>NC_054470.1:35608295-35958295 GCF_017639515.1 Carcharodon carcharias
ATACAAAAGTAATTTTCCAACTTTCACTCTCATTGGTTGGCAATACATGTTGGAACTTTGATTTACATCATTGCATTTCTAAGCCAGAATTTTACACTCCCCTATCGGGGGGTTTTTGGGCGAGTTGGGGGGAGGAGGGTGGGGATGTGAAATTGCAGGGGTGGGATTCCCTCCCGCCCTGACCACGCAGCGATTTTACGTTGGGATAGGCAAATTTTCAGACAGGAAGTCTGCCCTTTCCCCAATTGAGGCCCTTAAATGGCCAATTATTGGTCACCTAAGGACCGTTTCCCACCCAGCTTCAATTTTTAGGCTGGTGGGTGGATTGACCTGTCATGGGAGAAGCCCGAAAATCAACAAGCCTGGATCTCGGACAGGAAGGGTTGACAGGGGGCACAACCCACTTAAGGTCTGGCGACCTGTGGACCTCCCTCCCCTCCAACCTCTCCCTCGACACCCCAATTACTTCTTTCACACACCCCCCCCCCCCCAGGCCTTCCCTATCTTCACTGCCCTAGAAACCCTTAAACTTACCTTGGGCTCTGCTCCCTGCTCTTAGGCTCCATCGTCTTCCTGAACTTCCTCTTCTGTCCACTACGGTGCAGTCACTTCAGGGACTAGAGAGCAGCCAGCCAATCAGATTGGCTGGCTGCTCTCTAAGGTGGGACTTCTTCCTGAATGAAGGGCGCAAGTCCCACCTACAGCCAATTGATGCTCATTCAAACGTCAGTTGGTTGTGGGGCACTCGGAGTTGGGGAGGATGTGTACCCCACCGACTCTTCAGATGGCGGGAAGTGAGAACCCGTCATCCAAAAAATTCGGGCCATAGAGTTTCTAACCAGGAGGTCTTGTGGCACAGTGGGTATCATTCCTATCTATCAGCCAGTCACTCCAGGCTCGAGGCCCACCCTCGGGTGCGGAAAGTGCTCTCGTGATGTGATTGTCAACCTGTAAATCCTTCTGATATGCCTACATCAATCAGTAAGACTGGGAGAGTTTTCTGGTCAGCCAGGACCATGTGGTAGCTGCAATGCAACAGTACCCCACATTAAAAGATTCCATGCGTAAGGTCATGCCATGGGCCCTGGGGCAAGCCTCCCCCATTCTTCGAGGGACTGTGAGAGAGAGAGAGTTGCCAACCCTCCAGTCTTCAGGAATTGAAGGCAAATTTCCAGGGGTGAAATATTGTGCCCTCCTGTGCCCTCCCCCATGGTGAGTTTGGTGCCAGGGTTGGGGGGCATATAATCAGGCGAGAGGGTAGCAGGTGAGGCATCGCCACTTTCCCGACTCCACCCCAATTAAGTCTCTAGTGGGAAGGCCTGTGGACAGTGTACCTGCCCGGCTTCCAATTGAGGCCCTTAAGTAGGCAATTAATGTACACTTAAGGCTTCATGCCACTACTGCTGGTAGTCATCTTGAGGTGGGAAGTCATGAGATGAAATCTCTAGGAATACAGCCAATCACCAATGACAACCCTAATGTACGGGTGTCAGTTGAGAGTCTCCATCAGCAATACAAGTGGCCTATAATCTTATTTTAACCATCTACACTGACCACATTCCCAGAATCCCATGGTTTACACATCACAATTCTCATAAAAAAATACATGAGAATCAAAAATGTGGGAATTGGAAAGGCACTAGAAAGAAATTAAAAAGGAAACAACTTATGAAGAGAAGGTGCTGTGTTTGCTGACCAAGACAGATTTGGTTTGAAGACCATTAACAGCAGAACAATAAACAGCTGCAGTAGTATATTTGCAACTAGTGTGAAATAAGTTTTTGTAGAATTCAGATTATTTTTGTAGACACATTGTAATGTGGATGTCAGGAATGATCAACAGACTCAAGCCACAACCATAAAATTGACTTTTGCAAAGTAAACATACAATTTGAGATTAAATTTATTATTGTGAACATGTTGTTCCATCCTGAGCCTTTCATAAAGATAGTGATGTGTCATATAGAAGTCATTTGGCACAGTGTTCCTGGGTAGCATTCCTGCATCTGAGCCTGAAGCTCCAGATTCGAGTCCCACTCCAGTGCATGATGCCCACAGAAGGTGCATTCATAACGTGACCAAACATGTTGATTATCAACATGTAAATCCTTCCAATATGCCTATGACAGGGTGGGAGAATCTCCTGTTCAGACATGCTTGATGTAGAGTGGTGTCCCTCAAGCTATAGCCTCTGGTGACAGACTAGCGACCCTTCATGAGGACTCAAAATGTCAACTCTTTTCTTCTCTGCCGATGCTGCCAGACCTGCTAAGTTTTTCCAGGTAATTCTGTTTTTGTTTTGGATTTCTAGCATCCGCAGTTTTTTGTTTTTATCTCCTGGAACAATCCCTGTCTTGGAACCAGAAGGCCTGAGGAACACCTGATATTTGGGGTTCTGGTCTCATTTACATCAAGCTGACAAGCTGCAGATGTCTGCTGGGTCCCTGCGGGCAATTTACGGTGAAGAGGATTTTAATTTCGGACTGATGCATGTGCAAATAGGAGAATTAGTATCTGTTTGAGGCCCCCTTTGTAAAATTAGGCTGCCCTGAATGCAGCTGACATAAGGCCAACTGCGCTCATGAAAACACAGACCACACACAGCCTAACCAGCAATCCTTAAAAGAGCTGCCAACAAAAAAGGAGTTTTTAAATTTGCATATGCAGATTGCCCACTGCTCTGTTTCAGGCATGAGGCCTGGATGACTAAACAAAAACAAAAATACCTGGAAAAACTCAGCAGGCCTGGCAGCATCTGCAGAGAAGAACACAGTTAACATTTCGAGTCCGAATGACCCTTCCTCTGTTTCTGTCTTTACCAATACGACAGCTGCTGGATGTCAGGTGTGGAATGCGCTCTTGTGCCCATGTGCTGTATTTAAGGCTTAGACGTCAATTTTGTATACACAAAGCAGATATGATGCCATCAAATTTCTAGGCCGATGTATCTAAGAGCAGTGATCAGTAGAGTTTGGGCAGAATTTTGAGTTCCGTGGGCAGGGGTGGTCAGCAGGCCCAGGACCGGCTGGGAAACCGGCCACTGCCCGCAATCGGCCTCTGACCGCAATTTCATGCCAGCGGGTCAATTAAGGCCCGCCCAGCATGAAAAGTGGCTTCTCATTGGTTAGCTTGTATTGAGTGAGGGCCGGGGCCTGTTGGCTGCCGGGTCCAATGGCGACCCAGCAGCCGGTTTACAACGGCCCAGACTGTCATCTTCGGTGTTGGCAACAGGAAATTATGGCTTCCAGTGTGGCTGTAGAAGCCAGGTGGGAGGCTAGGTCAGTGGGCACTTGGCTCCAGCCACCCCCCTCACCGGTTTTGCGCCTTGCAGTCCTCCAAGAGGAGGTGGCTGCCAGGAGGGACACCCTTGACTCCAGAGATGGAAGGAGGAGGCCACCACACCTAACAAATAGAGCTTGGGAGGAGGTGGCAGCACTGGTCAGCTACCATGATGCTGTCCTTGAGTCCCGTGCCGCAAAAGGTTTAATGGCCTGCTATGCTCAAGACGGGCGAGTACCGTGTTGGCGTGGATCAGTGTGTTGAAGTGTTAAGGTCTGGCCGTTCCCCCCCCCCCCTTCTGTGGAGCTCAGGGGCATTAGAGTCTGAGCCAATTGTCAGTGATGCTGGAGCTGGCCAAGGGGGTGAGCCCTGGCTGTTTGGACCTGGTGCCTTGTGGCTTGAAGGCCACTACTCGGATAGGCCCTGCAAGGTGTTCCTCAGGTGGGGTTGGCCAGGCTGCAATGGCGCTGCAGGTAGAGAGTGGACTAATCAATGCTCCTCTGTTCTTTCAGGATAAGGGGGCCCATAACAACATTGAAAGGCTGCGGAATGGTAGAGGCCCCCAAAAGCTCCTAATCCTTAAAAGGTATGAGCAGGATGCTGTGGAGATGGAGAGCCAGCACACAACTCAGTCAACTGGCTGCGGAAAGGGTGGGGTGTCAGACGCAGGTAAGAGTGCAGTGCACAGAGGTGACGGTTTCGGATGGTGCAACATTCTTGTGTACTCTCATCTTTGATGGGACACTCAAAAATGCATTCCCCATTGATCATTGAAAGTCATGATGCAGATCTCCATGATCTCACCAGGGTGCCTGGCATGCACAGTGACAGTGCCATGACTTAAACTAATGACATGTCATTGTTCTCCATTAGATTTGCCACCACACGCCCAATCGCAGGACCCCTGATGCCAGAGGACTGCCAGGCTCCAGATGCAGCTGCATAACACCCGGTCTCTGAACCAGGCACCAGTGCAGATACCAGCACCTCAGTAGGCATTAGATCAGCTGATAGAATGTCGGTGCACAGCAGTGAGGGCACTTCACACTCGCTTGAGGTGCAGATGGAGGAAGAGAGTGCCCGGGGCACCGGCAGTCAGAGGGCTGCTGGAGACCAGGACGATGCTGAGTTGAAGGCAAATGATGAGCAGTAGATGCTGAATGTCCACTGAGATGTGCAGGAGGATCTGGCGGAGATCCATGAGAGTATGCGTGTCATGGTCTTCATTATGGAGGAGCACTGTGTTGATCTTCATGGCCGAATGCAATGCTTCCTCCATGGAGAGAGTGGCGACTCTCATGGGAGGCTGCTCCAGGAACAGAATCAGGGGTTCCTGAGATTGCGTTCAGACCTGCAAGCCCTCAAACAGGCACTTACCTCAGGTGGTCCGTGTCAGTGTGGGAGATGAATGAGGCATCCAGTATCCCAGCTGGGTGCTAATCCATCAATGGCGAGCAGGGAGGTCCAGAGCAACCACATGTTGGCGCACAAGCTGCTTGTCGTTTCTGCAGGGTCTTCTCTGGGTGATGGCAGCAGCTCCTCCGGCCCTCTGCCAGTGACCATGGCATCTGATGAGACTGCGGCACTGGTCACTCCCTCCCAGCATAGGTTCCACTGGTCAGAGGACAACCGCCAAGATCATCAAGGCCAGCAGGACAACAGAGTCAGCAGGCTGCCTTCAATGCAGCTGCCTGTGAGGAGGGAGCACCAAGACATAGCACTCGCAAACTTAAGTTTAAGGCACCATAAGAACAAAAGGGAATGGTCACGGGTGATCTTCTGTTATGCAATGTTTTGTTTATGTGTACTGGTCTGGGTTCGAAGGCCAGAGAATGTTCAGTTAATTTGTTTGGACTGTCAATTGAGATAAATTTTCTTTTGTCTTAATGGCCTGAGTATGCTTTGCCTTTTTTATTTAATGCGGTGCAGGATACGCCAGTATGTAATGCTGGACGTGGGTGACTCAAAAATTTATTGCTCAGGCACTGTGAACTTTGGAGTCAAAGGAAAGCGTAATTTAAGACATCCGGGATGGTGGCGGCAGCCCTGGCATGAGGTGGTAGTGCATATTTTGCAGCCTAGCTGAAGCCGCATTGGATCAAGGCATCCCTGCCTCCTTTGAGGCTACAGAGGTCTGCCTCCATGCCCTCAGTGTTCTCTTCATTATGCTCCTCTTTGGACTCACTATTGGATTCAACACCTGTGGCCTGCGGAGCAGCGTCAACATCCTCTTCCTTCAGTGGGTTCCCCCAGGCCAGTGCCAGATCATGGAGAGTGCAGCATGCAACCACTATCAGTGACACCCACTTGGAGGGTATTGTAGTGCTCTCCCTGAACAGTCCAGGCATCAGGGAATGATCCCTACGGAATGCCGCTGGGGGGGGAGGTGAAGGGAAGATGTGTTTGGTGGCGGCATCATGCTGGAGTTGGCGGATGTTCTGATGATGCTACCTTCAAAAACAGTTCCTCTGACATGTCCTCCTTCTTCCTTAACTGAGGTTTTCCACCCACGGTCGTTGACAAGGCCCTCAATCGTGTCCAGCCTATCTCCCATGCATCCGCCCTCAGGCCTTCTCCTCCCTCCCAGAAACATGATAGGATCCCCCTGGTCCTCACTTATCACCCCACCAGCCTCCGCATTCAAAGGATCATCCTCCGCCATTTCCGCCAACTCCAGCATGATGCCACCACCAAACACATCTTCCCTTCACCCCCCCCTATCGGCATTCCGTAGGGATCATTCCCTCCAGGACACCCTGGTCCACTCCTCCATCATCCCCTACTCCTCAACCCCCACCTATGCCACCTCCCCATGCCCACGCACAAGATGCAACACCTGCCCCTTCACTTCGTCTCTCCTCACCGTCCAAGGGCCCAAACACTCCTTTCAAGTGAAGCAGCATTTCACTTGCATTTCCCCCAACTTAGTCTACTGCATTCGTTGCTCCCAATGCGGTCTCCTCTACATTGGAGAGACCAAACGTAAACTGGGCAACCGTTTTGCAGAACACCTGCGGTCTGTCCGCAAGAATGACCCAAACCTCCCTGTCGCTTGCCATTTTAACACTCCACCCTGCTCTCTTGCCCACATGTCTGTCCTTGGCTTGCTGCATTGTTCCAGTGAAGCCCAACACAAACTGAAGGAACAGCATCTCATCTTCCGTCTAGGCACTTCCGGACTGAATATTGAATTCAACAACTTTAGATCTTGAACTCCCTCCTCCATCCCCACCCCCTTTCTGTTTCTTCCCCCTTCCTTTTGTTTTTTCCAATAATTTATATAGATTTTTCTTTTCCCACCTATTTCCATTATTTTTAAATCTTTTATGCACTGCTAGTCTTTCCACCCCACCCCCACTAGAGCTGTACCTTGAGTGCCCTACCATCCATTCTTAATTAGCACATTTGTTTAGATAATATCACCACCTTCAACACCTCTATGTTCTTTTGTTCTTTTTTCTGACATCTTTTGATTATCAGTTCTTATCACTGCTTGCTTGTCCCTACAACCACACCACCCCACCCCAACTTCTCTCCCCCCACCCCAACCCCACTTCTCTCCCCCCACGCCCCACCCCCCACCTTAAACCAGCTTATATTTCACCCCTCTCCTTATATTCACTCAATTCTGTGGAAGGGTCATGAGGACTCGAAACGTTAACTCTTTTCTTCTCCGCCGATGCTGAGTTTTTCCAGGTAATTCTGTTTTTGTTTTGCAACATCAATGTCCCATTTGACACCAAAACTAAATTTCCAACCTCATTTCCTCTCTGTCGCTAAGACCACCTAGACTCCGTCCCTACCCTTGTCTATGTTTTTGCTAGTTCCAGATTTTTCCAACTCTCTCCTGGTCAAAATCCATTGTTTACCCTCTGTACATGAGAACAGGAGTAAGCCAGATATCTCCTAAAGTCTCTTCCAACATTCAAATAGACCACGGCTAATTTCTGCCTCAGCTCCATTTACCTATCTTTGATTCATATCCCTTGTCACCCTTGCCTATTAAAATATTGTCAAGCTTAATCTTGATTGCTCCAATTGTCCTAATATCCACAACCTTTTGTTCCAGATTTTTACTATCCTCAATGCCCTAGTTGTAATTTTAACATTATTTCCCTTGTTCTAGACTCCATCACAAGAGAAAGTTGGCACACTGTCAAATTTTGAGTTTTTAAACACCTCAATTAGCTCACCCCTTAGGTCACCCCTCTATTTTCTCTACTCAAGGACTGTAAGTTAAATTTATGCAAATTCCTGCTCTGCTACCTTCTCCAAAGGCAATACATCCTTCCTGAAGTGCAGCGCACAAAGCTTAATGCAGCACTCCAGGTGGAGTCTGACAAACTGAAGTACAACTTCCTCCCCTTTGTATTCCAGTCCTCTTGAGATGAAGGCCAATATTCCACTAGCCTTTTAGATTGCTTTTTGTACCTGGTTACTCGCTTTTAATGACTTGGACTCCCAAATCTCTTTGCTCCTCTACAGCTATCATTTTCTCATCATTTGAAAATACACTGAATTATTTTTCTTGGACCCAAAGTGGATGACCTCACACTTGCCCACATTGATCTCAATTTGCCATAGTTTTGCCCACTCAATTAATCCATCTACGTTTCTTTGCAACTTCCTGCTCCCATTTACATGCTACTGTCCCTCCTAAATAATTGTCATTTGCAATTTGGATCTACAACTCTCCAAATAGTTTATGTGTTGTCAGCTCCTAACACTTGTGCTAATTCTAAAGATGCTCTTTAAAAAAAAAGTGTTTTTCTATCATTAGTAATGATGCAATTATGCATTTGCCTTCGGCGTCTTACTGAAATTACCAGGTTTGAGCCAATTATAATTCACACAGATTAGCAAGTAACTGTGGAAAATTTTCAGATATTTAAATGCTACATAAAAAATAACGTTTTAATTCAAATAACTTTTCAATGTTTTTCTAAACTTTTATTTTCTTTTGTTGAAATGTAGTTTTGCAACAACATTCCTGATGTACATTTTTATTAAAGTACATTAGAACTGAAAGCCTTTTACTACCTTTTTTCTGTCAGATTGGAAAGACAGACAGTCTATCAAAGCAGATTTGTATCAATGTACAAATATAGTGATTCCATTCTTCTCTAGCTCCCTGGTGAACTGAATGATGTTCCTAGACTTCATGTATTATCTGACTTTAAGATGCACCATAATTACACAGGGCACAGCTGTTCTATGGCCTCCTTTGTCTACCCACAATAGAGCTGTTCTTCTGACATTTTTAACATGCATTAGGAAGGTCAAAAATTAGCCAATGTGATGAAAGAGCTAAATATAGAGAAATAATGGTCCTACTATTTTTGAATGAAACTAGTACTGTTGTCAAATCTGAGGTATCTATGTTTAATCAAATGGGCGTGTGCTAACTTCCTTACAGGTAAATGGCAGAAATGTTTCGTTCAGATATTAGTTAAGAGATGCCCTTCATTAATGGAAAATTGCAGAAGTGTTTGAGGAAAGGCTGTATTTTTTCATAAAGTTAGTAGAAAATCAAGTGACCTAATGATGGGGCAGTTTCACCATGTGAAATGATTCTACCACATATCCAGAAACTGCAATCATATAATAAGATCTCTCTGATGTCTACAAACACTAAAATCTGCCAACCTGCTTTTCAGGAATTACCCTTCACAAATGGGCTCCAACAAACTGAAATTGCTACATTAGAATAGATAAGCAAATCCTATGACAATTATGTTATTTTTATCATAGAAATTACAATATTTGGACCAGTAAATGTCTTGCTCCCGAGGTAGGTGCACAGAGTCGGGAAATTTTCCAACTTACCACACACACCTTAGGGAAAAAGTGCCTCGAATGGTGGGATCTTTGTTCCGGGAGATGGTGGGTGCATGCTGGAGTCAGGCCCCCACCACAAAAGCAGATTGGAGGCGGCTGCAGGGGATGCCGAGAGCTAGGCAGACTGATTAGAAGGTCTGTCTCAGTTCTCCGGGGCTTTTTCCCAGTTGTATTGCTAAATATTAGGCCCTCTAGCCCTTACAACACCTCACCCACCCAACCACAGCCCATGCCCATCCATGCCAACTTATGCCTCTCCACTCCTAATTGTCCTTCATTCCCCCATGCTAACCCATGACTCCCCGACTCATTCCCATGGCCTCTTAGAGCCCCTCTGCCAACTTAGTGCCAAATTATGCCAATCCATGACCCCAATACAACCCTTTCCCCTACACCTTCCATGCCAACGTACCCAGTATCCACCATGGGCAGGCCTCGGGAGCCAAACTGAGATGAAATAAAATAAAGTGCTAGACATCTATTACAGACTTCACTCTATAAAGAACCCTCATTCATAAAATCCTATTCAATATATTTAAATTACCATGAGTGCTTAATCCCTTATAAAAACAAATATTTGTATTTGTAACCCCACATCAAAGACAGCTAATCCTTTAATAATCTCTTGGAACTGTCAGTCAAACTATGCACTTACCGCACCCCACTGTGATAATGACAGGTTGTGGAAGCAGTCAAGTAGTAATAATGCTTTAAAGATAACACTTAGGGTCATGTCAATAAAGAGCATGTCAATGAAGAGCTATTGAATCTACAAGCACAGATGTTTTTCAACTCAGACATAGGCAAGCTGTTTTTTTACAAAATTTAAAGGGCAGTAGCTTTAAATAGCTTGACAACTTGACAGTTCCACAGATCATATCCACCTTTTACAAGCAATTATGTCTACTCTAAAAATTTGTAATTCACACATTGAGGGATAAGGCCCTCAGCCAAAGAAAATGAGATCTGTTTGAACTCAGCATTGAGTTCAAATGGCTCTGCTGAGTTTGTGCTTCCGTCATGTGTGAGTCATGTCCTTCCCTCGTTCCCCTGAGGGTGAAAATGAGGCCGACATTTCTGGATCTGGGTTCGCAGAGCCATTTTGGATAAACTATTGAATCTCCACAACTCCACAAAAATCTAGGCCACAACCTCCACTTTGCATACAACAGCATTAGGGCCACAGCTGAACACATTTTGGTGCAGTGCTGACATAGCACTGACTGAGGGTTGTGCTTTTCCCCTTGACTTTCTATATGACTCCTGAAGATGTTGGTCTGGATTTGATGTGCCCCTTCCAGGCATATTTTCAGTGGGAGGGCACATAAAATATGTCGGGTGACTAGTCCACCACCTTTCCACCCACACTGATCTTAGACCCCATAACATACAAGGTGGGTCGGCGCCAAAATCGGCAGCTGGTTGCCATATGTAAATAAATAATGAAGGGTCATTTAGGCTTGTTAAAAAGCCTACTGACCTGAATAATACACTGCCTACACCGTAACACAGTTGGCGTGAGTAGTCGGTTGAGAGTGGGCTGGCCGTTTTTAAAGGCTTTAAAGGCGGGAAGGAAGGGAATGCACATCATTGTGGGGGTGGGTGGGGGGGGGGGGATAGTGGGCATGTGCTGCACACATCAGGGGCACAACCCCCAAGATGTCAGCCCCCTTCTTCCTTCCGTGTCACCTGCTCGACAGAAACCAGTCCCTCAGTCCCCTCCCCCTGCTTCCTGAGCCCTGAGATCTCTTCCCGCTCTAAAACCCCAGGACTTACCTTCTCGGGGTAGATATGTTCCTCTTCGGCCTTCTTACTGCAGCCCTGGCAGCGCCCACTAACTGGCTCTGGGAGTGTTGAAGCTGCTGGCCAACCAGATTGGCTGACAGTTCCTGAGGGCATGACTTCCTCCCGAGTAGGTGGAGGGGGGGTGGTGGAAGCCCCATTGTTCACTAATTTAGCCTGCCCGTAGAGTGTAATGGCTACGGGGCGGGCTGGAATGTAGCGAGTCGGCTTCCGGCTGACTTTACTCCTCCCACCCCCAACTCCCCACCATAAAATGCAGCTCATTTACTCTCGGTCGGATACAATTCCACAGTCACAAGAAGGTATAGGACACCTTTCACACCATACTTCTGTGTAACCAAGACAATGCAAAAAACAAGACTTGTAATTATATAGTGAGGGCTGGTGTGGAATATAAATACTGGCATAGACCAGTTGATCAAATGGTCTGTTCTGTGCAGTAGATTCTCTGTAATTCTTTGTAACATTAAAAGAGCTATATAAATGAAAGTTGTTCCAACTGCAAAACTTACTCTGCATTTTCTTTAGATTAAAAGTTTGAAAAAGCTACAAATCATTATTCAGAGCTGTTTACAGAACCCTGTAAGTTATGAATATCATGAAGTATTTATTAAATTTTGTGTACTTTCAGTGGAGCCAGAAAAGACTCGCTCTTCAGGGTGGTTTGTATACATTCAATAACTCCTGGCTTGCAGTCCAAAAATTCCATGCTCTAAACAAAATTCACTCAATGTTACCAAAAATGGTGATAGGCAGTGAGTACAATTATTATTAGTTTCTAAAAGCTTAGTCTTCACATAGATAATTTATTAGTCCATTACTATAACAACAATTTAAGGAGCACAGGTCTTTGTGAAACAGTGTTTTGGAGACAAGGGCCAGGATCTTCCAAGTAGCACAAATGAACATCAGATTGCTGTTTCAATCAAAAATTCCCCCAACTCGATGCTGCTGCAAAATTCTACTAGGATCTTTGGAGCCCCATTTCCCCAGAAATGCGCAACACAGTGTCCATCGGGTGGGTGAATTGGTAGGTGGGTGAGGTGGCAGGTGGGTGAGATAACAGACAGTTGATGTGGCAGCTGGGTGAGGTGGCATGTGAGTGAGGTGGTAGGTGGGTGAGGTAACAGGTGGGTGAGGTGGCAGTTGGTTGACTGGATAGTTAGATCTGGAGGGCAGACGGGTGGTTTGCAGGATAGTCAGGTTATGTCAAGAGGGTAGTCGAGTTGGGACGGGGCGGTTGTTTGGTGGATGGGAGGTAGTTGGGTAGGAAGGGAGGGTAGTCAGGTCAGGTGGGGGTAGTCGAATCAGGGGGGTAGTTGTGTGGTCAGCGGTTTGTCGGATGATTGGGGGGATGGCTGGGTTTGGTCAGAGGGAATCATTGGGTGGTCAGGGGTGTAGTTGTGTCGGGCTGGGGATAGTCAGATCAGGAAGTAATCTGCCTGGGTTGAGGAGAGTCATCGGGTGGTCGGGGATTAGTCAGGTCAGGGGTTACTTCTGTGGTCAGGGTGTAGTCGGGTTGGGTTTGGGGTAGTTAGGCTGGGAGGGTAGTCTGGCCGGGTTCGGGGGATCGTCAGGTGGTATTCGGGTTGGGTTGGGGGGATAATCGGGAGGGTATTCGTGTGGTTGAAGGGCTGGTGCGGAGGTCAAGAGTGGGTGATTGTGCACTTGGTTGTGGATTACCCAGCTGTTAGACTGGATTTAAATGTGCCTAACATTTCCTGGGTAACTATTCAGATGAGTGCCATGGCACTGTCTGATGTCTCCGATCCTAGCTCAGAGTTGGAGACATTCACTGGGGGTCCCATAGAAAAGGGATTGCCCATCAGACGTTGAAACTTCCCAGACAATTCCCGCATAGGTCCAAGTGTCAGGACTTCCACAGGGTCCCAATGCACATCTTCAGTCATACATCTGGCCTCTGATGATCCGGAGACCGGTAGATCTGGGCCATTGTTAACTTGACTTTTTCCTCTTAATTTTTCCAATTTCCTCCACTTCTGGCTGCAGGCCATTCCAACAGTGTAAACATCCCTTTTGTAGATCATCTAAGTGGCTATTTTCTTAGAAACCAAAGCAATGATTATTCTCAGATTATTCAGTTGTTTTTTTTAACTCATTCTCAGGATGTGGGCATCGCTGGCTAGGCCAGCTTTAATTGCTCAACCCTAATTGCTCTTGAGAAGATGGTGGTATGAACCATTGCAGCCAAATTCAACTCTGCTGTCACCAATATCCACACACACTTATTAATAGGAATCACTGAGCAGTGGTCACCAGGAGACACCCCAGCTGTTTTTCTTTTCTAACCCTGCAACACTGAGATCAATTGTAGTGTCTCCAACGCAGCCCCAGCTAAAATGAGCTATCTCTGCACAGGACAACTTGAAAAACTTTGGTTTTTTTTACAAATTTATGGTACAATGATATAAATCACATTGGCTGATGTCATCACATCACTTCCTCAGGATGTCACACACTTCTGCTGCTGCTTTCCCCACTCCGGCAAAAATAGTTGGCTAAACTTTTTATCATGTAGACAGTGCCTCTTCAAAGTGGTAGCACTGTCCTGTTGAATAACCCTGTGAAGTCCGGTACTACAGAGAAGGATAAAACCTGCAATTGGCAGTTTCGTTACACTGTTCTATCACTGACCAATACGTGCTGATAAGTACGCTTGCCAATTGATAAGTATGTTTGCCACAGCATTTTAATAAAAATACTAATTAAAAATATGCACCACATTGTAACATTTTGTGCCGCTGCAGGTACAGCCCAATGTGGAGGTGAGACTGAGGCTTGTAGCTGCCGTCACTTTGAATTACTGCAAAGATGCCAATTCAAGATATTGTTCTCAGCTCTGATCATATGAGGTGTAAAATCTTCCAACATTTCAAAGATTGTAATAAAGATGGCGTAAGTATTAAGTTCCAATTCTACGCCTTTTAAAACATAATTCTCCAGCAATTTCTCAAAGTAAATAACCCTCTAATTACCGAATTGCTGAACTGTAATAATGTAACCTTCGCTATAATTTATTCGCCTTTGGAAGTGTCTCCTAACTATGTTGGTGGGACTGGATTTATAGGATCCAATCAACTTATGTCCTAGTCACATCCACATGGCTAATTAACGCTTCTGCAGACGAACAGAAAATGAACTTTGCAATAGTACCGCTCAACAATTAACAATTATTTAGCAGCTGCTTTTAGCCTGGGAAGTATCTTAGAACTAAAAGCATTAAAGAATAGAATTTTAGAACACAGGAAGCAGCCATTCAGCCAATCATGCTCTCTAAAATATGTACCCCTTTTTTCTTTTAATTCTTTTTAGAAATATTTCTCCACTTCCTTTTTAAAATCCATTAAAGATTCTACTCCCACCTCTGTTTCTGGTAAGACATTGCAAGACCTAACAACCCTCTGCCTAAAACAGGACCTCCGTATACCTCTCCCTTCATGGTGATGTTAACTTTGTGCCCTCAAGTTGGAGATTCACTGAGCAGTGGAAATAGTTTATCTTTATCAAAATCCTTCTTGATCTTGAACCCCCACATTTTGAAGTCCCCCAGCTTTAACATGCTAACTGGTGTCAAAACAACAACGTGGCAAGATAATGAAGGACTTTTCTACAAAGAATACTGTAAATTGATTATTGCTTCCTGCAAAATCCATCTGGCCTACATTACATAACAAAATACGGCCTCAAGCACTCAGGCACCTGAATTCTAATAGTATAACTTTAAATAATAGCAGCATTGAAACAAATAATGATGTTATCAAAGAGCACAGCCTCAGGACTCCATGCACCTGTGTTCTGCAGCAACAGTATTTATAAAAATTGGTCCGGTCTGTAAATCAGACATTTACGAAGCTTATTGTAACCTCCCTTCAAATTTATCCCATGCTCTCCTGTCAGTGCTGATTCATTCTGCAGTCAAGCCTCAGTTCTACCAGTCACCCCCTCGCACCTCACCAAGGTTACTCTTCACGTATGAGTGTAGTAGTGCAAGTAGGCTACTCAGCTATACGTGCCATCACAGCTGAGCTGGAACTATTCCCACTCAACATTCAGACACTTGCACTTCTGGCAGGAATCACTGGATAGC
This sequence comes from Carcharodon carcharias, assembly GCF_017639515.1. Classification (NCBI taxonomy): domain Eukaryota; kingdom Metazoa; phylum Chordata; class Chondrichthyes; order Lamniformes; family Lamnidae; genus Carcharodon; species Carcharodon carcharias. The sequence goes on from NC_054470.1 coordinate 35,623,324, forward strand.
AGCCTGAAGGGAGAACCCTCATTTGTGTTTCTCCACTCTGGCCTGTGATGCTTATGTAAACCGTACAGCTCCCCCAGCCCACCACCATCACCGCCACCCCTCCTCCCACTATTGCTTTTGGCTCAGATCAACTACAGATGGAGGGATTCAATCCAGGACCTTCCAGATCAGTACGACTCAACTTCAAACTGGACAGCTTATTTACTAACTGAGCCATCAGGATCACTTGACAGCTTTTTGTTTTGTCTAAAATTGTGGCTGAAATCTGAATGCAAATGGTGTGATAGTGTTGGTGCTAATTGCATTCACAAAGAAAAAAAGACTGAAATGTTCCTGTGCAAAGTTCAAACATTGACTGCAGAACTATATAAAGTGAATATTTCTTTCAAGATCAGAAAAGGTAGGTTGTTAAACATAAAGTACAATCAGTCCATCGTTCCTGGATACCATGAAGTAACGTAGTGTCCAGAGCTATTTATCAGTTCAATGATCTAGACTATTCAGCCATGAAACCAACATCTCTCCAAGATACAACAGCAAAGGCTTTTTCTTTCATTTGTCTGCATCTTTTCATACGCAGAAAGCAGGTTAATGAGACGAGCAGCTGTCACTCTTAATACCTTCAGAAACCTTCCATTGGGAAACCTGTAACATCATCCGACCAGCAGCTGTTAACCCGTATTGCAGGCATGCAGCATTCTTCAGAGACTGCCTCTTGTTTTAAGAATCTCTGCAGCAAGCCCACAACCGGCATGAATCTCTGATTGTGCAACAGCAGCCTCATTTTGTATAACATGATCACCAAACAGGAGAGTTTTTATATAGTTGCTTAATTCATTATCTTGTATGGATTTCAGGGAAGTAACACTGGGAGAGTGGAGTTGAGGAAACTTGATCCCCCTCAGCTGCCATCAAGCCCCTCCCTCAGGAAATACCTGTCTGGAGGAGGTGGAGTGGGGGGTGGGGGGTGTGAGTGGTGGTGGCTGCAGGGTGTAGGGGTTAGAGTAGGAAGTGAATCAGACAGAATGAGTATTGTCAGCAGAGGCCAGTGTGTCAGGGCTGTGTGACAGAATGCTATTTCCTACAGGCGATTCTGCAAATTCTTTGGCAATCCGGCTTTCAGTCCCTGCTTGTCAAGCTGACAGCAGAGTCATCTCCGCCATTCCTCAGTGAAATCTGTCAAATTCCCCTCCAGGTACAGGTGTGGCCATGGCTGCGGGTAGAGCCAAGCTTCCTAAAATAAATAAAAACAAATGTGGAATGTTTTCGTTTTCTACCTTTAGATACTGTATTTCTTGATGGGTCGATCTTATCAGATGAGCTATTTGGATTTCTTCTGGTTCAAATAGAGTTTGTGTACTTATGACTAAATAATGTCATGTCAAGTAATTTTTTAAACAAATTCACATTAACAACATTAACACTAACTCCTTCCTTTTGTCTTCTTTGCACCCTTAATCTCCTGAGAGCACCAGGTCGTCCTGAGATACCCTTCTGCAGGCAATGCTCCAATATCTTTATCCAGTAACCATTGATCCCATGCAAATCTAAACAGTAAGTACCAACAAGGCTATTCCCATTTTTCCCTGAACCAATATCCACTGACAATTACAGAGCCAAGTTCCCTGAATATTAACTGAGAGCAGGAACTGTAGCTGATCCCTCTCCCCTTTCCCATGAGACATCAAGACCAACTGCAGCATCCAACTGTTGCCCTGGTTGAATTCAACTTATTCAGCACTGAGAAGAACTTAAACTTGGGGCCCGTTTAGTTTGAATGGTCCAATACAAGTACAGTGTCTCAAAACCTGCAGCCTCGGGACTGAGATCGTGCTGGATTTCAGATCTTACCGGATTATGGGTAGGGGGGTCAGGCCATGGTGGTTCTGGTAAAGCTGAGTCTGGTGGGGTCAATGGTCGCTCGAGCATGGAAACAGACCAGTGCACAAACGGCGAAGAGGACAGCTAGTTAGGTGTCGTGCCACGCCTGAGATGCACCTAACCAAATTGTCCAGGTAGGTTATTTTTTTAATCTACTCAATTAAAATTGATGTAAGGGCACGTTCTAAAAATGTCTGGTTTTTAGACAACTCTGGATTTTGGACAGCCAGATTTGAGACACTACTGTACCACACATCTAGTCTTTGGTTAGATTGGAGAAATATTTTGTCAAAGTATTTAATAGAAAAGATTTAAAAATTGCATTGATATAGCATCTTTCATGATATCCGATGTTCTAATGTACCTCTCACAGCTAATTAGGCAGCTTTGAATTGCTGTCACAAATTTCACACAGCCAGTTCCCAATAACATTGATGAGATAAATGACAAGGTCATTTTTTTTAATATAGTGATGTTGCTTGACAGATAATCTATGATTAACCATTTGAAAATACAGCATCTTAATTGACTGAATCTTGCATTGTTTAATTTTGATTAGCAACAATCAGGCCCCACTGAGAATGTCTCTATGACTAGTGCAAGTGACTTTCGAAGCAATGCAACATTCTGTGTTAAACCTCGCGTAAGTTCTTCGCATTGTGCAATTTTCTGTTTGAGTGGTGCAATGTTGCTGGAAGGTGCTGAAGGCAATCAGTAATCACTAATTTAGAGAAAGCAATACTTAGCATGCAGCATCTGTGGCTGTATTGGTGCAGAACCAAGAGAGGAGATAACAATGATCAGTGTGGAGGGAGGTAGAACAATCTGAGGAGGAAGCAGTGTCACCAAGACAGCAAGACATGGCCTGAGACATACCACAACTGTTGTTGTAAATTTCAGCATACTTTACCACAATAAATCACCACTCATGATACTTCCAATTCCCCTCCCCAACAACCTCCAAGGCATAGCTCATTGCCACTATGGGAAACTGAAACAAAGTGTTACTATCAGTATGAAAAATTATAATAAAAAAGAATGAATTCCATTTATATAACGCCTTTCACAACCTCAGGATACCCCAAAGCACTTTACAGCCAATGTAGTACTTTTGAATTATAGGCATTGTTGTAATATGGGAAATGCAGCAGCCAATTTGCATACAGCAAGTTCCCACAAACAGCAATGTGATAATAACCCGATAAATCTGTTTTTTGATGTTGGTTGAGAGATAAATATCAGCCAGGACGCCAGGAATAACTTCCCTGTTCTTCTTCAAAATAGTGCCTTAGGATCTTTTACACCCACCTAATAGGACAAACAGGGCCTCAGTTTCAAGTTTCATCCAAAACACAGCATTTCCAACAGTGCAACACTCCCTCAGCAGTGCACTGGATGACAGACTTGATTTTTGTGCACAAGTCCTGAAGTGGAACTTGAACCTTCAACCTTCTGACTCAGAGGTGAGAGTGCTATCAATGAGACATGTTTGATCCTGAAATAGCATTCATATGCTGTGCCAGAGGTTGGAGTTAAGCTTTGATCCAACACTTGAGATCAACCTGTTTGATTTCAATTTTCAGGAATTATTACAGGCAATCACCTTTTATTACTTACAGGTAGTGCAGTGGTTATATTAATAGACTACTAGTCCATCAGCTCATCATCCAGAGAACCTGAATTCAAATCCTAGCATAGCAAATTAAAGAATTTCTAGAAACAAAAAAAACTGGCATGAGTAAAAATGACCACAAAGCTATAGGGTTATTGTTGTATTTTATGCTTCATAGATATGCAGAGATGACACACCAGTTTCCATGTCTGAACAGAGACTTTATTTATAAATATTTTTAAAATGTCTCTGCAGCCACAAGTATTCTGTTTGCATCTAGTTCTTCTTCCTCTGTAACCATGCCTAGTCTTGACTAAAAACACTCAACTCCGAGAACATTCAACAGACACATGCAATCAAACAAATAGAACATTTGAACAGTTCAATACTACATCCTTTCCCCCTTGTAAAACTAATAGACCTTATTTTAAATTAAATTATCCTAAATTACAATCATATGTCTATCAAACCATTTCTTAGATCACATCTGTTTTCTCTAAGTACAAGAATAGTCCATAAGATATGAAGGTCGCTCATGACGGCGTTGAGATCTACAAATTTGAGGTTGTGGTTCTGTGTGATCAATTCAATGAGGTGGATGGATCATCAGAAAAGGAAATGTTTCCTCTTAATCAATGTTCTTGAAATACCCTGGTCTGCTCACAACCAAGCATCTCGTGGTCCACTTTGTGTTGTCATCCAACAGATAAGCATTGGTACCGAGCAACCATCTGATCTGCTTTGGTCTTGATTGAGATGAGACAAGATTGTGATAGCAATTTGGCCATTTGATGCGAGACAATCTCCAACTTCAAATTGTGGTTCCCATGTGCATTCGCATATTGAAGTTCACTTTTGCTTTACTCAGTCAGTTTATGATTTCTTCAGCTTTTGCTCTGACATTCTCATTGAACAGCTCTGACACCTTAACAATTGTCATCAGTGTGTGAAGGATATGATCAATCATAAGTTCAGCTGGTGTCTCTCTGGTCAGAGGGTGTGGGGTGGATTGATATGTTCAAAGTAGTTTATGAATAGATTGTTCAAACATTTTTCCCTCCAACATGTTAGTTCTCAGATTGTCCATGTTTACCCTGTTGCAGCGTTCACTCCACCATTCGATTGTGGGTTGTATCATGATACCACATGATGGTGAGTTCTGTAGCTTTCTAAAGATTCCATGAACTGGCTGGGAACAAACTGTGGTCCATTGTCTGTAATGATATTCTCCAGCAAAACCCATTTTGAATGACTGAAGTGTTGGTTTTGGAGTTTATTGCAGTGATTTCCGGCCATTTGCTATGTAGATCATGAACAACAAACAAAAAAACATTGATTCCTAAGGGCTGTTTGCACTTCTCCAAAAATATCTACTTTGAGTTGTTGCCATGTGTTGTTGGTCATAGGCTCAGTTATAGAGGTGTGGGACATGGTTTAACAGATTTTTCACTGAGTGCTTAAGCTACACAGTTTCTAATGAATGCTTCTATGCTACATTTTATTGCTGGTCACCAGAATGCAATGATCATTGTTTCATCTTAACAACACCTGAATATCCTTTATGGGCAAGATACAATACACGTTGCTGGAACGCTTTCGGGATAACTGCTCAAGTTCCACGTGCATTGTTATCAAACAATGCGAGTTCATTGCGTACCCTGTATTACAGGATCAGTTCTTCCTCTATTTCTCAAAGTCACTCTAGGTACTAGCTTTTTTTAAGAAATATTTTTTCATGGGATGCGGGCATTGCTGGCAAATCCAGCATGTGTTGCCCATCCTTAATTGCCACAACTGAGTGGCTTACTAAGACATTTCAGAAGACAATTAAGAGCCAACCACATTGCAGTGGGTCTGGAGCCACATAGAGGCCAGATCAGGTAAGGATGGCAAATTTCCTTCCCTAAGTTGTATTGATGAAGATGATCCGACCATCTGTAGATGTGTAGAAGTCAATGACCAGATCCTGATGTAGTGAACAATGTAGTCAGCACTTGATGATCATTGCAGAGAGTGAACTTTCTACTGTGGAGATACATATGCCAATGTTCACATGTGTAGATGTAGCCTAGTGCTCCTGCTCTCCAGTAGAGAATTCGGTATTTAGTTCCTGACAAGGGGTGTGAGGCAATTGATCGGTCGCTTCCTTCAATGTATATGAGAGTATAGCTCCAATTGCATTTCCTGACACATCTGCTGTGGCACACATAAAATGTGTGAGGACTGGCAGAGATGCTATCTTCGCCGTTAATGTGTCAAACACTGCTGTGCGATTATCCATTCCCATTGTGCATCTTACTGCAGTAACTTTTGAAGAGGCTTGATGATCGCTGTGCACCCAGGAACAAATTTGTGATAAAAGTTGGTAGCACAGAGGAACAGTGTCAATTTTGTCACATTAGACAGGGTCGAAAGCACATGAATGGCTTTGAAGCTGTCCTGTGTAGGTGTTACGCCAGCTGCTGTCACTCTGTGCCCTAGAAAGTCAATCTTGGATGCAGGAAATGTGCATTTGTCCTTGTTGAGTGTCAAATTGTGTTGTGTGAGCTGAAGGAGTGCCACTGATAGTTGCTGATTGTGTTCTGTTTTGTCCCTTCCATGGACAATGGCATCATTACATAGATTGAACATCCCCTCAACATCTGACAAGATTGAAGAAACAATATTCTGGAACGTGTTGGGTGCTGAACTTAGTCCATATGACATTCCACGATACTGAAACACACCTACATGAGTAACAAAAGCTGTAAAATATCGGCTTTGCTCTGCTAGTGGTATCTGAAGATAACTCTGTCACATGCTGAGCTTCACGAAGACTATAGAGTCATGAAATGATGCCAATGGTTCTTGCTTCATAGGAAGTGGACACTTGTCTAGAATGATAGCTTTGTTGACCACCCTAAGGTCAACACATTGCTTAAGCTTGTCATTTTTGCATCACACAATGATGAGGTTCAACATCCATCGTGATTAATCAATTCACTCAATGATACCATTTGTTTCTAGTTGTTTAAGCTCCTGTGACAGTTTGGCATGGATTGCAAGTGGCAGCCTTCTCAAGTTTTGTGAATCTGGCAGAATTGATGCGTTAGTGCAAGGAGCATGACACTACCCCTTAATCTCCCCAAATCTGATAAATAATGAAGGATACTATGGTATATAGTCTGTGTCATTGATCACGTTAATGTGTGCTGTGGTGGGGTCTTCATGTTTGAAGCAAGCCTCTTGAAAAGGTTTACCCTATTAGGCCTCTGCCTTTGACTATGTAGAACACAAACCCATGATGGATGATGTTTTTGTAGCTTACTGGAACTGTGATCATTCCCAAAACCAGAATAATTGAGTCATTGTAAATTTCGAAAGTGTCCGTCACAGGAGTGAGAGCAAGTTGTGAAAACTAATAATGATAGAGTTTGAAGCTCTATATAGATACTTTTGCAGCAAAATCAATGAGGAGCGACACTGACATGCCCGCAATCTTGATTGAACATTCCTCAAAATGACCCGGTGCTTTACTGTGTGTGATGGTATACACGTGCCCTACCTCACTCTCAGAAAGAGATTCCTCCTCGTCTTGAACTGGGGAAGTCTTTTTCTTTGATGACCTGTATGCCTTTTGCGGAATGGTTCCACTTTAACCTGGACAAGACATTGGGAATTGATAGGTATGATTTGGGCCACAATTTGGCACATTTTTTAGGATATCTGACCACAATAGGATTCCTGGTATCTCTAGGCAACGTATTTCATTTGATTAGCCCAATTTTCCAAAGTCTTTTTTCGAAACACTTACTGCCATATCAAATGTATATGTAGGAACATTGGAGTTGGGAGCAGGAGTCAGCCATTCAGCCCTTTGAGCCTGCTTCACAATCCATCATGGCTGATCTGGTTGTGGTCTCAACTTAACTTTCCTGTCTGCCCCCATAACCCTTTACTCCCTTGTCTTTCAAAAATCTGTTTAACTCTGCCTTGAATAAATTCAAAAACTCAGCTCCACAGCCTTCTGGGGAAAAGAATTCCACATACTAACGACCCACAGAGAAAAAAATTATCCTCACCTCCATCTTAAATGGTAGACCTCTTATTCTTAAACTGTGTCCCCTGGTTCAAGTCTTTCTCACAACCAAGGGGAAACATCTTCTAGTATCCATCCTATCAAGTCCCCTCAGGATCTTATATGTTTCAATAAGATCATCTCTCATTCTTCTAAACTCCAATGGGTATAGGCCCCCTGTGCAACCTTTAATCAAAGAATAAGCCCTTCATCCCAGGAATGAGTCAAGTGAACCTTCTCTGAACTGCTTCTAACACATTTTTATCCTTTTTCAAATAAGGAGTCTAAAACGTTATACGGTATTGCAGATGTGGTCTCACCAATGCCCTGTACAGCTGCAGTCAAACTTCCCTACTTGTATATTTTATTCCCATTGCAATAAATGTCATCATTTCATATGCCTTCCTAGTCACTTTTTGTACCTCCATACTAACGTTTTTGTGATTCAGGTACCAGAATGCCCAGATCCCTCTGTGCCACAAAGTTCAGCAATCTCTTTCCATTTAAACAGTATACTTCTTTTCTATTCTTTCCACCAGAGTGGATAAGTTCACATTTTCCCACATTGTACTTCATCTGCCAAATTTTTGCCCACTCACTTAACCTGTCTATATCTCTTTGTAGACTCTCTACTCCCTCTTGACAACTTACTTTCCTCCCTATCTTGGTGTAAGCGGAAAATTTAGCTACCATACAGTTGGTGCCTTCATCTGAATCATTAATATAGATTATAAATAGTTGAGGCTCCAGCACTGATCCTTGTGGAGTTTCACTAGTTACAGCTTGCCAACCCAAAAAAAGACCCATTTATCCCTACTCTCTGCTTCCTGTTAGCTAAGCAATCCTGCGTGTCTTCTGTGAGCTGCTCGAATGCTCACTGACCTTCTCCTCCGAGATAATCTACAAGTATCATCTTCTTCTGGGTCACTGCTACATCTGGACTATCCAACCCATGGTGAGCAAATAGAATTTGAATCCCAAAATCTATGATCCCACAGCGTTGGTGGACCTCCTGGCAAACAAAGGAAAGGTGCTGAGGGTGATAAATTTAAACTATTCTCCATCTCATCACCAATTCTTGTGTTCTATGCCTCAAAGGTGTGCAGAGATGGCACATCAGTTTCTATGTCTGAACAGGAACTTTGTTTACAAATGCTTTTAAAATGACAGCAGCCACAAGCTTGATGTTTGCTTTAGTTTGCTCCTTTTGTGTAACCAAGCCCTGGCTTGACTAATAACACACAGCACAGAGTACAGTCAACAGACGCACAAACATCGAACAATTGAGCAATTCAACACTACGATTGTGACATATAACCCAACATGCTCACTAATGTCCTTTATAAAAATAAACCCGCCATTCTTCCCAGGCCTGGTTTCTATGTGATTCCAGTCCCACATTAGTGTGATTGACTTTTAACTTCCCTCTGAAGTGGTCTAACAAGCCATCTAGTTGTATCAAATTGTGATAACCATTTAGTCAGAAGGCCCATCACCACCTTCTTAGGGAAGCTAAGGGTGGAATCATCCCAGATTTGCACTAAGTGCTGTGGCGGGTGTGAAAAAAAGACGTTTTACCCTCCAGCCACAGTGGTGGATTTTGGCTCTGTATCACCCCCCCTGCCCGCCGTATACCACCTCATTAATAATACATTCATGGGAACACACTGGATCGCTGGTGGGCAGGCTCAGATTTTCCTGCCACACCATGACCTCAGTGCTTCCTCGCTCCAGGTGCCATATTTAAATCACGCCAGAGCGCAGCCTGCTACAAGTCTGCAGACCAGGACTGCTCCAGGCAACAGATGGCCCTGAAAGCAAAGGTAACAGCAGCCTTCAAATTTAATGATGCCTCTCATGGGCACCTGCTGGACACAGTGGAAGGCCACTGCAATGTCCTCTACCCCTGCTCTGGCCACTGGAGATCCACCAGAGTCACCAAGCTGGCCTGGGAGGCAATGGCAGCGACAGTAAGCGCCAATGGAGTACAGAGGAGGTCAGCCACCCAGTGCAGGAAGAGGATGAATGCTTTCATCCATTCCACCAGGGTAAGTCAACCACCTCATCACTCTCAACTCACACACTCACAAACCCATCACACATCCACAGGGATCTCACACCTCAAGGGACATCACCACTAACTCTCACAAACACCCTCATATCTCCATCAGGCTCATATCCTCTTGAGCTCACGTCCTCATCCCAACCATGGCTCCGCTCACCACCCAAACATTCCACACAGTGCCATGTGTCCTGCTCACATTCTCCATCTGTTTTCATGCAGGAGAAGCTGGCTCACATTAGCAGGGAGAGGTCCCAGAAGAGGAGTGAACTGGCCTACATTAGGCCCATCACTCACTTTGAGGATCGTGCCATCGTGTTGACTGGTGAGGTCATGGACTGTGCCTGGGGTGATGGTGATGTCAGCAGCGAACGCCCACGTGAGGATCCTGCACCACATCCTTCTCTCAACACATTTGAGTGCTCTCTCCAGCTTTTGACTCTGCTGCCATGCACTAATTATCTCTACTTTGGTTCACAGGGAGCTCTGCCAAGTGATCGACGCCCTCAGCCAGCCAGCCCCTCAGCTCCATCCACGTCCTCACATCCACCAAGAGGACACCTCCTCATTGAAGAGCTGGAAATAAGTAGCCTGGAAGACCCATCACAGCGCTTACCTACACCCTCCACCAGCGCAGACACACACCTCTTTGGGACCTAGATCTAGAGCAGGCTCGAGTTCACAACCTGGTGGTCACCGGATGAACATGTGTCTGCAGCAGGAGGAGACAGGATCAGCCAAGCTCCCTGGCACTCGGAGGACTGCTGGGGAAGAGGCATCTGTGGGGTCTGAGTCAGATGATGAGCCTCTGGATTTCCAACTCATTGTGGAGAGTCAGCAGAAGGCGTGGGAACATCATGCAGAGCTGTTGGAAGCCCTCAACAGAGTGGCATGCGAGTTGGAAGTGTGCATTCGCCTGCTCTCTGATGAAGTGGTGCCCACATGTGCATTTATGGAGGCCTCCATGGGAAGGATGGTGGACGCCATGGAGACCCTGGTCCAGCAGAGCACGGAGATGCATGCAGACCTGCACTCTACCACAGTAGTCATGGGTGAGTTTCTGCAATGACAACACGAGAGAGAAATGGGGCATCTCAATGGCCCTCCAGGAGTTCCTTCCCCTCAAGGAGTCAGGCCAGGGTCCTCGGGACCTGAAGGGAGGAGAGGCAGCAGCTGGACACCCTTCGGGTCATACACTCAGGAATCTCAGAGGCTGCCCTCTCCCTCCGAGTCTGTGATCCCCTCAACCTCACCATCTCTCACCGCAGAGGGAACAGCTGGCCCACAGGAGGACAACCAAAGCAAACTAACGCCGTCAAGGTTTCGACTCCCAAGAGTACGTATGCTGAAGTCATCAGAGGCAACAGGACCAATCACTGCACAGGCTGTCTCCACCCCTGCTGAGGATATCAGGGCATCACCTAGAAGAAGTGGTAGGCCTAGAAAAGTTAAGAAATTCTGGTCACACGTGGTTGTAAGGGTGGACACATTTTGTCACTTTATAACCCAAAAATATATTCACTTTCACTGAATAATATGTAATGTTGTCTTTCAGCTTCATATACAGGCTTTGCAAGCACTCCCACTGCATTCCCTCACCACTAGCAGTTCAGCTGCACACAGGTGGACCACAAGTGATTCTGAAGGGGGAAGTATTTATGTGGCAGGGCCTTTCGGAGCCTCGGGCAAGCACTCTCCCATGCACGCAGAGCCTTCATCCATCACACTCATCTCACTGCCCCGAGCATCTTCAATGCTGCCTGCTGGGTTCTCTTTCAGTTGTCTATCTGAGCTGACCTGAATCTCCGCCCACCCATTGATCATACTCCCATGCTGCACCTGTGCCCATCCAACACGAGGCTCCGCTCACTTTCGATTCTGACAGCCATGGTTGTGGTTAAGTTTCTAATCAGCTCCCCCATTCTTTCCCCTCCACCTGTCACCCATTTCCTTTCCCCCATCACTATTTTAACCCGTGACATCACCTTCCACCTCCCCTCGATGACCTACCAGCCACATCCCTTTTCTTTCCAGGATGTCCAGGTGAATGTGTACATTACCTACCTTTCTGAGAATCTCACCTCCATCCACATTAACCACCCCATCCTCTTCCTTCCCACCCCCAGGGTCTGTGTCTGCCTCCAAGTCCCCATCAACCACCCTCGCCGTCCCTTCTGCCACTGCCGTTGCATCCTCAACCTCCCATCCTTCTGGCTCATTCTGTTCACTCTCATACTCGCCATTCCCTCCTACCTTGCCCATCCTCAGTTCGCTTCCCAGGAGGCAGTTATTGACTCCACAGTTCCCTCCCTTGCATGTTCACCTGGATACCATCCACCCTTACTCCCTCCTTCACCCTTACTCATTCCTCCACTCTTACTCCTTCATCCACCCTTACTTCTTCCTCTCCCAGACACCCACCCCCATGAACTCCTGCCTCCTCCAAACCCCATCCCCCGAAGTCCCTTATTTACACTTTCCTCCCCCTATCTCCTTCCTCCCCCCGTACTCCTTCCTCCCCCAAACTCCTTCCCCCGAACTCCTACACCCCCAAACCCTTTCAGCCCCTGAACTCCTTCCCTCCTCCAAACTCCTACCCTTGCACCCACCTCCCCACTTGCCACATTCTCTCCTGTTACATCCTCCTCCCCCCTTATCCCTCCTCCTCCCTCCCAAACTCAACCCCTCTCTGACACCTTCATCCCCCTAACCTCATCCTGCCCACTACACCATCCCCTCCCAGTCAAACCTAGACCTTCCTTTCTCATCCACCCTCCCGGTACACCTTCCTCTCAAACTCACAGTTAGACCTTCCTCTGCCCTCCCAGCCAATCATCCATAGCAGCCCATGGCCAAGACCTTGATATTCCAAAGCAGACTTGAGACGTCAATGGAGACATCCCGCCTTCCGTGAGCTGCATGGAGGTGGAGCCATGTCCATGAGGATCCACCCAGCGTGCGATGCACATGTTCCTCCAGGGTCCGGTAGCTGTAGGGCTCCAGCATCTCCTTCTCCTTGGATGTCTGCGATCTGAGCAAGGCCCTAAAGGTAAGTCCCGACTCCTGCATATCACACTTGTTCAGGTGTGTTCTGGGCCGGCTTGTTTTCCCGCCGGCATAATGGTAAATCTGGCATGGGCGGAACGATTCCAGTTGGCCTTACTTTGCATCCCATTAGTGTGATGCAAAGCAGGTTGATGCCAGCCTCCAGCGGGATTGGTGTTCCACCATGGAGGACGCCATCAGACGATCCCACTGTGCCTTCACGCCAGCATGAAACTGATTTTTTGCCTTCTCGCCATATTGTGACCCTCCCCCTCACCTGCCATGATAAGTGATGTCATCGGGGCCGGAAAATTCTGTCCTATATTAATAACTTGGATGAAGGGAACAAGCGTATTGCAGCCAAATTTGCTGACCAAGATAGGTAGGACAGCAAGTTGTGAGGAGGATAGAAAGAGTCTGCAAAGGGATATAGATAGGTTCATTGAGTGGACAAAAAATTAACAGATGAAGTATAATGTAGAAAAATGTGAGTTTGTCTATTTTAGCAGGAAGAATCGAAAAGCAGAATATTATTTACATGGAGAAAGTCTGCAGAACTGAACAGTACAGGGGGATCTAGGTGTCTTCGTCCATGAAGCACAAAAAGCTAGCATGTAGATACAGCAAGTAATTCGGAAGGCAAATGGAATGTTAGCCTTTCTTGCAAGAAGTGAAGTCTTGCTACAACTGTACACCTAGAGTACTGCATACAATTTTCGTCTCCTTATTTAAGGAGGGATATACTTGCGTTGGAGGCAGTTCAGAGAAAGTTCATTAGGTTGATTCCTGGGATGAAGAGTTGCCTTATGAGGAAAGGTTGAACAGGTTGGTCATGCACTCACATTTAAAGTTTAGAAGAATGAGAGGCAATCTAATTGAAACACAAGATTCTGAGAGGGCTTGACAGGGTAATTGCTGAGAGAGAATGTTTCCCCTCATGCGGGAACCTAGAACTAGAGGACACAGTTTCAAAGTAAGGGGTTTTCCATTCAAGACAGAATTGAGAGCAATTTCTTTTCTCAGAGGGTCTTTAATCTTTGGAATCCTCTGTCCCAGCAAGCAGTGGAGGTTGGGTCATTGAATGATTTTAGAACTTCATGGTTATGGGGTGCAGGCAGGAATGTGGAGTTAAGGCCACAGTCAGATCAACAATTATCTTATTGAATGGTGGAACAGGCTCAAAGGACTGAATGGCCTACTCCTGCTCCTACTTCTTATGTTCTTATTTTCTTAAACATTTTGATTTCTGTAGGCGCAAAGAATAAAGCAGCAGAAAGGCTGTGATGTGAAAGAAGGCTGCAGAAAGGTTGAAAGAATGAAATAGGCCTTAATTGGAACTGTTAGTATGACAGATAGAAGAGCAATCTATCTTTCTATGTTAAGTAAGGATACCCTCCCCAAAGGAGGCTAGTGTACACATGTTCTTTATTTTTGGTAATGGTACTTGAAAAGAAGTTGAACCAATTGCACCAAGGGACCTTCATCGTATCCAGTTTTCTGCATGTTGAATAAAGCGTTTCTGAACAAAATGATGCCTCACTATTGTTAACTCAGCTTGCCTTCAGGGAGATTAAAGGAATACACAAGTTTAAAATGCAATGAATTGGTCCAGAACACAAGGGAGTTTCCTCATTACACTGGTCCCGTTACTATGCTCCAACCTTTAGGGCAGTTGGTGTCAACTTTGGTTAAAAAGCAAGCAACCATGCAGCTTAAATGAGTGACTGACACCATGAACCCAAGTAGATACCTGCAGCAGAACTGAATCATAAATATTCTCTCTTCTGGACAACTTTGACTTTCTATGTCTAACACATGATCCATTTTGTTAACTGCTGAAAGTTACAAAAAGAGCAGGAATTAGCATACTTCTAAATACTGTTCATGTCAGTTAATGCCCCTTCCGTAGCATTTAAGGAGAATATTTGCATTATTAACTGAGATTCACCATACATTGAATACAGCTCAATAGAGCAACTGCAATAAAGCATTTTGCTCATCATGAGGGCAGTCCTGTCAAAAGACTTGTTATCATTGGTCATGTATACAAGAAGATTATTTTTATTGGATTTCTGTTAGTCCTAGACAAGGGTTCAGGTTCCCAGAGTTAGGAAAATGTTTACACAGCGTAATCTGTAAATTTGATAGTTTTTTGAAGAAACCACATCACAGCATGAGTCCTATTTATTAGCTATATACAAATGATCAAGCAATTAAGTTGTAAGCAGCAGTGCTCCTCCCCATTCAATGGACCCTCTCAGGAAGTATCATTAAAATAGAGTTAAAGCATGACTGTGCTAACTTGGGGAGATGCTTTCTATGATAAACTTTGAAGAACAGAGAATTTTTGCAATTATTTTAATCTTATACTTAACTCTTTCACTACCAGTGCTCTAGCAAAACCCCTCATGTTTAGCCATGCAGACATGTTCTTCAACGTTTGGAATACTTTGTCGAGTGCACACACTCCATGGGCAGGTAGAGAAATAACTACAGTCACTGCTGTGATTTTTAATGGTTCCATATCATTTCTAAAATTCTTTCCAGTTTCACTTTGCATAAAACACAGCATGAGTTTTTGACATAAACTTGGGTATAATTGTTATGGATCCAGTTGCAGGAGTTGTACAGAAATTTATGTCAAACAATTAGCAGATTAATTTACAGGAGAAAAATCTGCAAATAGTCATAGCTGTTCTTAACATTCCATTCCAAACCTTAGATACCGAGTAAAGGCAATTAAATCACTACTTCACTCATTCAACAGCTTTTTTGTCCTCTGATAGCATTCAGGATAACCGAGCTACTTTACACCCTGCCCAAAACACTTTTGTCAAAAGTATTGTTATTTAGTGGTAACATATTGATTTTTAAAAGACCTGCTACTTTTGGCAAAAATAGTGTTATGGATAGGGTCAGGAGAGAACTGAACCCTTTGTGCCCTTACTGTCCATAATCAGTGTGTTTCTGGAAAGGAAGGTGTGCATGTATGCGTGTATGTGTGTCTGTGTGTTGGTTGTGTGTTCATTTTGAATAACAAGCTTTTGCGGGTTTAAATAAAGACAATTATTTATTCACATGTTCACCCCAAAAGCCTAAATGCTATGTCACACACACATACACACAAGAAAAATATAGTTTAAGAGAAAAGCACACTTTTACAAGTGGTAAACAAAAGAATAGTTAACAGATCATGTGTTTGGTTCATCTTGAAAGGTCGTAGTCATTGTGGGCCCATTAAAGAAAGGAGTCTTTACCACTCTTGAATTGTAGTTTAGATGGGCTCAAATAGCTGGAGTCGGATATCAGGATTATTGAAGGGTTCACTCAAAGGGAACCCAACAGATCATGAAGTTTGGTCCTGGTGGTTTCCTTAACAGGATGTCAAGCTTCTATACTTGTGGACTTTGAGAGAAAATGAGTCAGACTGGGACGCTTTTTAAGGTTTCATAGCCTTCAGGTTCTTAAAGATGACACAGGCTTTTTCTACAGCTGTTGTCTCTTGTGGTGTTTCATCACTGAGGTGGGTTGTGGGAGTTAGGAAAATTCCTGGCTTGGCCTATCTGCCTCAGGAGAATGTGCCTGAAGAGGCAAGATCTTCATTGCTGGGTGCAGGTGCAGGGTGCAATCTGTCCAGCTGACTCGAGAAAGATGTCAGAGGCATGCACAGAGCCTGCTGGGTGCTGAAGCATGCTGTTTAGAAGATCCCCTCGATGCTATGGGACTTTGACCCAGTTAAAATAAAAACAGAAAAACCCTCGCCCTCACCTCTCACACCCCCTCACATACCCACCATGCCCCATTCATGCCACCCCATGTCTCATCCCACCCCATTGGCCCCTCATGTCTCTATGCCAATTATGCCACCCACCCCCCCAATGGCCACCATGCCAGCTATGCCAAGCTATGCTGCCCACCCACACTCCATGGACACTCATGACCCCAATGCCAAGCTATAGCACTTCCATGCCCACGCCTATACATTGTTGACATGTCCCTAAGCCACGGAAGGGATCATAATCTGTGTAAATCACTGTCACTGGGTCAAAATCATTGAATTCCTTCCATAACAGTACTGTGGGTGTACTATACCACATAGACTGCAGCAGTTCAAGAAGGCAGCTCATCATCACCTTCACAAGGGCTATTACAGAAGGGTATGAAAATGCTGGCCTAGCCAGTGACACCCACATCTTGTGAATGAATAAAAAAAAACAGCTGAGACTCACTGCCAAGGCTTAAGTATGAAAATTGGCCACTTAGGTGAGGTGCTGGAGGGCCGCTGGTGCCTGTGGAACCGAGCCCCATCAGAGCCACGTTTATATTGCACCAGTCCATCTCATTCCCAGTGTACAGGCATCAGGCAGTGGTAACACCAAAGTATTTTTACTAACATAGCTAACACTGACAGCTGGGAAGGGCTACTGATAGTGCTAAAATAACATTATGATCATGGTGGTGATGTTAATGAAATGGAAACCAAACTGTGATCGTAGAAAGGCTGCACTGTTTATTCTTCTCAATGATCAAATTTAAAGATACTTTTTTTTATCTCTGGCAAAAAACCTGCCCACGTAATCCTAAAAGGACATAAGTAGGTTTGGATCATACTTGTATGTAAAGGGAACAAACTTTGGAAAGAACCAAAAAAGTGCACAGGGTTACTGAAAACACCTTAATAACCTCAAAAGATGCTCTATAATGAAAGTCAAATTTCATAAACAACAAATAAAACTGTACAGGTCATAGAAAATTTAGTTGGTCTCAGCAAATAGCTGCTTTTCTCAGTTTTTTCTCTCCTAACCTAATGCTTTGAGGTCTATTATGGCATCTCTTTCCCACCACTAATGCAATCAGCTGGCTCAGGTAACAGCTCAAATCCGGGGTCTTTCTGGCCTGGATGGCTCAGTTATTCACTGGATAAACTTACATAATTGTTGGAGGAATCCTGAATAGATGCTTGGCAAATATTTCAATCAGATGTGTACAGACAGCAACTCTATACAGAATCATAGAATTGTTACGGTGAGGAAGTGGGCCATTCGGCCCATTGTATCTGCATCAGCTCTCCAAATGAATATTATGACAGTGCCATTCTCTGGCCTATTCCCCATAACTCTACTCATTGTTTCTATTTAAATAATCCCCTAATGCCCTCTTGAATGACTCGATTGAACCTGCCTCCACCACACTTCCAGGCAGTGCATTCCAGACTCGAAAAATTTTTCTCACATCGCATTTGCTTCTTTTGCCAATCACTTTAAATCTGTGCCCTCTTGTTCTCGATCCTTTTACAAGAGGGAACCATTTCTCCCTATCTACTCTATCCAGCCTTCTCATTATTCTGAACACCTTTATCAAATCTCCTCTTAATCTTTTCCTCTCCAAGAAGAACAATCCCAATTTCTCCAATTTATCTTCTTAACTGAAGTTTCTCATCCCTTAACCCATTCTTGTAAACCTCTTCTGAACTCTCTCCAATGCGTTCACATCTTTCCTAAAGTGTGGCACCCAGAACTGTACACAATACTCCAGCTGAGGTCTAACTAGTGTCCTATACAAGTTCAGCATAACCTTCTTGCTCTTGTACTCTATGTTGCTATTAATAAAATTCTGGGAAACTGTACGCTTTATTAACTGCTCTCTCCACCTGTCCTGCCACCTTTAATGACTTATGCATATATATACCCAGGTCCCTCTGCTCCTGCGCCCCCTTTGGAGTTGTACCCCTTATTTTATATTGTCTCTCCATGTTATTTCTGCCAAAATGAATCACCTCACACTTCTCTGCATTGAACATCATCTGCACCTATCTGCCCACTTCACCAACTTATCTATATCCTTTTGAAATTCTAAGCTGTCCTCTTCACAATTTACACTGCTTCCATGTTTTATTTCATCTGCAAACTTTGAAATTGTCCCCTGCACACCAAGATCTAGATCATTAATATATATCAGGAAAAGCAAGTGTCCCAATATCAACCCCTGGGGAACTTCACAACAAACCTTCCTCCAGCCCAAAAAATATCCATTAACCATTACTCCCTGTTTCCTATTACTCAACCAATTATGTCTCCACGTTGCTACTTTTATTCCATGAACTACAACTTTTCTCACAAGACAGTTGTGTGGCATTGTGCTGAATGCCTTTTGGAAGTCCATGTATACCACATCAGCAACATTATCCTCATCAGCCCTCTCTGTTACCTCTTCAAAAAACTTCAGCAAGTTATTTAAACACAATTTTACCTTAGGAAATCCATGCTGGCTCTTCCTAATCAACCCACATTTTTTCATGTGACTACTAATTCTTTCCTGAATAATTGTTTCTAGAAGCTGTCCTAATACCAAAGTTAAACTGACTGGTTTGCAATTGCTGGGCTTACCCTTAGAGCCTTTTTTGAACAAGGACATTATGTTTGCAATTCTCCAGTTCTCTAGCACCTCCCCTGAGTCTAGGGAAGACTGAAAGATTATGGCCAGTGCCCCTGCAATGTTCACTCTCACTTCCTTCAATATCCTTAAATGCATCTCATCCAGTCCCAGTGCCTTGTCGACTTTAAGTACCAACAGTTTATCCAATACCTCCTCCTTATCAATTTTGTCCTAATTTTGATACCATGGCCTGCGTAGCATCTGTTTTCTTGGTAAAGACAAATGCAAAGTATTCATTTAGCACCTCAGCCATGCCCCCTACCTCCATATGTAAATCCCCTTTTTGGTCCCTAGCCAGCCCTACTTCTCTTTTTGCCACCTTTTTACTATTTATGTGCCTAAGGGATTCCCCTTTATGTTGGTTGCCAGTCATTTCTCATAATCCCTCTTTGCTTCTCTTATTTGCTTCTTCACCTCTCCTCTGAATCTTCTGTATTCATCTTGGGTCTCAGTTGTATTTTCTACCTGACACCTATCATAAGCACACTTTTTCTTCTTTATTTTAATTTCTATCTCTTTTTTCATCTAGGAAGCTCTGGATTTGTTTGCCCTATCTTTCCCTTTTGAGGGAATATACCTTGACTGTGCCTGAACCATTTCTTCTTTGAAGGTAGCCCATTGTTCAGCTAGTTTTTCCCACCAACTTTTGGTTCCAGTCTATCTGGTCCAGCTCTGTTCTTGCCCCATTGAAGTCAGCTCTCCCCCAGTTAATTATTCTTACTCTGAATTGCCCAGTGTCCTTTTCTACTACCATCCTAAACCTTATGATACAATGATCACTGTCTCCTAAATGTTCCCCCACTGACACTTGATCTACTTGGTCCACCTCATTTCCAAGAACCAGGTCTAGCAGCGCCTCTTTTCTTATTGGACTGGACATATACTGTTGCAGAAAATTCTCCTGAACACACTGTAGGAACTCTTGCCCTTCTCTGCCCTTTTACAGCACCATTATCCCAGTCTATATTCAGGTAATTAATGTCCCACATTATAACTACTTTATAATATTTGCACCTCCCTGTAATTTCCTTGCAGATTTGTTCCTCTACATCCTTCCCACTAGTTGGTGATCTATAGGCCCAGCAATGTAATTGCAGCCTTCTTGTTCCTTAGCTCTAGCCAAATTGATTCTGTCCTTGAACCCTCTGGTACATACTCTTTCTCCAGCACTGCAATGCTCTGCTTAACCAGTACTGCCACCCCTCCTCCTTTTCTTCCTGCCCTATCTTTCCTGAACACCTTGTACCCAGGAATATTTAACACCCTTGAGTCAGGTCTCCATTATCATAATTCCACATGACAACCTGCATCTGTAACTCACCAATCTTATTTTCTATACTCCGTGCATTCACATACAGGCAGTATAACTCTGATTTAGATTTCATTACTTTCTCCCTTACTCTGACTCCGCCTTAACTTACTATTCTGTGTTGTAGTGTCATCTGTCTGTCCTACATTTTGCCTACCCTGGTATTACTGTCAAATATTCCCTCCTGATTCCCACAATCCTGCTGAGTTACACAGTTCAAACAGTCTGAAATACATTACATTACAAAAAATAGTTTTTCCAGTCTGTCAAAGTAGTGTACAGCACTTTTCCTAACACAGGAAAGTTCTTCAATTTGCTTGGTAATATCAGTTTGTAAAGTCATGTAATCACAAAGGAGACAGTTCTAGGTTCATATTACAGCCTGCAATGTATAAATCTCTCTACCCTATCACAAAACGTGTTTTCACTCTCGGAAGAGCACTTCTGAGTGCACCATTGAGGGCTAACCAGAACTCAGTGGGCCAAGAATCACTGCGCACAGCTGCCAATAAAGTAGCTCAAATTGGCAATGATCTCCAGAAGGCAAAAGGGATGTGTGATCTGGGAATTGAACACTCATATTGTTTGAATAGAGGGTTCTCTTCTGAAGTTGGATAGAATATTGGGCTTGAAAATCTGTGGTCAGGTCATTCTGGTGTACTCCAGCTTTCACTTTGGCAGGATCTACACCTGATAGCTGGCAACTAGGTCTGGACCCAAATACATCAGGCCCTAGCATAGCACCAAAATTTCTTCAGTAGCGTTCACTCACACCAAAGGTAACAATTGACATATAAGTGAGCACAGCCAGAGGAGGGACCCTTCATTGAGACAAGGCATGCAGTTAGTGGAGGTGTGTTTGATTGGGCCAAGTATACCTCCTCAACAAGGGCAGAAATGCAAACAACCTGGAGCTCCACACTCCGATGGAGACTCTCAAAGAAGATATATTCTATGTATTAGAAAACAAAGGGTCTATCTGCCATAATTCTGCATTGTTTCATGCTGGTGAGGAGGGGTGGTGGGAGAGCCAATACCATCTCCACCCACCTCCACCCATCCAGGAACCTTTGCTACTTTTTATATGGTGGGTACTCTAGATATACTTCTAGCAATGTGAACTCTTCCATTTGCAGTTTACTTAGGTAACCTCCCCTAGCCTTGAAAAGTTTGTTGTGGTCAGTAATAGAGGTTCCTTGCAGGCATAATCCCAGAAAAGGATTTTCGGGGATATAGATTATCATCTGCGATACCAGGACCTTAGGGGTTTTGTCATGGAACCTCAAAGGATTATTCTACTTCTATACTCTCTATTTCTTGGCTACACACAACCTCTGCTGCTTATACAAATAAAAAAAGTTACATATGAACATACAAATTAGGAGCAGGAGTAGGCCACTCAGCCCCACAAGCCTACCCCACCATTCAATAAGATCATGACTGATCTGATTGTAACCTCAACCCCACATTCCTGCCTACCCCCGATAACCTTGTTAATCAGGAATCTATCTAGCTCTGCCTTAAAAATATTCAGACTGCTTCCATCGCCTTTTGAGGAAGAGAGTTCCAAAGTCTCCACAACTCTCTGAGAGAAAAGAAATTCCTCCTCAACTCAGTCTTAAATGGGCGACCCCTTATTTTTAAACAGTGACCCCCTAGTTCTAGATTCTCGCACAAGAGGAAACATTCTCTCCATATCCACCCTGTCAAGACTCCTCAAGATCTTAAATGTTTCAATCTTACTCTTCTAAACTCCAGTGGATACGAGCATAACATGTCCAGCCTTTCCTCACAGGACAACCTGCCCAATACTGGTATTTGTCTAGTAAACTTTCTCTAAACAGCTTCTAACGCATTTACACCTTTCCTTAAATAAGGAGCCAAATACTGTACACAGTATTCCAGTAATGATAGTGTGATGATAGTGTTGTTTTCCTTTCTGTATCTCAGACTGTCATTTGGATGTTAGAGTCAGAGGCCCAAACTGTGTTCCGTACAAAATCAAAGGCATCCTTCACATAAAGGTCACAAAGATAAAGACCTCATATTAATAAGGGCAAAAACTTAGCTAAAATACTTTTTAACTGAAATAAATGATGATTCAAAGGCCACTGTCACTTCAGCCTGGATTTTCAGGGAGTTGTGGAAACTCTGGGGACCTTCCAAAATGGCAGGCGGGACCTGGATCTGCGAGTCCCATCCCAATTTTAGACATATCTTATTTGTCCTCGGGAGGGGGAATGGGGGCAGGACTGGCTCCTAATCTCAGCAGGGTCATTTGAACTCAGTACTGAGTTCAAGCAGACCCCATTTTCACTGGAACAAGATTCTTATCCCACAATGTGGGAGTTACAAATCTTTAAAGTCATAAATACTCTTGAAGGGTAGGTAAGGTCTTCAGAACTATCAAGATATCAAGTTATTTAAATGGACAGTCTTTTGAAAATTGAAAAAAATCTCTGCCTGTGTCTGCGAGGGTTGAAAAAATTCTGTTCTAGTAGTTTCAATAGCTGTTTGTTGACATAACCCTAAATGCTATCATAATAGCATTATTAATGCTTTGCAGCTTTCCACAACCTATCATTATCACAGAGGGTGATTGTAAGCTCACAGTTTGATTGACAGTTCAAAGAGGTTATTGAAGGATTGTCTGTCTCTGATGTGATTTATGAACATAAGTCTGTTTGTTTTCATCAGGAATTAAGTACCTAGGGGAATTTAAATGTTTTGAATGGGCTTTCGTGAATGGGACTTTTTTATATAGTGAAAATGGTAATAGATATTTAGAACTTTATTTTATTTAATCTCAGCGTGGCTCCTAGGGTCTGCTCACGGTGGATACTGTATGAGTTGGGGTGAAGGGTGTAAAGGCAAAGGATGGTGGGTCGGGTGTCATAAGTTGGCATGAGCTGGCACTAAGTTGGCATAGAGAATATAAGGGGCCATTGGGTGTGCGTGAAGGGGCATGTGTTCGCATGGAGGATATAAGAGTAGTTGGGAGGTATGGCCTGTTATGAGTTGGCACATATAGGCACGGGGAGTCAATGGAGGGGTGAGAGTGTGACCGGGGAGGGCTAGAAGGCCTAATGTTTAGGAAAACATTTGGGACAAAGTCTCAGAGAAATGGGGCAGGTCTTTTAAGCAGCCTGCCTCTGCACCTGGCAGCCCCGTGGCTGCCTCCTATCCCCATCCGGGGGCGGCAGGCTTGACTCTACACCTCCCCACCACCTCAGTGCACCCCCCCCCGACACCCCCCCCCCGCAACCCCCACCAACCTGAGACGGGTGCAGCAAGCCAGGTAATTTCCCAACTCCTGATACCTGACTCAGGAGCGAAAATCCAGATCTTCCTGTCCATTGCTATACTTAGATTTAATTTGGTTCAAATTAATGCAATTGTGTCAGCTTCATTTAATTTAAGATCTACACATATTCTCAATTTGAACAGATGGCATTTAAACTACTTTTTCTCATTAATCAAAATGTGTTCTGTTGGACATGAACTATTATACAAAGGAACCCAGGCATGTACAGCAATAAAATACACAAATTTCCTTAACAGAATGATCTGCTTGGTTGATTTAGAGTCAAACAATGACTTAAATCTGTGACACCCATTTATATAACTCAGTTTTTCATAATTACAGCCCCTGTTATTATGCACCCTTTTAAAAACATTTCTGCAGAGCTAATTTGTTCAAGAATCTACTCCCATATCTAAATAACTATCCTCTACACATGTTTAACACTTGTTTGTTTTACATTTATAAAACACTAACAGTTATGTGAAAGGTAAATGCAGCAGAATTACCCTCTTTAAGAAAACAGCATCTGGCCATCTGTAGATGTCTAATTTTGACCTGTGAATAAATGAATCTTGAAAAGTGGCATTGTACTTGATAAATGTTCCAGCCTTCTCCCAACCAATTTAACAAATTTTGCTTATTTAAGGATTGTCCCTTGTGGTAGCAGGTCATAAAATTTCATCTAACAGTCAGTGAGTATTCAGTCTGAAGCCAATCTGTTGCCATTTAAGGGGCCTTTTCAGCTTGCTGTGCAAACACCAGCAGCAGTCCAACTTTATTATACAGTCCCACAGAATTCAAAATGCAGAGGGGAAGGGAGGAAGAAAGAAGATCGCATTAATACATTCTAAACTTTGTTTATATAGGAGCACAATAGGTCTTTGTTCCACTGGTATTATGAGCTGTCTGTTATTCATACCAGTGTTGCTAACATTTTGCTGAGAGTCGCAATTGCATAAAGTCTTGCTCATCAGCTCTGGGACTGAGAGTGATGGCATGAAGGTCTGTGTCTACGGTTCTCCACATTATTTCTGTGGACTATTGCCAAGTGGAGGCCAGGCACTTACTCACAGGAAGAGAAATATTAAATTAAATTATTTTAAATTAGATTTGTTCTTTTAAACAGCTCTCTCTTATTATTTTATGTGTGAGATTAGCTATATTATTTTTTGCCTTCTTTATTTCACCCCCTCTCCCAAAGTTGTGGTTCCTGCAGGGGGTTTGATCTAATGGAGCCAGTCATTCTACAGTAGCTTATGCAAGTGGCCATTCTTCATTTGGGCATCAACTCATTGAGTGTCAGTAGACCATTTAACAGAAAGGGACATATTAAGCTGAACTTTCCCAGTCCTGCAGAGATGGTTTAGGAGGTGTGACCAGGAGCAAAGTTGGAAAATAGCACGTCAGGTGGGCTACCCGATGTATTTCCACCTCCCAGTGATCTTGCCAGAGGGTGGACAACGTAGCAGAGGTCAACTGTCTGGCAGCACGGGGCAGCAAATGAGGCAATTAATGGGCCACTTGGTAGAAAATTGATGGTACTGTTAGATCTTCCCAGTGGTGAATGGGCCCCCTGCTGAGGGTGAAGTCTGGCAGGTAACTGGATGCAGCCTCATAACAGCTGGATGGGAGACCAGCATGAACAGGCTGTGTTCCCTTCCACAATGATGGCATGACAGCTGTGGCCATGCATGATTTTTAATTTTTCACAATGCTGTGTAGAGTACCTCCATCTTGAAGTGCTCTTCATGTTTTCCTACCTACACCAGCAGCCCTCCACTCTCCCAGATGCTGGTAGGGTATTGCGGCGGGCCCTCCTATTGGGCCTCCTGCTTCCATGATCTTCTCGTTAACTTTAATTGGATGGGGCTTTTGGAGACGGCTTCTTAATCGGCCACCTCTGGGGAGATCATGCCCAATGTCCGGCCATGTCCCCTTCTGGGTTCCTGACCTGGAATTGCAGTCAACAGTGGAATCGTGAACCAGCCAGGAAAATTCAGCCCATTAAATTTAAACAGATTGCAATGGGGGAAATTATTGGGACGGGGGCTGTCAGTGATGGAAATTGGGGACAGGGGACGGAATTTTCCATTCTGGAGACTGTGAGGAGGCTGGTGGGAAAATCAGCGTGATTCCCGCTGGGCAATGGGCCGGATTTATCTGCCTGATTTTCCACTTTCCAGCTTATTAATTATGCATCAACGAGGAGCTCATTGAATTTTGTGGCAGGGCAGGCAGGGATTTATCCGCCCCACCGATACCTTGTACCTGGCACCTTGTTTAAACAGCACCCGCACACACATTCACTCACTGCAGACCAGGTGTGTTGTGAACTTCTGCATCACCGTGGCACCCAAAAGTACCAAATCCTCAGCTCCATGGTTCAGCAAGGCCTCCCTGGGGATTCTCCTTCAGGCCATTCAGAAAAGGCGGGAGATCATCTATCCGAGGGATGGGAGCAGGAGGTGCTCCCACCTGACCATGCCGGCCTGGGAGGGGGTTATCAGGGAGGTCTGCACCCTTCGCCAACAGGAAAAGAATGCCCTACAGTTCAGGAAAAAGGTGAATGATCTAGTGCTCTCTGCCAGGGTAATTGAAACTTCTACTCACTGCAAACTCTCACTCTCATAAGAGCATTATGCAGTGTAAGGGTTAGAGTCCACAGGGATGTCACACACTACCAGCAGATGGGACATCAGCACTGCACGTCTGCTCACCATGTCTTGTAACATCCTGCACCAAACGGCACCTTAACTCCTGACCGGGGAGGACTCAGCAGACACAACAGATATGCATGCTTCTGAACTGCTCTTTCATCTATAGTGCTCACAGTCAATCCAACTGTCTTCATGCAGGACAAAATCTCCCACAACCAACGGGAGAGAGCGAAGACCAGAGGGGGTATCCCTGAGTGAGGGCACTCTCCTCCCACGAAGAGCAGGCAGCAGACCCTCACTGGTGAGGAAAGAGATCGCTCCTGCAGAGAAAGTGAGAACAGCCTTCCCAACAAGCCAGTGAGGGTCCATCCAGTATACAGCGACAACATGGGGACACTGACTATGAATGACCTGTAATTTAGGAGCCAGCCTAGTCAATTTTTAATCATCTCTCCTCTCTATTCCAACCAGCAACAAGAAAAGGCGGAGGAAGATCACAAGCCTGTGGCTTAGCCCCAACCACAGGAGCACCTCAGATGAGGAGGCAGAGGAAGCATCTGAGGAAGATCCGTCACTGCCTTCACCTGCGCCAACTACCAGCACAGGTACACACACCTCGGTGGCTCCTAGTTCTTGAGTAGGCTCAAGTTCACATGTACTCACGGAAGGCGGAGGCAGTGGCTGCCGAAGTCTCTGACACTCAGAGGACTACTAGAGACCAGGCCCCTACAGAGTCCAAGTCCAGTGATGATCCTCTGTAATCAGCCCTGAGAGAAATATTGGAGATGCAAAGGCAGAGTTGTCAGTGGCCATCACCAGGCTGGAACAAAGGATGGAGGAGTCCGTCTGATGTTATGGCTCTGGCATGTGAGTGCATCAAAGTCTCCATACGAAGGGTTGCGGCCGTCATGGAGACCCAGATCCAGCAGTTGCTGCCCAATTTTCTCTAGTCATGGGTATGTCCCAGCAGTGGCTACAGAGGGTGACAGGGCACCTCTACCTCCATCCTTGTGACCCTTCTCCTCAAGGAGCCAGGGATGGGCCTTTGGGCAACCAAAGGAAGAGGAGCACCAGCCACACAACCCAGGGGTACCATCCTGGACACTCCAAGGGTGTCCTGCTGCTAATTCACCCTGTCTGTAACCCCAATAACTCGGTCAGGCCGAGGATGGTGCACTTGCCCCAGAACAGGAGAACCTTCGGAGTCCAAGGCCATCCAGGTGAGGGCCTCCAAAGGACACCCTCCAAAGTCATTTCAGAAAACAGGCTATGAACCTTTTCTGTCGAAGGGTCATGAGGACTGGAAACGCCAACTCTTTTCTTCTCCGCCGATGCTGCCAGACCTGCTGAGTTTTTCCAGGTAATTCTGTTTTTGTTTTGGATTCCCAGCATCCACAGTTTTTTGTATTTTGTTTTTATCTCTATGAAAATGATGGCTGGACAATACACATGTAACCCTTCCATCTCAGGCAGACATTATTTCACCTCATGAGAATGGTTCAAGGCTAATGATTATCCTGATGCTTCTCACTGAAGTCAGCAGGCTGCCTCCATTTCTGCTGCGAATGTCAGGGTTGCATCTTGGCGTAACAGTAAAGTTAGAAAAAATAATAAGTTTTGAATGCACAATGGTGGCACAGATGTTTATTTACTGTGTATAATCTGCACTAAAATTTCATTTATCCTTCTCCAAATCTCAGGTATTGAATTGCTAATCAGTGTGATGCAATATCCTGCTTTCATTCAAGGATACAAAATGAACCCTCCCACCCCCCCCAATTATCTCCCAACTTGTCCCTCATTTTCATTAAGTCTCACTCAATCTCATCACAGTGAATCATCTTTAGTTCCACATCAGCAACATGAACAAAGGCACTTCTTATATAAAAATGATGGCTGGACAATACACATGTAACCATTCCATCTCAGGCAGATATTTGACCTCATGAGAATTGTTCGTCAAGGTTATTGATTATCCTGATGCTTCCCACTAAAGTTTGTAGTTTGTGGCTATTATAAATACTTGTCGTGACCAACGTTGGAGTCTCTTCATCCAAGTGCATTTTGCAATAGAGCTTATGTTATGACTGTTAAATTTCTGGAAAAAGTATTAATCATCGTCAATCACCATAGATTTTCATGCCTCCCTGCAGCATTTTTTCGATTTCTGCATTTAAGGCTAAATGTTATTCCTTTATTAGTCCCCACTCTCCCCATGTATGACGCTGAGCAATGGAAGTTGGTTCCACTCGGTGACACTTGAAATGTCTGCTAGATGAGAATGAGTGTGCGATGTCAGAGGTGCGTGCTTATCCTGTCAGCATCTTACTTTGTTCCTGATTGGCTGCCTGGCCGTGCTTCATGAAGTCAGAGAACGCAAATCGATATGGAATTCATGTCATGACTCTGAGGGCAGAAATTTATGTTTCACGGGTGGGCGCGCGCCCGACCCAAACGCACGAGATGACATCGGGCGAGCGTCCCAACGTCATCACACACTCGCGCGATATTTCGTTCGGCAGGCTCACATGGCAGTTGGAAGAGCGCGTGCCAACAATTAAGCAGGCAATTTAGCCTATTAATGGTGCAATTGTCAGCGATTTTTCATGGCCCGTCCAAACTTACGGTTGGTGGATGGGCCAATCAGCCAGGCGGCCTTCACATTTTTGATCCAACGGTCGGATGAATTCTTCATTAGGATATAAAATAAAAAGAAATATCTGCGGACAGCATTTTTGTAAGGTATGCTTTCAAGGGCTTGATTGTGCTGCATGGACATTTTTTGAAGCATTTTTGTGCTTTCTTTTCTTCTTTGGAGGGCTACAGCTCCCTCATGCAGCTGTTTACCTTCAGGGAACTCAGTGGAAGCCCTCACCCACGCCCATGGTGACGCGTCACTCGCCATCTTCCCACCCCCACCCTGGCAGTGCCGAGCTTTTCAGCATGTGTTTTACGCAGGCTGGCTGTTGATTAGCCAGCCAGTGTGAAATCAGAGGCTGATCATGGTCGGGGGCCCGTTTCCCAGCTGCTCCCGGGGCCCACCAATCTCGCGCACCCGACAAACGCAAAATTCAGGTCTCGGGGTAGGTAGAAAGGATTGGCCTTTGTGAGATTGACAATGTCGAGGACTGTAATGCTATGAAAGTGACACTTTGGCACATCTCCTTAGTGCTCAGCATGATCTATGAAGGGAAGAAGTTATCATTTACTGCTGTGTCAAAACTGACTGGGCCACGTCTCACCCAAATGCCAAGGCAATGCAGGGTGTAAACTCAGCAGGCTTCCTATGAATGCAGGGTAATGAGTCCTTGTCAATAATCAAACAGCGGCCCTGCTGAACCACTCTCTGTGAGGAAAATGCTAACATAACTCGCGGCTTTGGGTGCATGCTGTCGAGTAACAGATCACTGCGTCCTGATGTCGGATGGCATCTTGGGGCTCAGTATTGTGATGCGGACTCTGCATAATTCATGCATGAGAGCTGGCAGTTGGAGAGATGGTGCTGTCCAGATGATGCTCCCTCTTGAGGCGGTCAAGCGCTAACCATTGACGAATGTTTTTTCTGTTAGGGGCGCCTTGCTAAGCCCCGGCCACACAGGAATGAGTGCATCCATGTGTGCAATGGCACTTCAGCCACTTGAAGGATGCTATGCCCACTGGCTTGTTGACACCATGGTTGAAAGGACTGCGCTATGTATAGTTGCTTAAGGAGGTGCACTTGTGGAGTGCTTATTACATTCCACAGTGACCACATGGTCCCAAGATTAATGTGTCATCCAAGGATGACCCCACCATTAAGTCTGAAGGTGACTAATGCTTCCCCCATGATCATTGTGAGCTGTTCACCTTTCATAATATGTTGACACTGACGATGAAAGTTTTGTTGTGTGCCCTGTATTGAAATATGAAGAGAACTGCAATTGTGAAAAATTGTCTTCCCCTCATTCCTCTTGAAATCCTGCAGATATGAGGTTGTCACAGGCAATTCTGCCATTGTGCCTGTGCAATGTCTTCCTCATGTGGCTGGTATGAAATCCTCACCCTCTTCAGATTCACCCCCTTCCAAGTCCTCCATGTCTCCCTCTGGCAACACATCTCCCTTTTGCAGCATTAAGTTATGCAGCGCACAGCAAACAATGATGATGTGGGACACTATTTGTGTTGAGTATTAGGGAGCCCCGCCTGACCAGCCCAAACATCTGAAATACATCTTTAGAAGACCAATTGGTAAGGACCTGGTGGTTGAATGTGCAGAATTGTATCTCTCCTCAGATGCACTCTGTGACCGACGAACGGGTGTCATTAGCCATGTCTTCAGGGAGCACCCTTATCACCGAGGAGCCAACCCTCTAAGCACCAACGTCCCCCAAATATCTCTGGCACCTGGAAGCTACTCAAAATGTACAAGTCGTGTGAGCTCCTTTGGTACCTAACACAAACACGCTGGAGCTGCTTCCTACGATCACAAATTAGCTGGACATTCAGGGAGCGGAATCCTTTTCTATTAATAAATATCACAGGCTGCTGCCAGGGACCTCTCAAGGCCACATTTGTGCAGCTGACGGCAACCTGCACTGCCCCAGGACAGGCTTTTTAATATGCCCCAGGCAGTGTAGCCTCAGCCCCAAGACAGTATCTTCAATATGCCCCTGCCAGCATGGCCTCAGCCCCAGGACGGTCTCTGATTCTTCCTTGGACAGTCTTATAACTCTTGCCCCAGGAGAGTCTGTCAATAATCCACTCTGTTCCTTGACCACCCACTAGCCCTGCCTCTGTCTCTCCCTCCTCTCCTGTGCTCCACACCACATGTCCCAGTCCTGCATCGGTCTTCCCCTCCCCTCCCACATTCCCAACGCCCCCTACACCGTCCCCTGAGTACTGCCTTGGTCTCCCTCATCTGTCCCTGTGTTCCACCCCCAACCTCGGTGTCCTGCCTCCATCTCCCAACCCCTCGTTGGTATTGCCTCCCTTGCACAGCTTTGGTACAGCTTGCGATACAGGTATCTGAAATTTTATAGCAACACTCTTAAAGGTAGGTGAAAGCAGCATCCACTGACCTCGCTGTCACTAA
This sequence comes from Carcharodon carcharias, assembly GCF_017639515.1. NCBI lineage: Eukaryota > Metazoa > Chordata > Chondrichthyes > Lamniformes > Lamnidae > Carcharodon > Carcharodon carcharias. The sequence goes on from NC_054470.1 coordinate 35,654,757, forward strand.
TGAAGTGAAGTTTGCAGGTGCACGCCACTTATATACAGTCGAGAAACAGACTGTTTTAATTATCTGCTTGAGGGGTACTTAATTTGGAGGGGGTTCGAAAATCCAACAACTTGGCCTTTTAATGAGCAATGCAGGAGATGCAAATGAATGCACATGACGTTCCCGACATAGGTCAGTGGGAAATTAGACCTGCCTTTAACCCTCCATTAACGTCGGGAGAACAAAATTCCAAACGAATTTCCCACCAGTGGGAAACTGACTTTTTCCATCATGCCAAATTTAATGCCCCTTTCCACCATAATTCCCACCACTGGCGGGGACAGAAACTTCCATCCAGGATCCATTTACACTGGGCCTGGAATCTTTTCTAATTAAGCAGTTTTCAGGGATAGGAAACTGAATAGAATATGTCCTATCTTCCTCTTCCTGGAAGCTGCCAGTTCTCTTTAAGGTCCACCGAAAGCCTACCCCATCACATTTAAATGGAGTCAAAGGGGTATTGCAAGGCCTTCCATCCCACTCAATATCCAACTTGCCTCAAACAATTATCACTGCTATATCAGTGGCAGTAGGAGTTACTATGAGGCAGATACTGCACTGAGGAGACAAAAGGAAAATAGCACAGATGCTGAAAATCTGAAAAAACAACAACAGAAAATGCTGGAAATGCTTAGCAGGTCAGGCAGTATCTGTGGAAAAAGAAACAGAGTTAACAGGCGGAATCGTCCCTGCCCGCTGGCTTCGGGTGTGTTCGGTGGCGTGACCAGACAATATGGCAAGAAGGCCAAAAATCGGTTTCACAACGTCGTGAAACAAGTTTGCAACCATCAACTGAGGATGGCATTTCCTGCCAGCAGGCTTCAGGAACCTCAATGTATATCATGACAAGGCCAGACCACCGGACTCAACCCCCCACCACCTCTGCTGGATCATCCGCCCACGTCAGTGTGGATGCATGCTGACATGTTTCACAACGTGCATAAAAGGCATGTGCTTGGCTGGCTGCACTTTGAGGGGAACTTGGAGGTGAGTGCACAGTAATGTTGCAGAGCACTCATGAGGGGTGCCTGTTGGACTTCAAGGTTGAAATGGAGGTGGCAAAGGCTGCCCTGCAATTGAGGTGACTTTGTGAGGGGGGGACAAAGGCTGCCCTACAGTTGAGACGACTTGGGGGGATGGGGGTCAAAGACTGCCCTGACGTTGAAGGTAGTGCACCAGCACATGTGAGGTGATGGGGATGCATAAGTGAAGTGGCCACACATTAGGAAAACCTTGTATAAAGTGACCATTCCTCTGCAACTGAGACAGTTCAGGCGCAGCCACATTGATATGATTGGAGTCGGGCCTCAAGCTTATCTGCCCACTCAAGCAACACAGAAGCATCAAAGTGCCAACACATGCTCCAGAGCTTTCCACCTCTCGGACACAGACTGCAAAGTAATGAGCATTTTGGTGTACTGCAGAATAGTTGGATGATTGGGCACATTGTACAATCTACTTGCTAAAGCTGGCCGTGGAGCAGTCACTGGTGGAGGTGCTCACTGTCCCTTGCAATGTCATCATTCTGGGTTGGACCAGTCTCCCCCATGGTTCAAGCTAACAGTGCAGCCTTGCAATGTGGATTAGGAGAATGCCTGTGCCTGAGCTGAGAGCACAGCATGCAGTCCAATGGGCAAAGCTGCTGCCAGTTGGTCAGCTGGAGCTTGGGGTTTCAGGCAGCCATGCAGTGCACTAATTTCTGGTCATCCAAGTGGTGGCCAGCACTTTCTGGAATGTATTAAGGGACCTTCATACTTATCCAAGACAGGTTCTTAGTACACCCATGCTAACCCATGCATCTCTCTTTTACATCCTGCAGGAGGAGTACATCAGGATCATGTAGCTTGGTGACATAACTGTTTGCCTTATGGTGTACAGAGGGTGAAGACGACGGAGCAGAGAACAACTGAGGCTCCTGGCTGCTCAGGGGAAGGGGTAGCACCCTCAGGAAGAAGGGGTGGCTGGGTGTCCCTCACTCACCGCCGAAAAGTCACAGCAAGTTGTCACTGATCGGCGCCGAGCTGGACCCAGGTTCTATAGACGCCGCCTTTCATTCCTGCAGATGACTGAGAACCAGTGTCGCCGAAGACTGCGCACGTCTAGGGAACTGGTCAGTCACATCTGCCAGGGGACATGGAGGGCATCCACTGCCAGTGGCTGTGCAAGTGACCACGGCATTTAATTTCTATGCTAGTGGCTCCTTTCAGGGCTCCACAGGTGACCTCTGTGGATATCACAAGCCTCCACCCACAATTGCATCTGTGAGGTCACGGATGCCATCTTTGAGAGGGCACACAACTTTGTGCATTTCACCTGGGACCAAGAGAGCCAGGATGCAAGAGTGATTGGGTTCACCCAGATCTCGGGTTTCCCACAGGTACAGGTTGCCATCAACTGCATTTATATGGCGCTCAGATTTCCATCGCAACACGTGGTCATCTATGTCAACCGCAAGGGATTCTATTCACTGAATGTGCAGCTGGTGTGTGACCGCCACAAACACATTCTGCAGATCTACACACGGCTTCCAGGGAGTGTGCATAACTCCTACATTCTCAGTCAGTCACAGATCCCTGATGTCTTCCAGGCTCCACAGAAGCTACAGGGCTGGCTCTTCAAGGACAAGGGCTACCCACAGACGCTGTAGCTGATGATACCCATGCGACAGCCTCAGACTGAAGCAGAGTGAAGGTATAATGAGATACAAACTGCAACTCGTAACTTGGTGGAGCAAACCCCATCAGGATGCTGAAAATGAGGTTCCGGTGCCTGGACCGGTCTGGTGAAGCCCTGCAATATGATCCAAAGAGGATGTCATGCATCATCGTCATCTGCTACACCCTTTACAACCTGGCACTGCAACAGGGAGAGGAGCCGGCTGAGGAGGAGATGCAAGACCTGGAGGTCTCCTCTGATGAGAAGGATCCCGATGGTGATCAGGGAGAGGGGGTCCTCAAAGGCGATGATGATGACAATGAGGCCCTCACTCTGGCCAGACAAGGCAGGCACACTCAGAAGGCCCTCATAACTGCTAGATTTGTGGAGGATGATGACAACATGCAGTGAAGAAACACCATAGATCCTCACATCGCATCTATGAACATTTGACTCCAGTCTGGTTTATGGCAGTGCACATATCCTCTGTGATAATGCTCCTGTCATGGAGACGCAGTGGAGACCCTAATAGTCACTCATTTGCAGGAGGATGATGACGACATGCAGTGAGGACACTACATAGATCTTCACATAGCCTCTGAGAATGTCTGACTCCTGTCTGGCCAAGGGCAGCTCGCTTGCACTCTGTGGTCAGGGTCATATCATGGAGACGCAGCCATGAAATTTTAAAAGCACCTGATCCTTGTCAGCCTTCAGCACCTGACCCCTTCAGGAGCACAGCAATCCTGGTCAAAGATGCAGAAGAGATGGGGGCCATCCCTACCTTAAAGGTGCAGAGAGCACATAGGGAGAATGACGAAACTCTGTGATGCCTGCCCACAACATTCTGGCAGCAATGACAAGCACCATTGAGGTGCAGGCATCAGAAATGTGTCCAGAGAGTATAAGGCCGGATCATCGCTTTGGCCTGAAGACTGCACAGAGCACAGGGAAGAGGCCCTGGACTGAGATACCTGCCTTTATCTTGTGCAGAAAGGTTTCACATCTGAATGACACAAACAATGCTCGTCAGAACAAGGAGCCATAGGCAGGGAGACATTCTTAGGAGTGAACATTATGTACAAATGATTAACACCCAAGCCTGGGCTGTGCATCTACATTTTCTTAACCTTCCTATCCCTGCCGTTACGTCTTGGTGCTCCCTGGCCATCCACAGCAGAGGTGGAAGCAGCCTGCTGACTGCTACACCCTGACTGTCGTGACCTTGATGGGCATACTCTGGAGGGCCAAGACCTGAAGGGCCCCGGCCTGCTTTCAGGGACCTGCTATGTAGCAGTGGCACCCTCCTCAAGCTGTGGAGGTGGAGCTGCTGAGGTCACTGTAAGAGGGGATTCAGAAGGGCAGGCAATTTCCAGAGTCACATGGGTGGTTGGCCCCGGTATGTGCACCTGCTGATCTTCCTCCCTATTGGTGCGTGAGGGCCCCTGGCTGACTCCATGAGGAGAGTGGGTAGCTGGAGTCAGATCGAGCTGCCCCATACCCCTCTTGCGTACACACTGTTGGAACCCACCATGGTGTCAGCAATAGAGTTGAGCCCGCGCAGCAGTGCAGGTGCGATATCCTGGGTCAAGCCTGCATGGCGGCCGCCATCCTACCAATGTTGACCTTGGTGCATTGCAATGCGGGCACTATCACCTCAGCCTGAAGATGGACAGACTCCTCCATTATGCCTTGCAATCTGAGGCATGCAGTGGACATCCCTTCCTGATGTTCCCGGGCTTGCCTTTGGAGATCAGTAACTGTGACATCACTGAGTCCAGAGACTCGTCATCTGACTCAAATTTGCTTCAGCAAATTCCTGGCCTGCAACAATCCTCCGAGTGCTGAAGATCTGGGAAATCCCTGCTACTGCCTGCTGTGGATCAGAAATTGCGATGTGCTCATAATCACAACCTGGCTACTCTAAGGCTAGGTCCCACCAGGTGTGTGTCTCTGCGCTGGTGGAGGGTATGGGTGAGCGCTGCATGGGACTTCAGGAAGGGTGCCTCCAGATTCCTCTTCAGAGTTTCTTTGGGGCTTGATTGGAAACCCTGGGCCGTGGACTCCATTAGCTGTTTCCCAGATGTACCTGCGAAAGCAAGGAGAGCTAATTAGTGCATGGCAGTGGCCTGTGAAACAGAACACATCACTCACAGCATGGTTGCTGATGGATGTTGCACTGCTGGATCCTCATTTGGTTGAGCACCACTGGCCTCACCGTCAGCACAGGAAGGGTCCAGATCCTCACCGGCCAGCTACATGGCTCTCTTTTCAAAGTCTGTGAGGACCTTGATTTCAGGCATTCCTCCACCGTTCTGCGGCCTCTCTCTCATGTTGTGTGCTACAAACATGGATAAAGATGGAGAGAGTGTAAGCAGGATGCTTGCCAGGCCTGATGATAAGTATGTCTGGCATATGCGGGTGGTGAATGGTCCCATGGATGGGGTGAGGACAATGAAGATGAGTGTGAGAGAGTGCATGATGATGTCTCTTGAACTGGTAGTGAGTGAGGGCCCTGTGCGATGGTTTGTGAGTGTGTGAGTTAAGAGTGATGAAAAGAGTGACTTACCCTGGCAGAACGGAGGAGATCATTCATCCTCTTGCGGCACTGGGTGGCTGGTCTCTTTTGCAGGGCATCATCGACCTGAAACGTTGCCAGTATTTCATCAGCACGGCATGATTCCCACCGTTGGGACCAAATGTGGGTTCTGAGACCGCACAGTTGAATGGCACAAGGGCATTTTACTGGCAGTGGCCTATATAGAGACATTAATGATCAGGGTCTGCCTCTCCAAGCTGCCATGCCTATAGAGGTGGCTGCTGCTGAGGCTGCAGGGAGAAAGAGAGGGAGCCTTCACGTTGAGGCACCCTTGAAGAGCTGGGGTGAATCTTTTTCAATATGCTGGGACCAGGCAGACAGGTGCTGGCCAAAGGAGGGGTGAACCCTCCAGCCGTGGCATCGGAGCAGCAGGGGCAGCTATTGTCGCCAGATGGCCCCTCTGTGGTCCATCAAACACCATTAAAGGAAGGACCTCCTCCAACCGGGTAGCCACGGGTAGGCCACTCAATCTAACTAGCAGTCTCTCCATGAGGTGGGAATGTCGGGGAGGGGAGGACACCAGAAAAATGCCAATAGAGGCATAATCGATCGTTGGCCTTGGTCAGTGGATGGTCAAGCCACTGCCCTTCCTGCCTCTCACAATATGCCATGGCAGTAGGAATATGCTGGGCTACTGTCCCCACCTCCCAGCCCATCGCCAGAGGGCTGGTAAAATTCTGGCCATTAACTCCTCTTCGCTCTCCACAGATGCTGCCTGCACTGTTGAGTGTTTTTTCTGTTTTTATTTATTGCACTGAGGAGGGCTGTTACTGAAGGTTATGGCTTTTTTGCCTGCAGTATGTATTTTTAGACTTCGGGTGTTATATTTACTCAGCTGAGCTCAAAGTGCTACATTTAACTCGAGGGGCGGAATCTTCTGGCCCTGGCAGCAGCGGGAAGTGCGGCAGGTGGAGGAACTTAATTTGGCCTGAGGTCAAAATCAGTTTCCCAATGTCAGGATGAACTGTCGGAATTCTGTTCCCGGCTTTTTAAAGGCTGGTCAAGCTTCCCAGCGAACAATGTTGGGAAGCCCTTTTGCATGCATTAGCATGTCACGTACGCTCATTTAAAAGGTAACCTTGCCAGAATTAAGTTCCCTCTCCAAATTAAGTTCACTGCCAGCAGGAAATTAGAACATTTACATTTACAATTGTATATAAGTGGTGTGCACCTGCCGAGCTTCACTTCTTCCACAACTTTGGGGACCTCACATAACTTCACTCATTTCGGGTGCTGGTAGCAAAAGCTGCGCAAACATTGGAATGGGGGGATGGGGGGGATTAGGCTGGAGTGAAGGCTGGACCTGAGAGGCAGGCTAAAGGGGGAATGGAGTAAGGCTGTCTGGGTGCTCTTTAAATATGATGCTTGAGCCTTCGAGCCCATGAGGTAATGATAGGGAGGGTGACTTCCTGCCTGCCCCTACAATGAGAATCACCATGCACTACACGGGTGCATAAGTAAAGAACTGAAGAGCACAAGATCACTCATGTTCAGCCATCTCACCACCCCCCACAATGATAATCATTTCCGTACCCGCAGCCAAACTTAGGGAAGGGTTTTCCATACCCACCCACTGCTGGGATCTTCTGGTCCCGCCGCAAGTCAATGGACTTCTGTCTGGGGTGCCACCTCACCCACGGCAAGTCCCACCCATGACAGACCTGGAAAATTCCAGCCCCTTAGTCTTCAGAGCAGAGATATCTGCCCAATGTTTCCATTTGTCAAAGAGAAAAGCTTTATTTTCAATTTTATGAACAGGAAGAAGACAATTAAGCCAAGGAAGAGACTAGGTTGGAGGCTATTTCTTCCCTACATGTGGGCAACCATTCAACAGGTTTATAGATCACGAATTCTCCCCTTCTACAACTACTGCCCCACACCACGACTACATTTGGTGCCCTTATTTTACCCTATTGATCCTTATTTTACCACTTACTTTAGTTACTGTGGCAAAATGCTCCGTCGTTATATAGGCTTTATAAAGGATGTAAATGAATCACATTCACTGCCATTCTCCAAATGGACAGTGACATCTGCATACACTCTTTACAGCCCACTTTTGTTGTACACAGGCTACTGTTTGGTGACATCACAGTTTATAATACTCAGAGTCTTGGAAGTCCTGTGCAAGTGTGGCATTCAGGCTGACCTTCAAGATAGCTATTGAAGTATTGAGAGATGCCAATTTAAAAGACACAAATGTACTTTGAAGCTATACCTGACTCCTTATGGCTGTCAGAGGCTCCCAGGTATTTTGAAGACTGTGAGAAACATCCTACTACATGTGCAGATGTGGATATTGGACTCCTCCCGTTTATCCATTATTTGAACTATATGCATGGAAACTATCTCCACCACATCAACATGAGATTTATGCTTCCAAAATCATTGTTTGTTTACCACTCAGTCCTTGGGATCTGGGTCCCCAAATTCCTCAGCCGAGAGTCATTATTCTATCCCCTCCCCCTGGAGATACGACACTCTCTTACACTTTCACTTCCAAGTTCTCATACTCACTAGTGCTCAGTACTCACCGAGTGAGAACTCTGCAGGTTGTCTAATTCATTTTAAATGAATTTCTTTGTGCTGTGCTTGCACAGGCAAGATGCCAGGAGGCAATTGGTGAGGACATGGCAGGAGATGTGGATCTGTAAGTGCTGGGCAAGTCATCAAAGCAGTTGACCCCTTCCATCAAGACGCTTAATTGTTTGACAGGCAGAAGAGCTTGCTTCACTGTATAAATAGTGGCATTGGATGCCATTTCTGCAAGGCCAATCAGTGTTGGCTGCCTGCCATCAAATTGATGTTGAGACCCTGAGCCATTTTGAGTTTGCCAGCAAAAATCCATGGTGGATTGAGAACCAGCCTTCTACCTAAGCTCTTGCTGGGAGGCATCAAGCCAGGCCTATTAAAAATAGGGCAAGATACAAATAATTGAGGGAGAAATTTTGGCAAATACCCAAGTACAAAATTCTTTGCAATTTAAACTTAAAAAAATGTTTACCTTCTAAAGAGGTGGTCGGTTCCAGCAGAAACAGCTCTAATTTTAACTTGCACCTTTTGCATATTTGTAAATGATTAAAGCAGCACATTCCTGTTCTCAATTGGAAATTTCAATAGGTATACTTTAAAAAGGAAAATGATAACAGCCAAAATTTTGGACAAATTTTAACCTGGATGAATGGTGAGTTTTGAGCCTGTGTGAAGTTCTGACTTTGCTGTCTTGAAGGTGAATTTCCCTTTTGTGCCCATGTTAAGTGAAATGTTTTGATGTCTTTTTCCTTTCCCCAAGTGTGGATGCAGAAAGGTTTGAAAAGAGAGAGAGGAAAATGGACACAGTAGAGCAGTATTCACATCCTCTATGAAAATGTGCTATTCCCCAGAGCTGTGTTTGAAACAAGCCTCATTGCATATGTATCCGAGATCTACTTAAAGATGGTCTTAATTATGTCCACTGGATGTTATTTTTTCCCTAGACAGAAAAACATAGGCCAAGAAATTGGTTTGTACCAGCCTGCCTATGTTAATAGCACAGGGAACAATCCCTGCAATGGAATAGGTAGGGCTGGGGCCCACCCTCAGGACTCGTTTACATCAGATCAGCAAGCTGCAGACACCTGCAGCTCTCTAGCAGAGAATGTTTGAATTTGGAGCCATTGTGTCACCAGTACTTTAGTTCTGTCTTACAAGAAGGGGAGGTGACCAGATGAGGAAGGAATTGAAAAGGGGTGACCAGGAGAGAAAGATAGAGACAATTTAGGGAGGGAGGAGATTGGGAGTGTTAGTGTTTGGGAAAGGGTGTTTATTGAGGGAGGTAGGTATTCAAGAGGGGGGCATCAAAGCGGCGATCAGAGATGTGGAATCGAGTGGGGATATGTTCGAAGGAGGGTGATCTGGTGAGGGGATTTGAAGGGTACAGTATCATTGTGGTTATGTTAGTGGGCTAGTAATCCAGAGGGCTGGAAAAATATTTTGGAGACATGAGTTCAAATCCCACCACAGCAGTTAGTAAATTTGAATTTAATTAAAAAGAAGACTACATAACCTGGAATAAAAAAAGTAACGTGGAATTGTCAGCTTGTTGCCAAAATCCAACTGGTTTACTGATGTACTTTAAGGAAGGAAACCTGTCAACTTCAAGCAGTGCAGTGTGGCCTATATTTGTGGCTCCAATCTTACGACAACGTGGTTGACTTTTAACTGACCTCTGAAAAGGCAGAGCCAACCATTCAGTTGTATCAACATCTACAAAAAGGCATAAGAACCAAGCCCAGTTAACCCTGTAAAGTGTTCCTCACTATTATCTGAGGACCAGTGCCAAAATTAGGAAAGCTGTCCCATAGGCTAGACAAGCAACAGCTGACATAATCATTATGTGCAGAATCATGTCTTTCTGCAATTGTTCCTGGGCATCACTGGGCACAGTAATGTACAGTCCTGTGAGAGTGACCCTGCGAGTCCTCAACGTTGAATCTGGATCCGATGAAGCCTCAAGGCATCAGGTCAAACATGGGAAGGAAACCTCTACCTGATCGCCATCTACTGCTCTCCCTCATCTGATGAATCAGTACTCCTCCATGTCAGAGCACCTAGGGTAACAAGGGCACAGAATATACTCTGGGTGGAGGTCCATCACCAAGAATGGCTCAGTAGTACCACCACTGACTGACCTGGTCAAGTCCTGAAGGACATTTCTGCCAGATTGAGCTTGAGGCAGGTGGTGAAAGAACAAACGCAAGGGAATGGCCTACTTGATTGCATCCTCACCAATCTTCCTGTCACAAATACATGATATGAATGATCACCACACAGTCCTTGTGGAGACCAAATCTCCTCTTCACATTGTGTGAACCTTCCACTAACATGCAAAATGGGATATTTGCATATCAAGGACAGATCTACATCTCAAAACACATCCACAAGACACTTCAGGCCATCATCAGCAGCAAAACAGTATTCCATTACAATCTGTAATTTCATGGTGCAGCATCAAACCTGATGACCAAATTTGTTTCAACAAGGATTATAGAAGAGCATGCCAGGAGCAACACCATGCATATCTGAATATGCAGTACCAACCTGATGAAGGTACAACACAGGACAACATGCTTTTTAAACAGCAGAAGCAACATGTTATAGATAGAGCTAAGCAGTCCCTAAACTAATTGAACCTAATGCCTGTTTCAGCCGAGGAGTGTTGACATTTCTTATATACCTAACCGAGAGGCGGCAAACTTCCATTGTGAAATGTGGTGCCCATTTGATGCCTGTAAAACAGATGCTGCTTCATCGAATTTCTTTTCAAAATTGGCATATCAATTTATTTCATGTTTCTTTATTGGTACAGAAATTTGGCCACAGCACAGGGGATTTTATTTCATTTTCAAAATGATTTTTTAGCTAGTAATTTTGCAAGAAAGAATGAAATGCACATAAAGCTAGTTTTGTAAACACATCCACATTCAATGTGAAAACAGAAAAGGCTGGGAATACTCAGGAAAGTCGGGAAGCATCTGTGGAGAGAGTATCAGAGTTAACATTTCAGGCCAATAACCCCCCAACTGAACAGAGACAATGGGAACATATGCTAACCTTTGAGGTGAATACACTCTTTCCAATTTGTTAAAAGCTGTTTAATCTATTCTTGGGAAATAGAGAGAGAAGGGATTTACATGTATGAGTTAGGGGAAAGCACACCTTTAAATATACACATTTAGAATGATCTGCAATCTTTCAAGAATCTTATTGACTGTAACTTGAGGTGGAATCTGTGCAATGTTGCCTGACTTTTCTCAGAAATTAAGAGAATTTTAAAACAATGTTTTGTTGAACTTATGCCAGAGTTCATATTTTTTAGTAGACCTACTGGAAACACAACAGAATTACTTGCTGTATAAAGACTGGGGTGATTGTAATGCAAGTCGTTCATTACATGTTTGGCACGTGGTGCATGTTCTGACTGAATTTTTATTTTCATTAAATAAATGCCATTATTAATCAAAACATCATAATGGCATTTCAATAAATCATGTTCTATTAATTGTTTCTAACTGCTACCATATTGAAGAGTTATACATCAGCAATGTTCTCTTGGGATAGCTATGAAATGACATGAAAAATGTTCTACTAATACCAATTTAGTCAAAAATGTACAAGAGAATGTTCTGTGTTCTATGTTTAACCGTTGAGTGCAACAAGCCAATAATTGCAAAGATGTTGTTACAGACACAACTTCAAGTAATTGGACTCAGTTACTCTAGGCAAGGAATAAGAAATCACTCAGGGTTCTTTACCACTATCCAATGAACTGTGGTGGGAGTGCAGGTGCATAGAGAACAGGTGAGGTCAGGGTTCAATTTTTCCAGGATGCCCTCCAAAGTGAAATAACTTGGCATACTGTTACAAATGCAAGATTTTATATGGTGGTTATGTTCTAAACTATCTCCTTTAATTTAAGTTAGAAATAAATGTCTTGGAGTGGGGGGTGGTGAAAGCATACTGAGATCTGCCAGAAAAAGGCCCATGTGATTTGGCTGTCATGAGGAAAGAGGCCTAGGCCAAAACCCATAGACACACAAGCACCAGTTTTCACACCTTGACACAAAAAAAGGGAAGCTGGTCTTTCTGGACACAGGTTCATGGTGCTGAATAAAATTCCCCCCAGTCTACCCGAAGCAGAGTCAGCATGGTGTCCACATACTCCATACCGACATGCCCTATGGCCATAAAGCACTGCAAGTGGGCTAAACAAGGGTCTTGCACCTCTCACTGGGGAGGAAGTCCTGCTCTCTGGAGCTGATGACCTATCGGATTGGCCGGTAGTTCCATCAGTCCCAGTAGCAACAAGAGCGCATTAGTGACCACTGCCAGGACTGCAGGAGAAGGAGGAGGAAGGGACATGGATCCCCAGAGCAGGTAAGTCCGGGGTCTTGGGCAGGGAGGGTTTGGGAAGGTCAGGGAGCAAGGTGGGGTGGTGGGGAACAAGGGGTGAGTTTATGAGTGTAGGCTGATAGGAAGGAAGGGAGGTTTGATCTTAAAGGCACCACCCCCCAATTTGCCAGGGTTATCCCCCGAAGATGAAACCCCCGCCCCCCCACTCCCCACCTCCGACCCTCCACCTTTACTTCCAGCCCTTTGAGGAACCTTGTTAAAAAATCAGGCTGCGCGCTCCTGCCTGGTTGCCCACACCAAACATTTTATGGTGCGGGCAGTGTATTATCAAGGTCACTTGGCTTGTTAACAAGCCTAACTGACCCTTGGTTATTTATTTGAATTTGGGAGGCAAGCTGCTGGTTTTGGCACCTACCCACCCCCCGTATTATGGGAGTAAGCTCAGGGGTGGGCAGAAAGCTGGTGGGGTGGATAACAGGCTTATTTTACGTGACCACCCTGCTCAAAACATGCCCAGTGGGGGCACATAAAATACAGCCCTGTTTCAGTGGTAACAGCTATGCAGAATGCGAGTGAGAATAGAGTTCCTGTTTGAAGAGACAGAACTTGTAGAGATTTAAAGAGCAAGGGCTCATTAGAGGTTGTTTGCTGCTGGAAGTCAGTTCAATGATACTCAGACAATTGAGTGAAGGACTTTAAAAGAACACTGGAAGACTCATCGTGGTATGGCAGGGGGAAGGGATCTTGTTGGAAGCAGGGAGGAGTTTAGGACTTTAACTACAAGGCTCCATATCTGCTGAGAGTGTAACATAACATATAAACATGACATGAGGTTTTCAGTTATGTTAATTAATGGCATATTATCTTTTCTATAGTTTAATGTATTAGTTTAGTCAATGTTGATTTTAATTTGTTTGTTACAGCAGAAGTCTTAAAACATGAAATTTTGTCATGCAATTCTTTCCATCAGTCGCTGGGAAATCCATACCTCTTGTTATCAGCCTGTATGGAGATTGTGACAATGCTTGCAGTTGATTCTTACTCATAAAGAATGAGCACTTAGTCACAGGATCGGAGCCCTACATTTGGCAGCAGGTCTAACCAAAAGTCAATGTGGACTTCTAAGAATGAGGCCTCTCATGAATGTTCAGCAAGGAAGAATTTAACATATAAGAAATTGCAATGGTCTGTGCCAGAAACAGAGGAGGACAGCCCTATAAGGGAAGAATAGGGTAATTTCTGGTAATGATGGAACCCAGGCCACCGTTCAACTCAAGGAAAATCAATCTCCCTATGCATTTATTGAACTAATTTTCCCTGGCAAACTTACTTGAGTCTTGACATGGCCCAGACCCTATTGGAACAATTAATGCCACTATTCAGCAAATTTTGCAGTTATATACTTTGTCTGAGTGGATACTATCCACTTTTAATCACATATTCAGTGTACCACTAATACAAATGCCTACTTACGAACACCATGCAAATGTAATATCTAAGCAAAACACTGCTGATGAAAATGTTGGGAAACATAATTTTACAGACCTTCAAAAGATTAATCAGGAGTGGCCTTGGGAGAATTTAAAAATTTTCCAGCAAAATGTTTTCATAATGTATGCCCAAAAAAGGACAACTAGCAACACTCTAATATTCCAAGTTCAGCAATAAATATCAGAATAGAAAGCAAAATGTTTTTTGTAGGAATTGCCCCTGTCTTTTCTCCTGAGACCAAGATTCATGATGTGATATTCTCTACAGATGCAAACAATCCTTTGGTGCTTCAACAAAGTGTCAGCTTGGATAATCAGCATCGCCAGACCATTGAACAGTGCAAACTAGTTTAATCTTTCTACTCTGGTCCACCTCTCAATCAGCCCCAACACTTCATCTCCTTCCCACAGCACCTTCCCATGCAAACACAGGAGATGCAATACCTGCCCCTTTACTTCCACTCTCCTCAGTGTCAAAGGTTCCAAGCACGCCTTTCAGGTCAAGTAGCGATTTATTTGGCTTTTTTCAATTTAATCTATTGTATTCGCTGCTCATAATGCGGTCTCCTCTACAATGGGGGGACCAATCGCAGACTATGTGCCCACTTTGTAGAACATCTTCGCTCAGTCCACAAGCATGACCCCAACCTTCTGGTTGCTTGCCATTTCAATTCACCATCTTGCTCTCATGCTCACTTTTCTGTCCTCGGCCTGCTACAATGTTCCAGTGAAGCCCAATGCAAACTGGAGGAACAGTACCTCAGCCTCCAATTAGGCACTTTACAGCCTTTTGAACTCAACATTGAGTTTAGTAAGATCAGACCATGAATTGTATCCTCCATTTTGATTTTTTTTTTGCCAGGTCCCACTCTGTATCTTGTTCTCATGATTTTGCTTTCAGACAATGCTGACCTTTATTCTGCTATTAACACCTACTCTGGACTAAGGCTTTGTTTCTTTAATACTATCATTACTACTCCCTTTGCCTTTTGGTCCATGATATCTTTGTCATTTAATCTCTCCCACCCTCTAACCCATTCTTGACCTTCTCTTTTGCTCCACCTGCCCCTCCTGCCTCTTTCAACAGCATAAAACCCATCACATTTCTACCTCTTCTCAGTTCTGAAGAAGAATCATATTTGACACAAAACTTTAACTCTATTGCCCTCTCCACAGATGCTGCCACCCCTGCTGAGTTTCTGTTTTTATTTCAGACCTCCAGTATCTGCAGTATTTTGCTTTTAATCTTGTCTTCAATCTGTGTCTAAAAGTAGTCACCAGGCAGCGATTAGACTCAAGACTCTTTGCTGACTTTTCCTCCTACTTAGCTCATGAATTCTGGGGCTAGTTGTGCTATCCCTATTAGAGCCCTGGCTAAAACCAAGTGATCTGCACAGATCAGAGATTAAATCTGGATCTAGTCTGCCTGAATTATTTTACATACAAGTAAATCTATTATTGCCATTTTCTGGAGTATAATGATGTCACTGAAAATCTTTAAGGGTTATGAAACTTTAAATATTTTTTCCTGTGGGCTTCTTGAGGTTATTTAATTTTGTCCCTGTAATGATGATTATTGCTATAGCAGCAATTAAAGAAAAAATTGTGATAACTAATGGTTTAGGAAAAATGTGATGTTATTCCTGGGGAATCCTGGGGAGCTGGAAGCACTTAACTGCAAGAACCAATAATTTGCTCAAGGAGCCCACATCTGGTTAGTCTGCATTCAAAAGGGGTTAATGGTCTGACAGAATGCAGCCTTTGGACTGAATCAGTGGTAGAAGTGGGTTTACGTTCACCAGAAATCTCAAATACAGGAAATGCATTTGTTATGATAACATAACCATTTCGACTGGCTAACAACCAGTAAAAACAGACTTAAAAGGAATTGTTTAATATTTTTAACAAAATTTAAATTAAAGTTCAAAAATATACACACATGGCCATTTGAACTGTGTTTTTAATCACCTTGTGCTGCATTATTTAACATGATTAAAAATAACAAACTTGAGGATAATTTTTACACAGCTCAACAATGGAACTTTAAACTGTTTCTAATACGAAGGTGTATGGGAATTGCTTCAGGATTATCAGAAAGTCTGGGGATTACATAGGGCCAAGCATTAATATTTACTGACTAGGCTATTCCCTCTATCTCTGTCTCTTTTAAGACCCTTCCAGCTGATCTTGCCCGACCACTGAAATCTCTCAAGATTGATGTATATTAATGAGGAAGATTGCTGGGTAGTGGATATAATTATTGAGCTCATCTTTTTGGGAATAACGCTACATATACAGTCAGAACTCTCTACTATAAAAATACTATTAAACTCTCCACAATGAAAATGAATTTTCAAAATATGGCTTCCCTGCCCTTATGTGAGCTTTTATCTGACTGGAACATTGTGGGGTTTCCGAGAAAACCACTAACATAAAGAGAAATCAGACTGATAGTTCTAAAGGCTGATGACTCAGACAAGATCTGGTAAGAAAAACATGAAGATTGTGATGTATATTTAAGATGGACTACTTTTCTCAAATAAACCATGGACAGGTGAGATTTGGGCAAGCTGTATGCTGAAATCTAAATAAAGGCATTGGGGTGAGGGGGTGGATTTTAACTGCCAGTAGGTTTCTGGCATAAAAGTGCTGGTTTTAGTTGCAGCAGAATGAGGTGATGGCAATTTTAACTGTCAGACCTCGCTCACATACCACAAGGCGGGAAGTAAGTGAGAAGCCACTGCCAAGTTTCGGAAATTCTGACGAACTTTGACACTCAGGCAAGTGTAGGAACTGAGATTCCGGAGAGGGGATTCATGATAGAAAGGGAAGAGTAAGTGTTTAGGTTAGGAGAGGCCTAAACCTTCATGGTGGGCCTGCAGTACTGCCCCTCCTGGCCTCAGTAAGAGGAGTACAGATTGAAACTGAAGATGACATGATCTGGATGGGACATAATTGATCTTAACTATCATCTGTTCAATTGCTTCATTGAACTGGGACCAGTGTAATCTAAAGTTGGCCCAGATTTTGTTGTGAAAGTTACAGTGAGGCTAATGGTTCTCGCCATTATTACTCAGTAAATGGTTCAGGAGAGGGACAGGCCTATCATTAAATGCCAACATCCAAAAGTTGCTAACTGAGTTGCACTGCTGCACTATTAGCTTTTCATAAATGGCACCTTACCATCTAACTTGCCATTGAAACTGTGAGAAAAAGAACAAAAAAATTCTAAACCAACCAGAATAAAATACCAGAAATTTGGTTTTGGGCCCTTTTGCACTTAAAATTCAGGTTTAAGTTCACAACGTATTAAGAACTAGTGTAAGTTCAGGGATTTTGGATGAGCTACATCTTTTCATGGGGAGGACCGATGTTAATTGTTATGGTCCTAGGCCAGACACCCAATAGTTGGTAAGGTCGGGTTAGGGACCAATAATGTTTTGCTTAAAGTAGAAAAGTTTGGGATTTTAGACACTTAGTAAGTGAAAGAAGCCAAAAAGGTTCAATGGGTTTTGAACAAACAAAAATAAACTTTAATATACCAGGTCAGAAAGATAAAACAATGTAGAATATCTATCTTATACTCTAACATTCAGGGTTAAAATGAGTTCCATATGAATCAATAGGCAAACTGTGGTTGAACACACTACTCTGCAGAATAAATGACAGATGCAACCAAAACAGATTCCATGGATTTCTCAAAAACCCACCCAGACTTCATTCACACTGAGTTCCTCAATCTCACTGTTGTTCCATCTGTCTCATAGCGGTTTCCAATCTTCACCTCCAAAAATATGGCCTTGGAATTCTCTCCAAAAGTCCCTCCAACTTGGACAGCATCAACAACGGCCCACTTTGCTGGGTTTCAATATCATCTCCCGAGATTCTGTTCGCCTGGATTCCAGAGTATACACCCAAACACCAAATTACAGGCACAACTTCAGATCTTTGGCCACACCAAGCAGAACACCACTGCTCCAAAGGAGTACATTTTCGCCAATGGCCCACAGCACAGAGTCACCAACCTTCAGCTGCCTTTTCCTCTGAAAGTGTGCTCCCCACAGCCCATTTCCTGTTTGGAACCTCGTTCTTTGCTTCTCTCTTTTCCTTTAATTTAACTGGAACCTGTTTCTGTCCCCTACCCAGGTCTTGCTTTTTGGGACTTCTCCCTATCCCCTGACCCCTTTTTGGGACCTCTCCCTACCCTCTGCCTAGGACACTGGCCTTTCATTGCACTCCACTCCCATTTACCTGACCTCGGTTTTCATGCCTTCATTCTTTTTGTCCTCTTTATGTGCAGATGCATTGGGCCTGTTCTGGGTCAGAAGAACTTACAAATTGCAGAACTGTGCATGTGCAGCCCACTCCCAGCCTGCGCGTGTGCAGAATGTCCGAGATCAACAAGGTAAGTAAAGTTTTCTAACATAATGAAAGACAGAGGGTTTCAGTGGTGGGTTTGTGAATTAGCATAAAAGATTGTTATGAACCGTTTGGAGACAAATAACCTAAAAGAACCAAACTTACCAAGTGACCCCAGCTGAAGAAATCGATGGACAAGATTTGCCTTTAACAATCCAACTAAAATGAACACAAATTAAACATGAATTAACAGACAAATTGTAATTCAGCTGAAACTATAAATTACAATTGAAATAGCCAGAGCAACAAAGAAAGAATCCATGGATTTACTGGAAGACCCCTTAACACATATGGCACCATGTGCAGCCACAAAGTCCTTCACATCTTTGTCTTCCTCAGGTAGAGTTCAGCTCTTTTTCTTCATGCAGGGTTTGGTCATCAAGTCATCTCTGAATGCAGCTTTACTCCATCCAGGTTCCATGGATACGCTTATCACCAAAAGGATGCACTTATGCAAAGCCTCCTTAGCTGAGTTTACGATAGTCTTGATGGTGTGGATCAGCTAATCAGTCCCCCAAAACCTGAAGTAGCAGCAGTAACTTTATTTCACTATCCCTGCTTAACCCAGTCTTCAGGTTTCATTCTTTATAGCTGCCTCACATGTATAGCTCTCCACAACCTGCGTGCTGTGACCTCCTGCTAAAACCTGATCTCTGAGAACTCAACGTGCTTTCTTTTTTAATTCAATCAGCCTTTGGTTCTTCAGCAATCTGAATTTGTTGTCCGCTTTCCCAGAAACCTGATGTAACTGCCAGGAACCCAATGTTACAACCACCACCACTGACCACCACCCCGCCACCCCCCCCCGCCACGCCCCTTTCCCAGGAACTGAAGTTGTAGTTTTTCTGTCAGCCAGGGGTTGTCCCAAAAACACAGGTTTTGAAACCAGTGTCAGTGCAGACAATTGCTAACACACATTTCCCCACAGGCCTCTCGACAGCAGATTTCACCACCAAGATCGAATTGTATGCAGCTGAAACTATAAATTACAGATTAAATAACCAGTGCCACAAAGGTAGATCTCGTGGATTTACTGGAAGCCCCCTTACATATATGGCACCACATGTAGCCACAGAGTCCTTCACAATTCTGTCTTCCTCAGGTAGAGTTCAACTCTTTTCCTTCATGCAGGACTTGGTCATCAAGTCATCTCTGAATGCAATGGGGAAAAAAACCTCATGGTATAATCAGTAACATACTGGCATGAATAGAAGATTGGCTAGCTAACAGGAAACAGAGAGTAGGCACAAATGGATCATTTTCTGCTTGGCAAGATGTAGCGAATGGTTTGCCAAAGGGATCAGTGCTGGGGCCTCAACTTTTTGCAATTAATATAAATGACTTAGATGAAGGGACTGAAGGTGTTGTTGCTAAATTTGCTGAAGATACAAAGATAGGTAGGAAAGTAAGATGTGGAGGAGACATAAAGAGGTTGCAAAAGATATAGATAGGCTTGTGGGCAAAGATTTGTCAAATGGAATATAACGTTGCAAACTGTGAAATTGTCCATTTTTGCAGGATGAATTAAAAAAAGCATATTATCTAGGTGGTGAGACATTGCAGAGCTCTGAGATGCAGAGGGATTTGGGTGTCTTAACTGCATTCATCGCAAAAGGTTAGTATGCAGATACAGCAAGTAATTAGGAAAGCAAATAGAACATTATCCTCTATTGCAAGGGGAATTGAATATAAAAGTTGGGAGGTTATGCTTCAGTTTTAGAGAGCATTTGTGAGAACATATCTGGAGCAATGTGCTCAGTATTGGTCTCCTTATTTAAGGAAGGATGTAAATGCATTGGAAGCAGTTCAGAGGTTTACTCGACTAATACCTGGAATGGGCGGGTTGCCTTATGAGGAATGGTTGGACAGGCTAGTCTTGTATCTGCTGGAGTTTAGAAGAGTAAGAGGCAACATGATTGAAGCATATAAGATCCTGAGAGATCTCGATAGAGGTGGATGTGGAGGCAATGTTTCCTCTTATGGGAGAATCTAGAACTAGGAGTCGCTACTTAATAATAAGGGGTCGCCCATTTAAGACAGAGATGAGGAGAAGTTTGTTCTCTCAGAGGATTATGAGTCTTTGGAACTCTCTTCCTCAAAAGGCAGTGGAAGCAGAGGGCAGAATCGTCCAGAAATTGGCAAAGTCCAAAATCAGGCAGGGAAAGTGGCGTTTGATCCATTGACAGTAATGGCAGCTTTTTCCACCATAGTATCTGGCACTTTATTGAAAAAATGCAGAGGCATGGGTTTCACGTTGGATTACTGATGGGGCGGCCTCTGATTCACCCACCCCGCCATCATCTCAGACCTTCAATAATACAGGCACAATATATAAAGGGTGCCCCTGCATAGAGCTAGCTCTCTCTAAGAGATTGGGAGCTGCTGGGAATTCATGGCTGCCAAAGGGAGGAAACATGTTTCCTCCAAATTTAGCGGCAGCTCCCTCGAGCGCCTACTGGATGTAGTAGAGGCCCGCTGCAAAGTCCTCTATCCCTCGCTCTGGGCAAAGACCAGCAAGCAAGGTCACCAGTCCAGCATGGGAGGTGGTTGCAGTGGTGGTCAGAGCCAACACCCTGCAAAAGAGGACAGCCACCCAGTGCCAAAAAAGGATGAATGGTCTCCTCTGTTCTGCCAGAGTAAGCCACTCTTCTCATCACTCTCAACTCACACATTCACAAACCCATTACACATCCACAGGGATCTCATTCACTGCCAGTTCAATGGAAATCACCATTCATTCTCTCACACACACTTTCATCTGCCCTGTGAATCATGTCCTCATCCTGTCCATGGCACCACTCACCACCCAAACATACCAGGCATCTTTCTCATCAGGCCTGGCAGGCAACGTGCTTACACTCTCTCCATCTGTCTTCATTCAGGACAAGCTGGCACACAACAAAAGGGAGACTCTCAAACTGGTGGAGGAATACCCATCATCAAAGTCCTCATGTACTATGAAAATACAGCCATCCAGCTGGCCGGTGAAGATCTGGACTATTCCTGTGCTGAAGGTGAGGTCGGTGGTGCTCAACAAAGTGAGGATCCAGCAGTGCAACATCCACCAGACAACCATGCTGTGAGTGAGTTCCCCTGTTCCACAGTCCCCTGCCAGTGCACCAATTATCTCTCCCTGCTTTCACAGGCACATCTGGGAAGCAGCCGAAGGGTCCAGGAGCCAGGTCGTCAACTCCAGCCCCGAGGAAACCATGGAAGAGGAATCCACAGGCACCGACATTGAAGTCCCATCACAGCACTCACCCACACCCTCCACCAGCGCAGAGACACACACCTCGGTAGGTCCTAGTTTTAGAGTAACCTCAGGATCATAATCTGGTGAGCACATCGCACTATCTGATCCACAGCAGGCGGAGGCAGGGACTTTGCAGGTATCTGGTATTCTGAAGACTGCTGGAAGCCAGAAATCTGTTAAGTCTGAGTCAGATGAGGATCTCTGGGCTCGATCATACTTCTGTTGTGGAGCTGCAAAGGCAAGCTTGAGAACATCAGGAAGGGATGTCCACTGCGCTCCTCAGATTGCAAGGCGTCTGTCCCCCTTCAGCCTGAGATGATAGCACCAGCATGCAAACACATCAAGGTCAACACTGGTAGGATGGCTGCCACATTGAACACCTTGGTCCACGACATCAGTCCTGCACTGCTGCAGGAGCTGCCCTCCATCGCCAAGGCACTTGCTGGCCTCCATCAGTGTCAAGCGAGAGGGGACCAGGGCTTCTCAAGCTCAGTCCAGCTGCCCCTTCCTCTCAAGGAGTCAGACAGGGGCCCTCGGAAACCCATTGGGAAGAGGATCAGCAGGTGCACACCCCCAGGGCCATCCACCCAGGTGTCTCCAGAAATGTCTGGCCAATCCGAATCCCCTCTTTCTGTGACCCCAGCAACTCCAGCTCCACAAGCCAAGGAGGTTGCAACTGCCACACAGCTCCATGCACTATGAGATCGACCTTATCAGGGACCTTGTAAATGTGGCTCTAGCCCTAGTTCAGCAACTCCTGGAGCTGCTAGATCATAAGATCATAAGAAATAGAAGC
The DNA here is from genome assembly GCF_017639515.1 of Carcharodon carcharias. Lineage (NCBI taxonomy): Eukaryota > Metazoa > Chordata > Chondrichthyes > Lamniformes > Lamnidae > Carcharodon > Carcharodon carcharias. The sequence goes on from NC_054470.1 coordinate 35,676,899, forward strand.
CGGGGTAGGCCATTTGGCCCATCAAGCCTGTTCTGCCATTCACTAAGATCATGGTTGAACTGAATGTGGCCTTAACAGCACTTTCTTGTCTACCCCTCATAATCCCTGACTGCCTTGTCAATCAAAAATCTGTCTAATTCAGCTTTGAGATATTCAATGACCTAGCTTCCACTCCTCCCTGTGGAAGAGGTGGAAGAGAATTCCAAAGACTAATGACCCTTTGAGAGAATAAACTCTTCCTCATCTCCATCTTAAAAGGAGATCCCTTACCTTTAAACTGCGCACCCTAGTTCTAGATTTCCCCATGAGAGAAAACGCCTTCTCAGCATTTACTCTGTCAAGTCCCCTCAGGATCTTATGTGTTTCAATAAGATTATTTCTCATTCTTCTAAACTCCAATGAGTATAGGCCCAACCTGCTCAATCTTACCTCATATGGCAACTCCTTCATCCCAGGAAACAACCTAGTGAATTTTCTCTGAAATGCTTCCAATGCAAGCATTTCCTTCCTTAAGTAAGGGGATCAAAACTCTACATTTGGCCCATCCTTAAGTTATCCTGGTGGTCTCACCAATGTCCTCTACAGTTGCAGCAAGACTTCACTACTCTTACACCATTGCCCTTGCAATAAAGGCCAACATTCAATTTGCCTTCCTAATTCCTTGCTGTACCTGCATGTTAACTTTTTGTACAATTTATGTACAAGGACAACTATATCCCTCTTGGCTGCATCATTCTGCAGTCTCTCACCATTTGAATAATATTCTGCACTTCTGTTCTCCCTGTCAAAGTGGACAACATCACATATTCCCACATTATACTCCGTCTGTCAATTTTTTTTCCACTCACTTAACCTATCTGTATCCCATTGCAGGCTCTTTGTATCCTCCTCACAACTTGCGTTCTTACCTATCTTTGTATCATCAGCAAATTTGGCTGCAGTGTAGTCAGTCCTTTCGTCCAAGTCATTAATACGATCGTATATAATCCCATTTATCCAAACTCTCTATTTCCTGTTATTTAGCCAATCCTTTATGCATGCTAGTATATCACCCTCAACACAATATTGAATGACCCTTCAGCAGCTCATCTATTATATACTGGTTAGCTGCTTTTCTTTTCTTTAGGGCCATGATTAATCTTTGAGCCTCTTTTGGCCTATTTTTTTTCTATTACTGATTTCTAACTGCCAAGAAAAATTTTTTGCTGATGTTGCATTGTCTTTGGCTACTCTCAAAAGCATTTTACTGCATTCATGAGTGATCTGGTAGGTCCAAATTTGGGTTGGAGGACCATAAGGAAGCAGCTAAGAAGCCAAAAGAGACAAAAGGGTGAAGGAGGAGGGCACTGTTCAGGAGGCCAAAACCAAAGGAGGTCTTCAGGGAATACTTCTCCTCTTTCAAACTCACTCTAAAGCAATCATCATGGGGCAAGGAGGCTATGTCATCTGCTATAGCCCCAACTCAAGCCTCAAATAAGGACGTGGACAGCATTTCCCATGGATGTCAAGGCCACCATGGCCCTTAACATTTCTCAAACTGACTCCTTCCAGGTTAAAGCAGGTGACAGCAATAACACTTCCCATTTTACAGCCACTGTTGTGTCAGGGAGCTCACCAAAGCTCTCTACACCAGGCAGAACTAAGCACTTTACAGCCTTCCGGACTGTATATTGATTCAACAACTTTAGATCTTGAACTCCCTCCTCCATCCCCACCCCCTTTCCATTTCTTCCCCCTCTCTTTTGTTTTTTCCAATAATTTATATAGTTTTCCTTTTCCCACCTATTTCCATTATTTTTAAATGTATTCCACCCATGGTTTATTTCACCCCACCCCCACCAGAGCTACCTTGCTCGTCCTGCTCTCCAATCTTAATTAGCACATTCTTTTAGATAATATCACCACCTTCAACACCTCTTTGTTCTTTTGTCTGTGACATCTTTTGGTTATCTCCTCCTACCACTGCTTGCTTGTCCCAACAACCCACCCCACTTCTTCCCCCCCCCTTCCCTTAAACCAGCTTATATTTCACCCCTTTCCCATTTCTACTTAGTTCTGTTGAAGGGTCATGATGACTCGAAACGTCAACTTTGTTCTTCTCCGCCGATGCTGCCAGACCTGCTGAGTTTTGCCAGGTATTTCTGTTTTTGTTTGAGAATTGTTACATCTCTTTCCTAATGGACAGTGCGCAGCAGGACGAGAAGACACTCCAGGGTGCAAGGTGCCATGGGCGACACCGACATTGCCTATAAACAGTTCCTCATCACCATCCCGCAATCTGTTTGAATAAAGAACAATTCCACTTTCTCAATATCCAGCTTATTTACAGCACATAATGCAGGTCTATGTCTGTGCCTGGCAGCAATCATGAATCATTTATGCTTCATCAAACCTCTGTGCAGACTTTATTTCAACCAGGCCATCTGACCACAAATGTGCTACTAGGCAGCAAAGAACATTCCCTTTAGACATGGCTCATATCTCCTGTCAGGAATTGCACAGCAGAGGTGGTCTACAAAAAGAGCCATGTTGCCCCCAGAAACAGCATTGAGAAGAGTCAGCATGCTCAAGCAACAGCTCTGCTGTCAGGGCCACTAGGTAGGAGCTTTGCAGTACAGCCCTGACCATATATCCAGATTTGTGGTTATTTGCTGGATTTGCATAATTTCAAATGAATGAAGGACCAGTTCTTAGCACACCAGGGCAGTAGGATATGGAGAAGGAAGGGAAGCAAGAGGAGAAGGAAGACCCACAGGAGGTGCAGGAAGAGCCTGAGCAGCTTTAACCACTAGTGCCCCTAATACACAGAGCTCTTACAGAGCTGTGGATTCAAGAACACTTCATGTTCACCATCTCTCAGATCTCCATTGCTATAACAGTACCAACATTTTTTTTTACCACTGTGCTTGTAGTATGTCATGTGGAGTAGAGGCAAGGATAGATCACTGGGGGAACCTCCAGAGGAAACAGTGCAGAGACTGGGAAGAGAAGCCATTTCTAGAGATGCTCTACCTATAATCTCATAGGAAAAAATAGAACCAGGTGGATAATGGGGGAGGGGTGTTTTTGTAAGATGGTGTGATGAACCATATCAAAGACTGTAGAAATGTCAAGGAGGATGAGGAGGCAAGTAGTTCATCGTCACATGCAATGATCTTGCTAAGTTGCATGACTGTGCAGCGGTGCAGCAGTCTGAAAGGTACAGCATAGGAATTACTCTGTGATAAACAACTTGGGCAGAATTTTAGCAGGCTGGCTCAGCGGGGGTGGGCAGAACGGTCGGGAACCCGCAATCAGCACCACACCGCAATTTCACACTGGCGGGCAAAATAAGGCCCGCCCAGCATAAAATGTGAGCAGCAGCGCTAAGCTGGCTGGGTGAAATTTTCCTTATTCTGCTGTTGGGCTGTCAGCGGAGACCACCCATTCCTCAGGAGGGTGAGACAGATCCCTCGGTCAGGCCTGTACCTCCCATGGATATGGAAGGATTTTTTCCCAAGGGAGGGGCAGACAATCCACAAAAATATCCACCTGATCCAGGGCCTGGTCCACCATTCCCAGAGGGCTGGCCTGTCAGTCACCTTCCTTTCCCTGGATCAGGAGAAAACGTTTAACAGGGTGGATCACAAATACTTATTTGGGGCTTTGCAGGCATTTGGGTTCACATTTTTGTAGCCCAGATCTGACTTCTCTAACCAATGCAGAGGGTCTGATTAAAGTTGACAAATCTTTGATGGTACCCCTTCACTTTTGGGGAGCAGCGTGCCAGCGGTGCCTCATGTCAGGCCAGTTATATGCCAATTGTCTGGAACTTTTCCTTTGCTGCTTGCAGAGGAGGCTGATGGGACTGGCTCAGTGTGGGCCAGTGTGGAGGTCATTCTCTCACTTATGCCGATTACCTGCACCCATGTTCTGTTAACTGATGGAGAATACACAAATGTTAACAGTTCTGCTCATGGCATTGTCTGCCAGGATCATTTGACAAAATTGTTCCAGACTCCTGGTGGATCAGTGGGAGCTGGACTCCCTGCCAGAGGATCTCAGGCCTTTTGCCCATGGTACCAGCCACTCCTTCTACCTGAGTGTCTATCTTAGCACTGCCCTTCGATGTCTGGCCCGCAAGTTGGCAAGAACTGGAGCCAATGTCATCACATGCCTAGGTTGCTGGATAGGACTGCTTTGAGTCCTGTCCTATAGGGGGCAAAGGCTGGTCATAAACTAATTGGTTGCCGCTAAAGCTGTGGTATCAATTGGTCACTTTGATCGCTCCCCCTAATTTGTCACCAAGATACAGAAGAAATTATTTCTTCTGGAACAAAAGGACACACTGGGTCTCTGCCATGGTGATCAGTCTTCTGCTTAGGGAAGGCAGACAGGCACTGGTGTGTCTTCTCATCCAGGTAGCTATTTTCCTCCTTCAGACCCTACAGAGATACCTGTCTGCCAAGGATTCTCCTTGATGCAACATATTTCTTCCACCTTAATTACGATGCACAGCTCCTATTTATAAAACTGGGGTCTCCATGCCTACTCCCATGTCTTTTACCAGGAACTGATCAGGCTCTCTCCTTTCAGGTGTGACAGCTGTTGCCTGAGAGCTGCTGCTCAAGAACCCACACCTCTATCATTACAAGTTCATATCGCTGGTGGGGGGGAGGGCTCTGGCTGCCAAGGTGACCAGAGTTAGAGAGATAGTTGGATAGCAGAGGAATAGGCAGGATGGCAGCAGAGGAGCTGATATGGCATGAGTCCTTAGGTAGCATCCAGCTCGCAACCAAAGCCATCGAGAATCATTAAAGTGGTGCTTAGCCCCAACTGCACTTGAGGTGTTGAGGTGGTTCATGCATGTAGAGTGCTTTTGTCCAAGCTAAGCCCTGTTCAGATGGAAATTCTCACCCGGAAAAGGCTCCAAAAGCTCCCTTGGGAGCCTCTGCCCCACAACGTGAGCCACCTCATAGAATTCCCCTCTCCCCAGAGGAGTTTTCTGTACAGGCTGGTCTTGCACACCCTCCATTTCCTTGCCCTTTTCAGCTGTCCAGACATGCTATGGCATTCTATCCTCAGTCCAGAGAAGGCGGGGTCCCCAGCGCTCTATGTGGGAATCTTCACTTTGCCCATCAGGAATTTGGCATGGAGGATGTTGCACACAGCAATCCCGTGTTGTTAAGTCAATTCATGAACTTGAGGGCTGCTTATAGTATCTGTGGACTGGAGGAGTCTGTATTTCATATCTATGTCAGTTGTCTGAGGTTGCAGCTGCTCTTCTATTATCTGAGGGGTCTGCTCCTCTATTTCTGGCTGCACTTCAGTCCAACGCTTCTGATCTTTGGTCACCTGGTTTGAAGAGGGGCAGGAAGATTGGAGGACCTCCTCATAGGACCTGCTCCTGGGCCTGCCAAGGTGGCCATCAACAAGTTCAGACAGCCGACGGCCAAGGGGACCATTCAGCCTCTCTTCCACAGTGATGTCCACATCAAGGTGGCCCTGAAGAGGGAGCACACGATGGCCACCTGTGCACTTCAGGCCGTCTGAGACTGGTGAACAAAAGGGGGACTGGAGTGCATCATTATCCCTGGGAATATCACTTTAACCTGATTAGATAAATTTGCTTTAAAAGTTTTTTTGGTTACTGTAGATCAGTGGTGCCATTTTCAGACGTTCCTCATGTTGGCAACCTCCTGGTTGGATCAAAAGAAGTTAAGATGCAGACTGAAACTGTGAGGGTTGGGTTATTAGGTGTATGTAAATAAATCTTTGTAAACTGTAAATAAATGTTTGTAAAAATGTGTAAAGATAGGCTTCAGTTTTATCTTTCGCCAACTGCTTTTCTGGAGTATAACATGGTTGTCTAAATGTGAAAGCTGGAAACTAAGAAAAAAATTCAGACAGAAAAATATAAACCTGGTGGCCTATGTTGAAAATGGTAGAAAGCAAGTATAAATTGTCAGATGTGATTACTCTCCGATGTTTTCGGAGTCTGAACCACATGACCAGTGGAAAAATGAAGTGGCTATGTGAACACAGATTACACCCGACCAAAAGGGAAACAATGTATGGCCTTGGTTTTGTCACTTCCTACGAGAATTAAAATCAGAATTAAGTATTTTATGCCTGTCGGTGGAATAGTGATGAAGCTTTGGACCTTCTATTAAAGTTCCTGGATGAAATCCACAAGAATGAAGGTCTGTTAAATGTCTGTGAGGCATTATCAAACTTTTGTAGATTTCGGAAAGCAGATTGTCATTCCATGGAAGAATATATCATGTACATCAAGAGGTTGAATAAAAGATTCAAATACTTCAATCTGAGGACCCCTGTATCAGTACTAGTATTTAAATTGCTGAATTGTGCTAACATCTCGTATGGACAGGCTACTGATTTTAACGGGTGTTCAGCTCTCAGAGAGGGACACCCTAATGGATCAGATGTCTGCTGTCTTGAAAAATATCCTGGGAAATTAGCTATTTTCTTCAGCCTTCATGGAACGAATGGGACTTTCTCTCATGACACAAAGAATAGAGAAATCAATGATGACCAGATTTTGAAACAATCAAGATACTGGACGCAAGTGTCTATACAATGGAAGGATTAAGGACAGGCGAATTGAGAATGAAAGCACCTTTAGCAGATCTGGTTTATACAACATAAGGCAGAATTGGAATGGCAAAATTAGGCCAATTAATCCCAGGGATGCCCAAGGAATCGTTAACAGCTGTTTGTGTGTCCAAGCAACACTAAGCCGTGCACAACCCAAAGTGGAGGCAGAGCCCTCGAAATAACACTTGACAAATATAAATCTGATGAAGAGGAAGAAGGTAATGATGCATCCAAACAAATTATGCTGGTCACAAGGAATTTTATTATGTGATGAATGTGCTAGTTGCAGACTCCTTTAAATGCACAGCACTAGATAGTTAAAATGTTATACAGCAAAATACTGTGGATGCTGGAAATCTGAAATAAAAGCAGAAAATGTGGGAAATTATCAGCAGGTCAGGGGGTATCTGTGGAGACAGAAACAGAGTTAATGGTTCAGGCCAATGACCTTTCATCCAGAATTGTATTCAAAATGTTACAGTGATTCACTAATAGAGAGGATCAACACAAGATTAAGGGATATAAAACTTGACTAAGACTTCTACGCAAAAGGTACAAATGAAACTTGACAGGGAACACAAAGCAAAAATAGATGAATGAATCCCAGGAATGCCCAAGGAACAGTTAACAGCTGTTTCAGGTGTGAGTTCAAGTATCACTAAACTGTGCACTGCCCAAAGTGGAGAGGCAGGGTCCTCAAAATGACACTTGACAAATAGAATTCTGATGAAGATAATGATGCATCCAAGCAAATTATGCTGATCACAAGGAATTTTAATCCTGTGATGAATGTCAGTGGATCTGCAGTTTACCCAGTCATGACATTATTGTATAACTTTAATAAAACCTGTTGTTTCTCATCAATGTTAAGCAAGTATTAATAGTATCAGGTGATAAGGATCAGAGAGAAAAAAAACAAATTGTCTAAAAGTTATATAGAAGCCTTCCTACTTATCAAAGGTTAAAACACCTGCTAAAGGATGATGAGTATAACAAGGCTAATAGAAGGCATTCATGAAAAGAGTGAAATTTAGAAAAATTATCAGAGCCATCATGCCATGTTGTAAGTCTTCCACTGGTATGTGATATTAGCAAGGTATTTGCTATGGACTTAAAGGTATGGGACATAGACAAAAATATTTTCATTCTATATTTTGTGGATCTGGTGACCAAATTTACTCTTTCCAAGATAATACTTATTAAGGTTAAAAGGGTTATTATAGACAAAATGATGAACAAATAGATAGGGACCGAACTTGGGGCACCAGCAATGTTTCTAACTGATAATGCAAGGGTAATAGAGGGGAATGTGCCAATAACAAGTTTGAAAACATTCATATGATTGTCATGAATACTACAGCTGAAATGAATGGAGGGATGTGACAATTGTGGGATGTGCACGCAAAGCTACTGACAAGTTTAAATATTGCGTGAATGGCCAAGAAGCAAGTGCCATAAACTGATAAAATGGGGGGAAAGTTTGGAGAGTAAGAAAGCACACTATCAAGTACTGATAGTGAGTGTGCAGATCAGGGAACTATCATGAGCAACAGAAAGAACATCCAATTGTGCAAGATGGAGATCTTGCCATATTAGCTGGACAGTCATAAAAGGCAATTAGAGATCATAGCTTGAATAAATTAGACAATAAAACAAAGGATAGAACAGCATCAGAACAGAACTAGAAGCAGAGTCCTCGTGATTGCGAAGGTTTGGTGGCTGCCAATAAACTTGATAAATTAATAAGAGGCAAAACTTAGAGAATTAGGTATTGGAGGCAGTTTGGAGTTTATTCAGAGGTATCAGATAAGGAGAAGCAAAGTAATGTTGAAAACCTATGATAAAAGCAAAAAACTGTGGATGCTGGAAATCCAAAACAAAAACAGAGACAGAAATACCTTGAAAAACTCAGCAGGTCTGGCAGCATCGGCGGAGAAGAGCACAGTTGACGTTTCGAGTCCTCATGACCCTTCAACAGAACTAAGAAAAATAGGAAAGGGGTGAAATATAAGCTGGTTTAAAGGGGGAGGGGGGGGCGGTGGCGGGGGTGGGTTGTTAGGACAAGCAGACAGTAATAGGTGGAGATAACCAAAAGCTGTCACAGACAAAAGGGAAAAGAGGTGTTGAAGGTGGTGATATTATCTAAAGGAATGTGCTAATTAAGAGCAGAAAACAGGACAGACAAGGTACAGAAAGCTCTAATGGGGGTGGGGTGAAATAATACTAAAAGGGTCATAAAAGGTAGAGATAAACAATGGGTGGAAATACATTTAAAAATAATGGAAATCGGTGGGAAAAGAAAAATTTGTATAAATTATTGGAAAAAACAAAAAGGAGGGGGAAGAAATGGAAAGGAGGTGGGGATGGAGGAGAGGGTTCAACTAAAATAGTTGAACTTAATATTCAGTCCGGAAGGCTATTACGTGCCTAGTCGGAAGATGAGGTGCTGTTCCTCCAGTTTGTATTGAGCTTCACTGGAACAATGCAGCAGGCCAAGGACGGACATGTGGGCATGAGAGCAGAGTGGAGTGTTGAAATGGCAAGCAACAGGAAGGTCTGGGTAATGCTTGTGGACAGACCGAAGGTGTTCTGCAAAGCGGTCACCCAGTCTGCGTTTGGTCTCTCCAATGTAGAGGAAACTGCATTAGGAGCAACGAATGCGGTAGACTAAGTTGAGGGAAGTGCAAGTGAAATGCTGCTTCACTTGAAAGGAGTGCTTGGACCCTTGGACGGTGAGGAGAGAGTTCTCTTTTATGCCCCTTTTAGTATTATTTCACCCCACACCCACTAGAGTTATCTGTACCTTGTCTGTCCTGTTTTCTACTCTTAATTAGCACATTCCTTTAGATAATATCACCACCTTCAACACCTCTTTGTCCTTTTGTCTGTGACATCTTTTGGTTATCTCCACCTATTACTGTCTGCTTGTGCTAACAACCACCACCGCCACCGCCCCCCCCAAACCAGCTTATATTTCACCCCTTTCCTATTTTTACTTAGTTCTGTTGAAGGGTCATGAGGACTCGAAATGTCAACTGTGCTCTTCTCTGCCGATGCTGCCAGATCTGCTGAGTTCTTCCAGGTATTTCTGTCTCTGTTTTAATCTTGAAAACCTTTTCAGCTCTTTTGCCCACACAGTTATGGTAGTATTGCTGAAAAAAGTGGCATTTGGTGATGGACCTGAACATTCAGGTACATCCGGGATCTCAATGGGGGAAGGCTTAGAGACCCTGGTGAGAGAGGTGGAGTCATGTTAGACAGGGTGGCGGGGGGAGAAGCTTAGATGTGGGAGGCAAAACTGTGGGGAGGTGCTTCTGATTGACGCTGGGGACCTGGTAAGAGGCATCCCCTCCTTCAAACTAGCCAGCAGCCCACAGGGTTAAACTCACCACGTTGACGATCAGCTTCTCCCACCACCCATTAAATCAGAGTGATGGTGGAATGAGATCTTAACTGGTCACTTAAAGACCTCAATGGGGCCATGGGTAGGTAACCCACCCGTGCCCCCCCTACCACTTGTAAAACCGTAGCGTGAGCAAGCAGGCACCCCACTGATGGCATAGCACCCTAACTTATGAGTCCATCCACAGTTTTGCCATCTGCAGATGGCCCATAAAATTCAGCATGTTGTCCTTTAACTTGGGAAATTGAGATAATAAAAAGGGATGTTAAAAGCATTTTAGCTGCTGAAACACTGCCTCTTAAGAGAGGCAGTGGATACGAGATTCTATTTGTCATAATTTTAAGTGAGATTCTGTACAATGGGCATAGTGACGACATTATATGCATTGAATGTGATGTAGATAATTGCTCATTGTGAAATAATGTACACTCTACAAAAAGTGTGAGGAGAAATGGCTGGCTTGAAGCAAATGCTGGAAGATGGGAAAAGTTCTAATGTTAAATGGGTGGATGCAAGTCACAAACTTTACAGAAATAAATGCATGTGCAAAGATACTGTTGGAGGTCCTGAAGAAGGGGTTTCTATACAGTGCTTTGTACAGAAAATGAATATTTTTGATTGAATTTATTTTGAAATTTTGGTTGCACATATAAACCCTAATTTTTGTTTAGAGAGAAAAGGGAATCTGTTAATTGTATGTTAATTGTGTTTAAGTGTATGTAGGTGATAAACATTAATTAGAGATTCTCTTGCACCCCTATAAATAGACACAAACTGAAACTGTAAAAGTTGAGTTAGGCTGTGTTTGTTTGTAATGTGTAACTCTGAAAATAAATGCTGATAAAAATGTATAAAGATTGGTTTCAGTTCCATCCTTCACTAACTGGCTTTCTGGAATTTAACAAAACAGACCCCACACTTAAAAAAAAGAATTGCTTGCAATTAAATTTTAAAGAGAACACTTAGGCACTAATTTAAAACCATTTTCAATCCCTGCAGCCAATTTTCCACAATTCCAGTAATCTCCAGGAGGATTCTTCGCATTTTTTTCATTACTAATCATTGCATTTTTGAACTAAGAAAAACTCCTGAGAAAGTGGGTAAATAATCTAATTGACGTAATTCTCCTGTATCTTCTCCTAGACTGTCGATTATGTTTATAAATGGATATCAGATTCATGACACGTTCAGATTTTTTTGATGTACCAGTCTCCTAACTTTGCAAATTTGGTAAAGCAAACAGAGATCAGTGTGATGAAAGAATTGCACGTTCAGGCTTGTTATTTACCAGTTCTGCTGCAAAATCACTTTAACCTGAGGATATTGTCTTCCAACTTTTTTCCCACAACAATTTATGCCTACTTAAGGCAGGCAATAATCATCATTTTAGATGTTTGAGTAGGCAGGTAAAGGGACTGTAATTTAAATTTTTAATGTGTGAACTCTTTTTGAGCACAGTAGTACCAGTGCAAAACCAAAATTAAAAATACAAAATTAGAATTTGTTTTAATTACCAGCCTATTGCGAACAAAACATTTTTTATGTTTGCGTTATTATTTTTATTGATTTTTGTGTTCCTGTTTGAGTGTCAATTCTGAGGGATAGAACTATTTTCTCTTCATTGATGTATAAGATCAACATCAGGAAAAATACAGGGTTAACTATCATGACCTAAATGAAGTTTTGTTTTCCTTACTGTGTTTCAATATGTCATAAACTGATCTCAGATCAACATTTTCCTCTACCAGAGGAATATTTCTATTTCCCAACCAGCTACCATTGTGCCCCTTTGGGTCTAAATTGAATGGTTTTTGTGTTTGTTTTATGAGCCCATGCTTAATGCAGACAATTCAATCCAGTACTAAATTGATCAGGGCCTTTAATAGGCAGCCACCAGTGCAGGTTTCATGTTAATATTCAAATGAGGCTCCTGTCTCCATTTCAGATACATGTCTACATTTGTTTGCTCCAGTTGCAGCTCGTGATTGATGTTTGAGCAGCCTAACCAGCATTCCTTCAAGGAATCTTGGGTGGCCACTCAAAAAATGGCCACAAGCTTGGAAACATTTTGTGGACTGGGAAGGAGCAGAAGGATCTGTACTCATCCCCTCCTGATTGTTCTTCTCCTACCACCAGACTTATTTTGGGACCTCAGAACAGGCTGAAATTTGTAAGGCACCAATAGGCAACCTGCATCAAAGTGGATCATTGGTTCCCACAGCTCGCCTGGTTTCTTTTAATGAACCCTGTTATGGCAACTTGTATAAAGGCAAAATACTGCAGATGCTGGCAATCTGAAATAAAACCAGAAGTGCTGGAAAAGCTCAGCAGGTCAGGCAGCATGTGTAGAGAGAGGAACAGAGTTAATGGACAGGATTTTCCAGCCCCGACAACAAGCTTCGTCACAGGCGGGACAGGAAAATTTGGAGAGCCATTGGCTTTTAACGGCTCTCCAAATTTTCCTGTCCCCACTTCCATGATGCCTGCCAATGTTGGCGCTGGATAATCCTGCCCAATATTTCAAGTCCAATATAACTTCTTTGGCACCTCTCTTCAGTTCTGAAGAAGTCATACTGGACTCGAAACATTAACTTGTTTCTCTCTCCACAGATGCTGCCAGACCTGCTGAGTTTTTTCAACACTTTCTGGTATTATGGCACCTTGTCGTTGTGTGCTATTAGATTTCTGCTCAGTTGGGGGAAGGTCTGAGGAAGTTAGGCGCTTCTGATCTTAATCGCTAATTTAATGTCACTTAATATTGAAATAGGGACAATTTCATTCGTTGGGTTTACATCAACTCGAAAGCAGGCTGAGGCAGGCCAAACTTATTTCACACTGGTATCAAGTTTAGTTTTGAGACTCCTACATGGAGCAGTTTGGTTAATTGGGATTGCACTTCCCTGAGTCTCCATACATCTTGAATGGATGGAAATCATCGGCAACATGTTCCTGGTTCTTCCAATTTGTCCCTCTGCTGAGTGAAGCTTTGCCTGGAAGGATGGAGGACAAAAATCTATTCTGTAGTTTAGAGAAGAAAGAGAAGAAACTTTCATCCCATTGGTCCTGTTGAATTCAAACTCAAGTCCCAGGTGTCTGTGGATATTTCTATTAATTTTCTGTTCCCTCCTCTTGTCCTCTCTTGTAGGTTTCTAAAGATAGCAGGGGTTCTCTGGAATCTTTTATCTATAAATATTGACAGCGAGTGTCAGAAAGCTTCTCAGCCATAGAAAGATCACTCTTGAATCCAATCCGGTCCTTATCCAATGTGGGCTGTCCACAAGCATTGGCATTCTAAGAGCTATCATGAAGAAGAGATTTCAGTCTGTTGCACCCTGTTAATCTTATTAGATCGTTCACAGTTTTGAATCTCTTTCTGCCTAAGGGATTCAGTACAAAGAAACAGTTGGCTTTATTTAAACTTGCACAAGTCAATTCCATAATAGGGCCATTAGGGAAGATGACTGTAAGGCTTTCCAAAATTCTGTGCAATGCAAACATTTCAGGTTTCTGGCACTGAACTCTCCTCATACAGAATTTCACATTAGACATTATGTATTAACCTAGTTTACCTGCTGCCTTGGAGTCTAGACTTCAGTCTACATTCTGTGGTTTACATTGTCTGGCATGTTATTTGGTGTTCGGAGGAATACATTTGATTCATGTAAGTGGCTGTAGAAAATAACATCGGCTAGGACATTTCATGAAAATATACTTACAAACTATGAAATGGACTAAAATAAAGCTATAAATTCTGAGATTATAAGGTACTGAAGTACACCTTTTTGAAAAAACATTTAAAATGTCTTTTCATGTCTTTTGTGACTTCTACTAATGGATTACAGCTATATGCCCCTGTGGCATTAAAGCTTGAAAGAACAGTAAAGTTATTTGGTATGTGTCTGGGTGTGTCTTTCAAATATTGGACCCAATTAACTATTGTGTGCAATATCATAATACTTCCAAAATCTAATAAGTGACACTTTCAGATATGGGGATTCAACTATAGTCACGTAAATGCAGGAACACTTTCACTCGCTCACTAATATTCTCATTATCTTGCCATCTCCATTAACATAGTACTGGGTTGGGAGGGGGTATTATTGAATTCTGTCTGCAGGCCATAGTTCAAAACAGTTCACATTTCATTATAGTGTGGATGAATTCCAGCTGTGGTACTGTGTATAATCAGTACCGAGTCTGGGGGTAGTGAATGTGTTTTACACAGCTGGGAAATGGCTGTCACTAAAATATGACTAATGGCTAAGTAGTACACTTATATTACAGACTAATTCACATTGCTTTCAGCCAAAAAATAGCAAAAACCATGGGAAATTAATTTAGTTCAATCTGGTGCTAGTAATAATAATGTTCAGAAATACCATTAATATTCCATGATGTAGATTTTATATACTTTTGGAACCTTTTCATCTCTGTATCATGAAGTCTTGGGACATAATGATGTATTCAAGCATCATACGTTTTGACAATTTTGTGTAATGGAATTGAAGGAGAAGTGATTTGATATGTTACTGTTCTATTGGGAATATTGTACAGGCAGTTTGCATGGAAAGTTAAGTATGTTTCCCTTTGACTGGAATGTACTGTTGTTGAGCAGATAAATGGTTGCAGTAAAGATCTAAGCTAGAGTGGGGGAGGGAAAGAACCATGGTCACAATAAAGATTTCAGCTGTCAAGGGACGGTGAGGAGACATGGCTGCAGAGAGAGCAAAACCTGCTGGAAAAGTTGCTGGCATTGGAATTACTGGAGAAGGGGACAGGAGAAAAGGATTTAGAAATCGGTCACAATGCCAAGGAATAGATTCAAAACATCAGAGACATCAGAACCACCCAAAAAGGAAAAGAAGGGAAGGGGCATAGAAGTCAGGAATTGTTGGAGATAGGCCATAGTTGGAAGAGGGGTAGAAAGGGTGACTTTTAGGGGATGGGGCAGGAGAGATCAAGCAAGAAGATAAAAGCCATCAGACAATGTGCAGGAGAGGCAGCCCACCGATAGCAGAGATAATGAAGAAAGGGGAGGAAAGATAGAGCAAGAAACACGGAGGCACAGAGGTCAAAACAATTAGCTGAAGGGGCTAGGAGGGGACATAGAGAATAGCACTGTAGGTGAAAAGAGAAGAAGGGACATATACACAGATATCCGACCCAATGGGCAGGAGAAAACAACAAGTTCTGGATTGCCTGCTACTTGCGCGCAATCCTATTTTACAAATCTTTGCCAATTGCATCTTCATGAGGATGAGATTAGGTTAATTGTTGTGAAAGCCAACAGGGATCTTTACAATAGTAGGTAAGAGAAAAGACAACTCCCATTCAATACCTAATATATTTGCTTTACTTAATTTTATAAAAGAAAAAGAAATGTTACCTTAATTCCTAAATCATAAGGAGCTTAAAGATAAAAGCTTAAATTAACTTAAGTTGTGCATTATTGGAGCTTGTACTGTGAGCTAGTCCCTTTTGTGAATTATGCAGTTAGCAGTTGTTAACTAGTTCATATCATTAAACTACCTCTGGTTCACCATTACCCAAATGCAATAAATAAATAGTCATATTTTAAAATCGGTACATAATCAAAGGATATATTTTCTACCATTAGCTAATTTCAGTTTTTAAAAAAAAGGCATGCATGTAAATAAAATTTGCCCATTTTATACTTGAATAAAAAGAAAGAAGGAAAGAGAGAAATAATTTGCTTAAATAATTTGGCAGCTTTTGCAGTGAGTGCTGATTCACTCATCATTGATCTGTTTGTTCACAATTCCCAGGAGCCTACACAGTACCTAGGGAGTGATTAGACTTTTATGATGTGTAAGGCATCACAATTATATGGACAGGCTAGATGGACAAACTGTTTTTTTCCAGTCGGATGTTTTTCTGTCTTCAGATGTGCATAAACTATTTGAGCTCTTTTTTTCAGAAAAATAATTTTTCACATGAATAATATTTAATATGGCAACCCTTGAGCTCTCTGATGCTTGTTGCTGCTACTGAAATTTATGGAAAACTATACCCTAGCACGTTTAGGGTGAGAGGGGTTAAAATTGGAGGCAAAGAACGAAAATGATACATTAATTCTAATCTAATGGGTATCCGAGCCAGTACAAATGCAGGACTAGAACACATGTGTTTAAAACTGTTTTCTTTAAATGTTTAAAGATAGAGAATGCCTCAGGTGAACTAACACTTTCCTCATGTCTCTGCTTCTTTGTAGCTGTCTACATTTACTTCTACATGTGGCATTTGGTTTGGAGTTGACCATTGGTGCTGAGCTGATTATAGGTTGGTAAAGCAGTGTTGGGTTTTAGCAGATCGTTTTAAGGTAGTTTTGACCACAAATGATCCATTAGCTCTTTTCACAAAACATGTTTTTAAAGCTGGACAGCTTAACATTACAAATGATTGTCACTCCCAATACTCTCCAGCCCATGTTTATTCAGTGGGGTAGAGATTACTTAACCTAAAACTCAGTTATATAATTTGTGATTTTTTTTAACAACAGAACAACTGCCATTTAAAATAGTCATCATATGGAGTTTAATCACCTAGCTCTAAGCTAAATGTAACTACAGGTTTGTTTCCCCTGCAGTTTTTCATAGCTTAGCTGTTAACCTTGTGTTTTTTTGTAATGGTGGCAGTCTCAAGAGTTGAATACAATATTTCTCAAATAAAAAAACCTTATAACGCACGAATTTTGAAGTTGAATGAATGGCCTAAGGCTTCACTCACAAGAAATACCGTCAACTGTGCTCTTCTCCGCCGATGCTGCCAGACCTGCTGAGTTTTTCCAGGTATTTTTTATTTTTGTTTTGGATTTCCAGCATCCGCAGTTTTTATTTGTTTTTAAATACCAGTTCTGTATTGTTCACTGGGTTTAGAATTTTTTAAAAGAGCTTTAAATGTAAATGTGCTAGGTTTATTAAAAGAGCTGGTTTTAGAGGCCACCCATGGGCAGAAAGCAGGTGGGTGGAGCCGTGAATTAGGTTGCGGTGCCATCTGGAGCATGTCCACAACTGGCCCGCTTGCCCACCTGCACCACAATTTCACAAGTGGTGGGGGAGGTGTCGGGGGCCCAATTAAAAGCCTCACCCCGCCACTGACTGATTTAGCGGGCAGCATGAGAGGCTAGCACACAATGTGCAGCCCAGCATATTAGCAGGCTGCTAATGAGTTAAAGGGAGAGGAACATCACTCTTGCCAGGTCACAAGTGCCAATTGTTGGCCCCTCCCCACATTTTTGTCTACACTACCCCACCCTGCCCTGTCCAACAGCCCCCTACCACCCCTCGCAGAGCATGTCAGCCTGGCCCCAGCAAGACCTCAGACAAAGTTGAATTTCAGGTCCATTGCTGAACGCCACCTCCTTGGCCTGCCTGCAGTACCAGCAGTGACACTGCTCCTGCTGCCTCAGTCGGTGTGCAGAGCTGCCCGCCTCAGACTTCAAGCGGAATCGCTCCAGATTTGCACTATGTGTGGTAGCGGGCAGGAAAAAGAATGTTTTACCTGGCAGCTGCAATGGTGGCTTTTCACCCCGTATCACCCCAATCCCTCCTCATTAATCATGCATCCCCAGGAAACATGCCATTTCGATGGGCGGGCGGGTTCTCATTCGCCTGCTTTGCCGTCACCTCATCGCTTCATCATGCCGGGCACAATATTTAACATTCAGTCATGCACACCTCTCAGGGCTTCCAACCCAGGACTGTTGCACAGAAGACATGACCCTGAAAGGCAAGAAGACTGCAGCCCCCCAATTCGGTGACTCGTTCCTGGAACGCCTTTTGGACACAGTGGAGGCTCGCCATGATGTCCTCTACCCCCACTCTGGCTGCAGGAGGGGCAGCAATATCACCAATCTGGCTTGGGAGGCGGTGGCAGTGGTGGTCAGTGCCAATGCCCTGCAGAAAAGGACACCCAGTGGCGAAAAAAGATGTGTGATCTCCTCCGTGCTGCCGTGGTAAGTCACTCTTCTCTTCACTCTCAACTCTTACACTCTCAAACCCATCACACATCCACAGGGCCCTCACTGCCAGTTCAAGGGACATCACCCATTCACTCTAAAATACACACCTTCATCATCCTCATCCCTTCCATGGCACCACTCACCCCCGACACATGCCAGACATCCTTATCATCTGGCCTGGCAGGATTCCTGCTTACACTCCATCTATCTGTGTTCATGCAAGATAAGCTGGCACTCAACAAGGAGAGGTTACAGGCTGGTGGAGGAATGCCTGACATCAAGGTTCTAACAGATTTGAAAATACAGTCAAACAGCTGGTTGGCGAAGATCTGGACCCTTCCTTTGCTGACGGTGAGGTCAGCGATGCTCTACCAGGTGAGGGCCCAGCAGTGCAACATTCATCAGACAACCATGCTGTGACTGATGTGTCCTGTTTCACATGCCACTACCATGCACTAATTATCTCCCCTTGTTTTCGCAGACATACCTGCCAAACAGCTGACAGAGTCCATGACCCAGGACCTCCAATCAAGCTCCGAAGACACCTCGAAAGAGGAATCTGCTGAATCCCCTATTGAGACCCGTCACAGCATTCACCCACACCCTCCACTACTGCAGAGACATCACCTCGTTCAGACCTGGCTTTAGAGTAGTCTCGGGGTCACATTCTGGTGAACAAATCAAACTGTTTGATCCACAGCAGGTGGAGGCAGGGACTTCCCAGGTTTCCGGCACTCGTAGGACTGCTGGAGGCCAAAAATCTGCTGAGTCCAGTTCAGGTGAGGAACCTCTGATCATACCTCAATTGCTGGAGCTGCAAAGGTAAGTTCGGGAACATCAGGAAGGGATGTTCTCTGCACTCTTCAGATTGCAAGGCATGATGGAGGACTCTGTCTGCCTTCAATCTCAGGTGATAGCACCAGCATGCCTATGCACTGAGGTCAACACTGGTGGATGGTGGCCGCCATGAAGACTTTGGTCCAGGACATTAGTTCTGCACCGCTGTGCAGATTGAACACTATCATTGACGCCATAGTTGGCCTCCAACTGTGTCAACGCGAGAGGGGATTGGGGCAGCTCAATCTCACTCCTGCTTCCCCTTTTCTTCAAGGACTCAGCCAGGGCATAGGGCAGAGGATCAGCAGGTGCACACCCTGGGGCCATCCACCCAGGTGACTCATGGACTTTCCGGCCCATCCGAATCTCCTCTTCCTGTGAGCCCAGCAGCTCCAGCTCCACAGGCCGAGGAGAGTGCCGCTGCCACAAAGCAGGACCCCAAAAGCAGTCCGGGGCCCTCCAGATGACGCCCGTCAAGGTCATCACAGGGCGTAGCAGTAAGAAGGCTGCCTCGACCCCAGCTGTGGATGCTGGGGGAGCACCAAGGCATAGTGCCAGGGTTAGGAAGGTTAAGAAGACATAGTTAGGCATAGGTGTTAATCACATGTGCATAATGTCCCAAGAATGTCTCCTTGCCTATGGCCCCTTGTTATGATGAGCAGTGTTCATGTCACTCTCAGATGTGAAATGTTGGCTCCTGCAAAAGATAAAGGCAGGAGTCTCAGTCCGGGGCCTCTTCCCTGTGCAGTGTGTAACCTTTAGACCAAAGTGATGGTCCGGCTTCACTCTCACTGGACACATTACTGATGCCTGCACCTCGATGGTGCTTGTCATTGCTGCTAGAATGTTGTGGGCAGGCATCACAGAGTTCCATCATTCTGTCTCTCTGTGTGCTCTTAGCACCTTTTTAAGGTGAGGCTGGCCCCCATCTCTTCAGTACCTGTGACCAGTGACGCTGTGTTCCTGAAGGGTAAAGGTGCTAAAGGCAAACAAAGGATCAGGTGCATTTAAAGTTTCATGGCTGCGTCTCTGATATGGCCCTGATCACAGAGCAAAAGTGAGCTGCCCTCAGCCAGACAGGAGTCAGACATTCACAGAGGCTATGTGAGGATCTATGGAGTGTCCTCACTGCATGTTGTCATCATCCTCCACAAATCTAGAATCTATGAGGGCCTCTCAAGTGCGTCTGCCTCATCTGGCCAGTGTGATGGCCTCATTGCCAGCATCCTCATCTTTTGAGGGCCTCATCACCCTCATCAGAGGAGACGTCCAGTTCCTCCATCTCCTCCTCAGCCAGCTCCTCTCCCTCTGGCAGTGCCAGGTTGTGAAGGGCATAGCAAGCGAGGATGATGCATGACACCCTTTGTGGACTATATTGCAGGGTTTCACCAGACCGGTCCAGGCACTGGAACCTCATTTTCAGCATCCCGATGGTTTGCTCCACCAAGTTGCGAGTTGCAGCATAAGCCTCGTTATAGTGTTGCTCTGCTGCAGTCTGAGGCCGCCGCACAGGTGTCATCAGCTAGGTCCTCTGTGGGTAGCCCTTGTCCCCCAGGAGCCAACCCTGCAGCTTCTGTTGTCCCTGGAAGATGACCAACTAAGGATGTAGGAGTCATGGACGCTCCCTGGGAACCGAAGCCCGGACCTGCAGGATACATTTGTAGTGGTTGCACACCAGCTGCACATTCAGTAAGTGGAAGCTCTTACGGTTGACATAGTTGGCTGCTTGTTGTGGTGGAGACCTGAGCACCATGTGAGAACAGTCAATGGAAACCTGAAATCTGGGCAAATCCCAGCGCTCTTGCATTCTGGCTTTCCTGATCCCAGGTCAAATGCACAAAGTTGTTTGCCCTCATAAAGGTGGCATCCACGACCTTTTGGATGCATTTGTGGGTGGAGACTTGTGACATCCCACAGAGGTCACCTATGGAGCCCTAAAAGGAGCCACTGGTGTAAAAATTGAATGCTGTCACTTTCAGGGCAGATGTGACTGACCAGCTCCCTGGACATGTGCAGTCTTTGGTGACAGTGGTTCTTGGTCATCTGCAGGATTGAAAGCTGGCATCTATAGACTCTGGGTCTAGCTAGGCGCTGACCCATGGTGGCTTGCTGAGGCTCTTCAGTGGCGTGTATGGGAGTACCAGCCGCCCATTCTTCCAGAGGGTGCAGCTCCTTCCTCTGAACAGTCAGGCGCCTCCATTGCTCTCCTTAAGCCACGAGGCATACAGCTAGGTCTTCACGCTCCATGATCCTGATGTACTCCTCTGGCAGGATAAAAGAGAGAGATGCGTGGGTTAGCTTGGGTGTTCTAAGTCTGGTTAAGTCTGAAGGCCCCTTAATGCATTCCAGAGAGTGCTGGCCACCACTTGGATGACCAGAGAATAGTGTGCTGTATGGCTGCCTGAAACCTCACCCACCTCCTCCCCACTCCACCAGACAGATTGGCGGCATCTTCGCCCATTGGACTGCATACTGTGCTCTCAGCTCTGGTGCAGGTATTCTCCTGCATTGCAAGGCTGCACTGCAGTAGAAGCGTGGGGGAGACTGGTCCAAACCTGAATGATATTGCAAGGGGCAGTGAGCGCATCCACCAGTGACTGCTGCATGGCCAACTTTAGCAAGGAGATTGTACAATGTGCAGTCGTCTAGTTGCTCCACAGTCCACTAAAACACTCATTAGTTTGCAGCCTGTGCCCAAGGGGTGCAAAGCTTTGGAGCACTTGGTGGTACTTTCAGGACGCTGAGTTGCTTGAGTAGGCAGACAAGCTAGAGGCCCAACTCCGAGCATGTCAATGCGGCTGTGAGGGAATGGTCACTTTATAAAAGTTTCCCTAATGCATGGCTGCTTCCCTCCATGCCCACCCCACATCAACCTCCCCGCTCCCGTGCCCCGTGCTTGTGCACTACCATCAACCAGAGTGCAGCCCTTGCCCCCTGCCAACTCGCCTCAACTGCGGTGCAGTTCTTAGCCCCCAACTCACCTCACAGCATGCTGCTTTGCCCCCTCCTCCAACTTAACTCGCCCCAGCTGCGGTGCAGCTTTTGCACTGGCACCACACTGTCAGCCAGCCAGGAAAAAGCAACTTGCCTGTGCCCTCGCCTGAATGTTCAGCGCCTCAACCTTAAGTCCAACAGGCGACCTTCACAAGTGCTGCACAACATTAACTGCACTCACCTCTGAGTTCCCCAAGAAGTGCCACTTGCAGTTCTAATAGAGCAGAATTTTATGGCCTCATTGCAGCGAGGGCAGGGCTGTAAAATGCGCCAAGCTGTTCTAAAGTCCATTGGCTTTGGTGGGACCGGAAAATCCCACTGGTGGGAGGGACTGTAAAATTCCACCCATTAAACCTCGTGGATTTGTATCTTAGAATTCCTGAACAAGTATAAAAAGGGTGCTCTAAACTGCAGCACACAGGATATTTTGCTGTCTGGTTTTCTCAGTCACCTTACCATGGCCAGATTGCTACTTTCACACTCTAGTTGTCTTAGTCAGCAATGGCATGTGCAATCCACAGTAATTCATCAGGACAAATATTAAGTACCAGCAGTTACACTCGATACCATAAATAGTTCTAAAATTCACAAACCAATCAGCAGTCAGGATAACACCCATATTTGTCAGAAAAATGTTTGTTGAATTAACAATACTAAAGAAGCAAATTATACAGAAAAACAATTACACAGATTTGGGGGACTGTGGAAAAATAACTAGCTTTAGAGATATTACAGTTGCCATTCCGATGTCCTGTTTGTTAGTAACAATATATATAATGCAACAGGATCTGGAATACTGTGGTTAGTGGATGAGGATATGTCAGCAATAGTTTACAGCCTGCAGTGTGAAACCGGTTGACGAGCGGGGGGGGGTGGGGCCGGCGCGGGATGATGTCAGGCGCAACTCCCGACGTCACCCCGCCTCGTTTTAAATTTTCAGGTAGGCGGGGGCTCAGCAGAATCAGCTGTGTGCCTGCCGACCCGTCAAGAGTCATTAAACTAATTAATGGGCCTACCCATCCAACCTTAAGGTTGGCAGGCAGGCCAGGATCCCTGGCGAGCATTAGAAATAACATGAAACCTCATCCACGGACGGGATGAGGTTTCATGTAGGTTTTTATAAATTTAATTAAAGTGTAATTAAAAGTTATGGACATGTCAGGGAATTTTCTTTTCTATTTTTCTGATTTTTTAATGTACAGCTGATCTCCCTGAGGCAGCATTTAGCCTCAGGGAGATGAGTGCGTTCTCACCAATTGGGGGCGCCGATCAGAGGCGCACCTCTGCGCGCCCGCTCTTCAACTTCTCCGCCCCCACCAGTGGGAGGAATATTCTGCCCTGTGAATCATCTGAAAAGAAATAGTATAGTGCAGACCAATAAATCATAATACAGGATTTTGTATTAAATTACTACTTTGAAAATGCTTATGGCATGACATACAGCAACTGCGTGACAAGATAGTTACCGGTAATATTGTTTACCAAAGCTATTAGCATGTTCGTGTAGTTAGATTGCTCCTCCTGGCTGCCTACTGTCATCAGTAGGATTTCTAAATGACAATTATCAGCTCCATGCCATCGAGGAGTTCTCCTTCGTATCAATTGTGATCTGGAATTTTGGAAATTTTAATGCATTTTCAGCAACTGATATTTTTTATTTTTATGCCCCTTCTTTGTATATTTTTTTGTTGACCCTTGAGTGAATTTTGTATTCCACTCGTCAGGGATGTCAGAATAGGGGGAATGAATTTTTTTTTTGCTTAGTACTCTTCTCTCAGGTAGAGAACAGAATGATAGGAGAATCACCCAGTAATCACACCAACCAGAATTTAGTTCCAGAATATCTCTGAATCCAGCATCAAAAGAAATTCCTCTTTTCAACCTCTTCCCTTTTTTGTTTTACTTTTGCCCATAGCAGTAAAAAAGCATTTTGGCCATTCACTGTGGCTGTGCAGTAACTATAGAAGGAACAAGGCCAATTGTCCTGGTCAGGTTTTGTTTCCATTACATTGGTGAGCTGCACACAATGCGTGAGGGATGGAGGTTCCAGCAAGGAGCCTAATTCTTGCAATTATGTAAAAATAGAAGGGGGAGACAATCGAGGGGAGTGCCACAGAGGAGCAGTCATTGTAGGAGTCAAATTTTGCTTCTCATTAATGCTCCTCCTGAACCTTCAAAAATAGCTTTTACTCCTGATGCATTTTTTTGAACAGCCTAGAGTGGTCCTTTAGGAACTGCTGCTTATGCTGCTCCACACCTGGTACCATTGCACAGAGCATGCACAGTTCATGCTATGCCTATAGGAACCTTAAAATTGTATTTGTGGACCTGAAATTGGCATCAGACCCTCTATTTGCTTTGCCAATTAGGCTCCTGGCTGTTGAGTGCAGGAGTGCTAGCTACTAATGTTAAGGCCCACCTGAAAGTTGCACTGAGCAGGCCTTGGATGGATGGGAAATTTCTTTTCAACTTTCATCTGTCAGCTGCCCTGTTTATACTGGAAAATGGGGCAAGGACCAGTTGAAAATTGACTTAATGTTTTGCAAGATGTCTGAGGCACTTGGAGTTTACTGCATGGCTGCAAATGTTCACTCACTTCCATCAGCATAGGCCTGATGTTGAGTCTTAAATGATAAAAATATTTGTTGCTCAAAACTTTTCAGCCCCACTTTTGCTTCCATGAAGGTCACAGTGCTGTTCACATTGTAATTCAACATGCTACGATTAGAACAAACAAAAAGATTATTTAACAAATAATTGAATGTGGTCTCTGTACACAATATGACCATCCTTCCAAAATAGAACAGTCAAACTGTGAAGTACAGTAGAGCATACATGAACATTTATAATTACCTGCATTGTGTTCCTTGGGAAAATGGTATATTTTAATAGGCATGCAAGTGGTCTGCTATTATTACAACTGTATGTGTGTGTCTATGATTTGAAGAGGAGGACAAGTGCTCAGAGCACTAGGTCTGCAAGAAATGCATTCAATTTGAAAATGATGGTATATTCCCAGGCCAGAGCACATTGGTGTTAATGTCTCTCCCTGCCTCCTCTGTTGACCCCACCACAGGTCAGAGTCAGGAGGAGGTCCTGCAATTTTAACGCCTCTAGGACTTGAGGTGCAACAGGGGCAGCTTCCACCAGACATTCCAGAAAGCCCAGCTAAAGAGGGTGGAGATGGTAAGGGTATTGGGATCACATCAAGCAGCATTTTGTTACTCACTCGGACCTCAGGCAGGAAAGTTGGGGGGAAGACTGCTTCCTTCATGGGCACTCTTTTTTTTCTGAATGGGGGCTCCATCAAAGGTCTGCCCCCTCCCCCCTTCCCCCACTTCGGTGTCCCCTCCTCCCTGGCTTTTGCATCCTGTTCTCCATCCCTGGTAGCAGAGCAGGAAATCCCACCAACTGTTAAATTCTAGCCATACTATCAAGAGCCACCCATTAAAGGGCTAAATTCTGAGGATAGGTAATATAGACTAGGCTTTTATTTCCTTCAATATAGAAGATTCAGGAGTGATCTAACTAACATAACTTGAGATGGTCAGTGTTGTTGACAGTAGATAAAAAGAAAACTCTTTCCTTTGCTGAAGGAGCCTAGACCAAAGTGGGTGTAGGTTTAATATTTAATATTTAATACCTTCAAGGGATAATGAAAAAATTTGGAACTCTCTCCCTCATAAAGCTGTTATGGCGAGGTCAATCAAAAATGTCAAAACTGAAATTGATAAATCTTAGTTAGGCAAGAGTAATAAGGGTTGTGGAAACAAGGGGCAGAATTTTACGGTCCTGTTTCGGCGGGTACAGGGCTGTAAAATGCAGCGGCCTGTCAAAAATACCACTGATGACAGTGGGAACGTAAAATCCCACTGTCGTAAAATTCTACCCAAGGTTGGTAGATGGGCCTAAGATACAGATCATCAATGAACTAATTGAACAGTGGATTAAGCTCGAGGACTGATGGGCCTACTCTTGTTCCTATATTCCTATGAGTAGTGCCCAATTGGGTGTGGAGTCAGAGTGCCCGTACTGGTAAATCTATACTCCAGTGAGGAATGGATGCCTTCGGGAAAGAAGAGATGAAAGGAAGATCTCTTTTTCAAATTTGGTGTACCTGAACTATTGTCATAATTTCATGCAAGTAACAAAACTCAAGTCATAATGACAGCTAAGAACTCATCAAAATCAAATTTAAAAAAAAATAAAATGGACAGTTTAAGTTTGTTATAGACAAAGAAATAGACAAGTTGCAAAAAAATGTTTTGGATTGGGGGAGGGTGGATTTTAGTAAAATAAGGCAGGATCTGGCCAAGGTAGACTGGGAACAGCTACTTGTGGGGAAATCTACAGAAGAGCAGTGGGGGGGCATTCAAAAAGGAAATGAGGAGGGTACAGGCTCAATATGTTCCCTCTAGGGTAATAGGACGGAGTAACAAGCCAGAGAACCATGAATGACCAGAGGTATTCAGGTTACAATGAGAAGGAAAAGAGAGGCTTTTAGCAGGTACAAGAGAAGTAAATCAGCGGAGGCATTAGTGGAGCACAGAAAGTGCAGGGTGGAGCTTAAGAAAGCAATTAGGAGAGCAAAGAGGGGATATGAAAAAGCTCTGGCTGGTAAAAGTCGGGAAAATCCCAAGATATTCTATAGATGACTATGTCGGGGTAGGATTAGTAAGTTTGCGGATGACACAAAGATTGGCCGGGTGGTTAACAGTGAGGTTGAGTGTCTTGGGCTACAGGAAGATATAGATGGGATGGTCAAATGGTCTGATAAGTGGCAGATGGAACTTAACCCTGAAAAGTGTGAGGTGATACATTTTGGAAGGAGTAATTTGACAAGGAAGTATTCAATGAACGGCATGGTACTAGGAAGTTCTGAGGAACAAAGGGATGTTGATGTGTGTCCATAGATCTCTGAAGGTGGAGGGGCATGTTAGTGGGGTGGTGAAAAAGGCATATGGGACACTTGCCTTCGTCAATTGAGGCATAGATTACAAAAGTAGGGAGGTCATGTTGGAGTTGTATAGAACCTTGGTGAGGCCACAGCTGGAGTTCTGTGTGCAGATCTGGTCACCACATTATAAGATGGATGTGATTGCACTGGAGGGGGTGCAGAGGAGATTCACCAAGATGTTGCCTGGGATGAAACATAAAAGTTATGAAGAGAGTTTGGATAGACTTGGGTTGTTTTCATTGGAGCAGAGAAGACTGAGAGGCGGCCTGATCGAGGTGTACAAGATAATGAGGGGCATGGACAGGGCGGATAGGGAGTAGCTGTTCCCCTTAGTTGAAGGGTCAATTACAAGGGGACATAAATTCAAGGTGAGGGGCAGGAGGTTTAGGGGGTATGTGAGGAAAAACATTTTTACCCAGAGGGTGGTGACGGTCTGGAATGCATTGCCTGGGAGGGTGGTGGAGTCGGGTTGCCTCACATCCTTTAAAAAGTACCTGGATGAGCACTTGGCACATCATAACATTCAAGGCTATGGGCCAACTGCTGGTAAGTGGGATTAGGTCAGTAGGTCCGGTGCAGACTCGATGGGCCGAAGGGCCTCTTCTGCACTCTGTGATTCTGTGAATAATAGCATAAAAAATACAATAAATGTCAGACTTGACAAGTTAATTTAGAATGTATGTTCCCACCCTGTCATAAATTATTTGACATAAGAGTAACCATTTCACACCAAATAATGCTAGCAATTTTGCTTAATTCTTTACTATTTCAGAACTGAACAATTCTAAGCACACATTTTATCTTCCAAGAGATATATATTGTGCTAGATATACGTAGAGCTATGACTGGAGCTGACCACACACATACACATTGAAGCTATCCTTGCATCAGGAAATACTTTTTGTAAACTCTCATTCATGTATATAAACACATGCTGCTCATCATTCTCTGTTTACTTATGTCATATATAGTTTGCTTACCCTTAATCTACTGAACACTCCAAAGGTCCCTCCTTAGAAATACTGCAGCCCTCATTTGGGCCATCATTATCCAAACATTAAAAAATCATTTATCTAATAATGATGGTAAGATGATGATAATCCCAGTTTCTCTGTAGTAAATTGATACCATTATTTAAAAGAATATTGTAGTTATTCAGCCCAATCAATGCAATTTATTACTTTTTTTGATTGAATCCCACAAAATGTATTTACTCACACAAAATGCCTTCTTGGACATCTTAAAGAAGTTTGCAGAATCTCTTCAGAATGAAGAGGTCTGCTGGGATGTGGAGGAAATTTCCACTTGTTTCTTTTAGTTTTGCATCAGCCAGACTAGTACAAAAGATCGTGGAATTTTACACCTGACTGCGTTATGCCCAAAATGGCTTACTTTTGTATTTTCTGTGATCTTTTACAGTGGTTCAAGAAACAATTTGCCCAAATTCAACTTCATCCAGAAAACTGGCCACACCTCCAGGTCAAAATTCTAAGATTCTGTGCAGAATCATCCTAGATTTGCACAAAGTGTGGTAGCAGGGCGGAAAAAAGTAATTTTACCTGCCTGCCGCAATGGTGGGTTTCGCACCGTATTGTCCTGTTCCCACATCTTAATTATGCAGCCATAGGAATCAGTGTGGTTGGCGGGCGGCCTCCAATTTGCCCGCCATGCCATTGCCTCACTGATTCCTCACGCAGGACGTCATATTTAAACTGCAGCCACGTGTGCACTTTTCAATGCTTGCAGCCCAGGGCTGCTTCAGTGAAGACATGGCCCTAAAAGCCAAGAAGAGTGCAACCCCTCGATTCAGTGATGCATCCCTGGGATGCCTTCTGGATGCCATGGAAGCCCACCATAATGTCTTCTACCCTTGCTCTGGTCATGGGGGGCCCATCAGTCTCACCACTCTGGCGAGGGAGGCAGTGGCAGAGGTGGTCAGTGCCCATGCTGCACACAAGAGGTCAACCATCCATTGCAGAAAGAGGATGAATGATCTCATCCATGCCAGCAGGGTAAGCACACACACACAAGGCCATCACACATTTAATGGCTTTTCGCTCACTGCCAGCTCAAGGGACATCACCACTCACTCTCTCACACACATCATCACATCTCCATCTGGACTCATTTCCTCTGGAGACTGCTTCCTCAGCCCTCACCATCTTGAGGCCACTTGGACAGGTCAACTTGTGCCCTCACATACACTCTGGGATACCCACCTTCCCCTGTACAGCCCTCGCCCTGCAGGCTTTTGCTTTGCCTGAGGCCACTCCTCTCCCTTCCCCAGACAAGTCCTAACCCTGCAGCCTATTGAAAAGTCACCCCCGCCTTACAACTGGTTTAGTAGGTGGAGACAATTTGGTGCTGCCTGCGAAGCCTGGCGCTGATGATCGTGAGTGCTGCCTGAAGCAAGGTAGGCAAACAAACTTCAAAGTCCTGAGTGAAGTGCAGCTCACCAGGTGCACGTAGTTTATTTACAGTTCTGAAACACATTGGCATGCCCGGGTGATCCAGCGTGGTGGTGGGGGGGGGGCATAATTCTGGCGAGCAAGACTTATAATGAGATGCTAAAGTATTGAAATTAGGTTCCTGACATGGGGTAGTGAGAAATGCAGCCTGCCATTGACCTTTCACAACGGCGTGAAACCAATTTTTTCCCTTCTCACCATATTGTCCCACCCCACCTGACATGATGCCCGACACCAACGAGGCCAGAAAATTCCAGCTTCTGTTATTGCACTCACTTACTAAGCCACGCAGGCACACAAGAGGAACATTTTAAAGGTATTTTCACATGAAAAAATATTTAATTTACTAAATTAACTAGAAACTGACTAGGATACAACAATGAAACTAATCAATGGTTCAATGTATTTTTTAGATGATTTTCAATGATTTTGAATTAGCTTACTCACAGGTAGAGGACTGGGCCCCCTTATTAAAAATGTTTAGTTTTGTAATAAACTCATTTTCAGCTTTATTAATAAAACTTCACCATGTTACCTGCAATCTTAAATATATTGAGGAATACTTATTAATGGATAGATAACAAGGAACTATCATGTTCTATTGCACAGCCTGACTGCATTGGTTCATGGAAGCTTATGCAAATACATTTTAGCAGAAACTCGAAGCACAATTTAACCAACGTAATTTCAATTGTATTTTGATGGTTGTTTCCTGGCTCCCTCCAGTACAGATTCACCCTCCCATCCCCTGACCTGATGTAATTATGGTCTGAGTTAGTAAAGTTTAAGAGATTTATATTGTCAGAATCTTGTGCTGCTAACTCTCACATGTTGCAGAAATGTGCTGGAAACCAGAGTTAGATTTTGCCTTGGGCTGGGCTTCTAATGGATAACCGCTCTGGCTAGTTGATTTCCTGACCAGCAGAGGCATCAGAGATTCATCAATTTTAACCACTGCTCGTCCACTTCCTGCCAAGAGTGGCATGAAAAGTCTATAGACTGACTAAAGGCATTTGAGGATTTTATGCCCTTAGCTGCCCCGTGGCTTCCAGTAACGGGGTGGAGTGTCAGGCCATCTTCCAGGTTAGGAAAGAAATGGCGCAAGCTGGGGCGGGGTGGTGGGGGTGGGGGGGTGCGGCAGGGTGCAGGGGAGCAGTGGAGGTGAAAGGTAGGACATGAAAGATCAGGCCCCAGTTAAAATGATGTCATTACAAAATTACTTGGACATAATTGGGCCCCAATTTAAGGACATTTCTGAAGCTTCCATCTAATTGAGGCAGGTATTACATCTGCCTCCAAAACCCTGCATGTTAATAGGGTAAATGGTCAAGAGTTATCTATTTTGCTTCCAATTTCCACCCCTCCATCACTTTCACTGGTACTTCCCTTCCTTGACCTCTATGTCTCAATTTCTGGTGATAGACTGTCCACCAATATTCATTATAAGCCCACCAACTCCCACAACTACCTCGACTAAAGCTCCTCAAACCCTGCTTCCTGTAAGGACTCCATCCCATTCTCTCAGTTCCTTCGCCTCCATCGCATCTGTTCTGATGATGCTACTTTCCAAAATGACACTTCTGACATGTCTTCGTTCTTCCTTAACCGAGGTTTTCCACACACGGTGGTTGACAGGGCCCTCAACCGTGTCTGGCCCATCTCCCGTGCCTCTGCCTTCACACCTTCTTTTCCCTCCCAGAACCATGATAGGGTCCCCCTTTTCCTCACTTTTCACCCCACCAGCCTCCGCATTCAAAGGATCATCCTCTGCCATTTCCGCCTACTCCAACATGATGCCACCACCAAATACATCTTCACTTCACTTCCCCCCCCGCCGTCTGCATTCCAAAGGAATCATTCCATCCCGGACACCCTGGTCCACTCCTTCATCACCCCCAACACCTCATCCCCCTCCCACATCACCTTCCCATGCAATCGCAGAAGGTGCAACGCCTGCCCCTTTAACTCCTCCCACTTCACCGTCCAAGGGCCCAAACTCCTTTCAGGTAAAGCAGTACTTCACTTGCACCCCCTTCAATTTGGTCTACTACATTCGCTGTTCCCAATGCAGTCTCTTCTACATTGGAGAGACCAAACACAGACTGGGTGACCACTTTGGTCTGTCCACAAGTATGACCCAGACCTTCCTGTCGCTTGCCATTTCAACACCCCATCCTGCTCTCATGTCCATCCTTGGCCTGCTGCAATGTTCTAGTGAAGCCCAACGTAAACTTGCAGAACTGCACCTCCTTCTGAGTGAGCACTTGACAGCCTTCCAGGCTTAACATTGAGTTCAACAACTTCAGACTATGAACTCTGTCCTCCGTCCTCACACCCTATTTTCATCCCCCTTTTTCAATTTTCATTTTTATTTTTTATCCACTTATTTTTTATTTATTTTCATTTTATTCATTGTTTTATCCCCACCTTGTATCCTATTTTCAATCTTTTTTCTGACCACTGTCCCCTCTCCCCACCCCACCCTCACAAGGGTCATCTGTCACTTGTTCATGTTGTTCTTTCCAGAGTGCTTCCCCTTGTCCTGCCATTATCACATTCCACTTTCTGACCTTAAATGTCACCATCAGCACCTCCTTTAGCCAGTACCACTATCATTAACACCCTTTTGTCCATGACATCTTTAGCAATCTCTCCTTTGCCTCCACCTATCACTATCCACTATTCTATCCAGCTTCACCTGCTCCACACCCCTTAAGCTATATAAATTTCATCACATCTTTACTTCTCTTTAGCTCTGAAGGAGAGTTGTACAGACTCGAAATGTTAACTTTTTTCCTTTCCACAGATGCTGTTAGATAAGTTGAGTTTGTCCAGCATTTTCTGTTTTTGCTACAGATTTCCAGCATCTGCAGTATTTTGCTTTTATCTTATTGAATAATCCACACTTGGGTAAGGCACTCAAGAAATTCTAAAACCCATTGAACTATATCACAATGTATGTCACCTCTTTTGGGGAAGGAGGACGAGAAAACCAGAGAAAATTGTGGGGAAAACCATGTTGTTAAAATATGACAGCATGAAGGTTGCTTGTTACATAATGTTAACAAATAGTAACTCTCTTGTAGCTATTGTAAATACAGTTTATCAGAATGGTACTGTATTTAATGTTGGCCTGGCTTAAGGACATATTTTGAACCCAAAGTCTGAAGCCAGATTTATGATCGAAAGCAGAAAATTAGCCTTGGATCTAATTTTCAGACTGATTCAGTTCAATAGCCTTGGTGCTACACTTGTGGCTGTAAAATAGTTACTTCCTCATGGAAATCAATGTACAGTTCTGAATTTCTGGTCTAATTAAAAAATGTAATGAGCATTAAAATGGTTTTAGTCCAAGGTTATCAAAGTAACCCTATCAAAATCAGATGGGATTCAGCCCAATGCCAAAACCTCTTGTTCCATTTGTTTCATTTGGAATCAAATCAACAATTTGCCCAAAACTTACATCCAGCATTAGAGATAAACACCAAAATCCAGAATCCAAATAGTGTAATTTCAAATCTAATTTTTAAAAAAAACGTTAACTCACTTTAGATAATAAAAATCAGCAATATTGTTGCACAGAACAAGCAAATGCCACCTGAGCTGTCATAATGTCATTAAAGGGTGATTTTATTATCCAGCAAGGTGAGTGGGCAAAGCCACCCATAGGAGTACATCTTGAAAAATCCCAAGCATGATTTTCTACCCAATAATTTTAATGAATAAAATCAAAGGCTGAACACAATTTCCTGCTGAGTGTGGCAAGATGCACTGGGCAGATCCCCCCCCCCCCCCCCCCACCCTCCCCATCCCAACCACCCCCTCGGAGGTTCCCAGATAACAATTGCATGGCAGTTGCCTGGAAGTTTAAATTTCTGTTGGGCAATTACTCTGCGCTGAGAACCATCCAAAACTCCAATTTAAATCATAGTCTTTGGATGGTTCTGACTGTCTTGCAGTAATAGTTACCCAGGAAAAGTTAGAATTAAAACCACTTCTGGATAACCGTAGTATTGACCACCCACCACCCCACAGATCTCCCCTCACCCCCTCTGATTACCCAATCAACACCCTCCCCCCACTGGCCACCCCGCAATGACCACCCAACCACCGCCCATTAACCAATGCTCTTGCTGACCACCTGAATCCCCCCCCCCCCCACCACCCCCCCAACCCCACCCGCCCACTGGCCATCCGACCCCCACCCCCACTGACCACTCGAACTCCTCACTGACCATCTGACCTCACCCCCCCCTACAACTGACTACCCAAGCCCCCTCACTGACCAATGCCCCCCCCCCCCCGTCTACTGACCACCCAACCCTGCCTCTACTAGCCACCCTTCCCAAAACCCACCCCCACCAACTGACCTTACACACTTACCTTCCCCCCGGCTTCTCGAAGAGATCGGGTCTTTAAACCTACCTGCTTTACGGTAACTAGTGCTGTAAAAAGGTGGGGGGGGGGGGGGGGGGGGTGTGGCTTTGTTTCCCCCCCGACTTTCCTGCACTTGAAAGGAGGCCTCGGGAAGCCGCTGCATTGCACCTTCTTCACCCAGCCCAAGTGGGAAGGTTGGGTGAGAAAGGTGCAGCTGCAGTTCAGTGTAAGTAACTGGAGCGGAGTGGCAATCTACTGTGTCCTGGCCCTAAATATCTGCCCTAATGAGTCAAGTGACTCTGAAAAGAAAGGCTTACATTTATGTAGAACCTTTCATGATCACTGGATGTCTCAAGTGCGTTATAGCCAAAGAAATACTTTTGAAGTGTGGTCACTGTTGTAATGTTTTTTTTCATTCATGGGATGTGGGCATCACTGGGTGGGCCAGTATTTGTTGCCCATCCCTAGTTGCCCTTGAGAAGGTGGTGGTGAGCTGCCTTCTTGAACTGCTGCAGCCCATGTGGTGTAGATACACCCACAGTGCTGTTAGGAAGGGAGTTCCAGGATTTTGACCCAGTGACAATGAAGGAACGGCGATATATTTCCAGTCAGGATAGTGAGCGACTTGGAGGGGAACTTTTAGGTGGTTGTGTTCCAATGTGTCTGCTACCTTTGTCCTTCTAGACGGTAGTGGTCGTGGGTTTGGAAGGTGCTGTCAAAGGAGCTTTGGTAAGTTTCTGCAGTACATGTTGTAGATGGTACACAATGCTGCCTCTGTGCATCAATGGTGGAGGGAGTGAATGTTTGTGGATGGGGTGGCAATCAAGTGGTCTGCTTTGTCCTAGATGATGTCAAGCTTCATGAGTGTTGTGGGAGCTGCACTCATCCAGGCAAGTGGGGAGTATTCCATCACATTCCTGATTTGTGCCTTGTAGATGGTGGCCAGGCTTTGGGGAGTCAGGAGGTGAGTTACTTGCTGCAGGATCTGCTCTTGCAGCCACAGTATTTATATGGTTAGTCCAGTTTAGTTTCTGGTCAATGATAATTCCCTTGAATGTCTAGAGGCAATGGTTATGTTCTCTCTTGTTGGAGATTGTCATTGGCTGGCACTTGTGTGGTGCGAATGTTACTTGCCATTTGTCAGCTCAAGGCTGGACAGTGTAGAATGTAGAAAATGTGACAATGAATTTGCACACAGCAAGACCCCACAAACAACAATGTGATGATGACTGGATTTTCTGCTTTTATAATGTTGCTTGAGGGATAAGTATTGATCAAGACACTGAGGATTACTCCCTTAACCTCATCTTCAAGATAATGTAGTAGGATCATTTATATCCACCTGAGAGGACAGATGGGGCCTTGGTTTGGCATCTCATCCAAAAAACAGCACCTCCGACTGTGCAGCTGGAGTGTCTGCCTTGATTTTTGTACTCAAGTTCTGGAGTAAGACTTGGGGCAGAATCATCCCAGATATGCACTAAGTGTGGTTATGGGTTGGAGAAAGTACATTTTACCTACTGGGCACAATGGCAGCTTTTCACATCGTATCATCCCAAACGTGTCTCATTAATCATGCATTCCCAGGAAATACGCCAGTTCGCTGGCGGGGATAGGAAGCTGCTGTGAACTGATGGCTGCCAAAGGGATGAAATAAGCTGCCCCCAGATTTAGTACTGCCTCCCTAAAGCACCTACTGGACATACTGGAGACCCACCGTGATGTCTTCTGCCCCTGCTCTGGGCAAAGAACAACAAACAAAGTCACCAATCCTGAATGGGAAGCAATGGCAGTGGTGGTCAGCACCAATGCCCTGCAAAAGAGGACAACCACTGGGTGCAGAAAGAGGGTGAATGATCTCCTCTGTTCTGCCAAGGTAAGTCACTCTTCTCATCACTCTCAATTCCCAAACTCATCACATTCACAGGGGTCTCTCACCTCCAAGGGACAACACCACTAACTCTCTCACACACCCTCACATCTCCATCAGGTTCTTATCCTCTGGAGGTCGCATCCTCATCCCGTCCATGGCTCTGCTCACCACACAACAACTCCACGCAATGCCATGTGTCCTGCTCACACTCTCTCCATCTGTTTTCATGCGGGAGAATGGCTCAAAGCAGCAGGAAGAGGTCCCAGACCAGGGGTGGAATGGCCCACATTAGGCCCCTCACTCACTTTGAGGAGAGTGCCATCACACTGACAGGTGGGGATGTGGACAATGCCAGCTGCAATGGCAAGGTTGGCCGTGAACACCCACATGAGGATCCTGCACCACATCATCCCTCTCTCAACGCAACTGTGAGTGCTTTCTCTCCTGATTTTGACTCTGCTGCCATGCAGTAATTATCTCTACTTTGGTCCACAGGGAGCTCTGCCAAGCAACTGACACCCTCAGCCAGTCAGTCCCTCAGCTGCATCCACGCCCTCACCTCCAGCCAAGATGGCACCACCTCCATTGAAGAGCTGGAAACATGCAGCCTGGAAGACCCGTCACAGTGCTTACCCACACCCTCCACTAGGGCAGGGACACACACTTGGCAGTACCTAGATCTAGAGCAGGCCCAGGTTCACAATCTGATGATCACCGCATGGATACGTGTCTGCAGCAGGAGGAGGCAGGTTCAGCTGAGGTCTCTGGCACCCGGCACTCAGAGGGCTGCTGGGTAAGTGGCATCTGTGAGATCCTAGTCAGGTGAAAAAACCTCTGGATTCAGCCTTCCAACTCATCATGGAAAGTCAGCAGAAGGCAGGGGAACATCACACACACACACACACACACACACACACACACACACATATTGGAAGTCCTCAGCAGAGTGACACGCGAGTCAGAGGAGTGTGTCTGCCTGCTCTCTGATGAAGTGGTGCCCACATGTGCACATATGGAGGTCTCCATGGAAAGGATGGAGGATGCCATGGAGACCCTGGTCCAGCAGAACGCAGAGATGTGTGCAGACCTGCACTCCATCGTGGGAGCCATGGGTGAGTTCCTGCTGTGGCAATGCAAGAGGGAAACTGAGAACTTTAACGTTCCTTCAGATGCTCCTAGGACCATGGAACCATAGAAAAGTTACGATGCAGAAAGAGGCCATTCAGCCCATCACGTCTGCACTGGCCAAAAAAGAGAAAAAAGAAATGAGCCACTCATCTCAATCCCATTTTCGAGCACATGGTCCATAGCCATGCAGGTTACAGCACTTCAGATTCAGATCCAGGTACCTTTTTAAATGAGTTAAACGTTTCAGCCTCAACCACCAACTTAGGCAGTTAATTCCAGATGCCCACCAACCTCTGGGTGAAAATGTTTTTCCTCATGTCCCCTCTTTTACTTCTACCAATCACAGTAAATCTATGCCCCATGGTAATTGATCCTTCAGCTAGGGGGAACAAGTCTTTCCTGTCTACCCTATCTAGGCCGCTCTTAATTTTGTACACTTTTAATTAGGTCACCCCTTAGCCTCCTCTGTACTAAGGAAAACAACCCTAGCCTATCCAATCTCTCCTCATAGCTGCAATTTTCAAGCCTTGGCAACACTCTTGTAAATCTCCTCTGCAATCCCTCCAGAGCAATTATGTCTTTTCCTGTAATGTGGTGCTCAGAACTGTACACAAAATTCCAGCTGCGGCCTAACCAGTGTTTTATACAGTTCCATCATTACATCCTTGCTTTTGTGTTCAATACTTCGCCCAGTAAAGGAAGGTATTCCATATACTTTCTTGACCACCTTGTCCTCTTGTCCTGCCACTTTCAAGGCCTTGTGGACATGCAGTCCAATTCTCTCTCTTCCTCAACCCTTCTCAATAAATTCACTTTTATTAAATGTTCCCTTGCTTTGCTTGCCCTCTCCAAGTACATTACCTCACACTTTTCTGGATTGAATTCCATTTGCCACTTCTCCGCCAACTCAACCAAACCATTGATACCTTTCGGGAGTCGACAGCTATCCTCTTCACTATCAACTACGTGGCCAATTTTTGTCATCTGCAAATTTTCCAATCATTGCTTCCCAGAGTTAAGTCTAAATCATTAATATGAATTCATAAACAAACAGCGAGGGATCCAACACTGAACCGTTTTCCATTCACTAAAACATCCAGCGACCATTACCTTTTTGTTTCCTCACTAAGCCAATTTTGGATCCAACCTGTCACCTTCCCCTGTATCCCATGAGATCTCACCTTCCTGACCAGTCTGGCATGTGGAACCTTGTCAAATGCCTTACTTGAAATCGATGTAGACACCATCTACTACACTACCCTCATCAATCCTCCTCGTTACTTCCTCAAAAAATTCTATTGTGTTGGTAAGACACAATCTTCCCCTATCAAAACTCTGCTGACAAAACCCTGATAAATCCGTGCCTTTCTAAGTGACAGTTTATCATGTCTCTCAGAATTGTTTCCAATAATTTTCCCACCACTGAAGTCAGACTGACCTCTATAATTTTCTGGCCTATCCCTCGCACCCTTTTTAAATAATGGTACAACATTTGCAGACCTTCAATCCTCTGGGACCTCGCCTGTATCAAGGGCATCTCAAGGGAGTAGTTGGACATCCTGGGTCATCCACCCAGGAACCTGAGAGGCTGCCCAATCCCTCTGAGTACACTTTGCTTGTGATCCCCTCAACCTCGTCCTCTGGAGCAGCTGGCCTACAGGAGGACAGCCAAAGCAAGCCGAGCCCACAAAGCCTCTACTCTCCAGAGGATCCATGCCAAAGTCATCAGAGGCAACAGGGCCAACCATTGCACAGGCTGTCTCCACCCCTGCTACGGATGTCCGGGCAGCACCTAGAAAAAGTGGTTGGCCTAGAAAAGTTAAGAAATTCTGATCACAAATGGTTGCACGGGTGAACACATATTGTCACTTTATAATCTGAAAATGTATTTACTTTCACTGAATAATGTGTAATGTTGTCTTTCAGCTTCATTTACAGGCTTCGTGAGTCCTCCCACTACATTTCCCCCCTGAATAGCAGTCCAGCTGCATGCAGCTGAACCAGGAGTGTTTCTGGAGGGAGAAATGTGTGTGGCAGGGCCTTTCGGAACCTTGTGCACACATTCTCCCATGCACATGGATCCTTCCTCTGTCACAATCCTCTCAATGTCCTGAGGATTTTCAATGCTGCCTGCTGGGGTTCTCTTTCAGTCATCTATCTGAGCTGACCTGCATATCCGCCCAACCACTGATCACACTCCCATGCTGCACCTGTGCCCGTCCAACACGAGGCTCTGCTCACTTTCGATTTTGCAAGACGATACTGATGAAATTTGCCTTTCACTCCCCAGTCTTTTCCCCTCCTCCAGTCACCTATGTCCCTTCCCTCAATACTGTTGACCCCCGCTGGCCTCCCCTTCCAAATTCCCACCATCACCCACCAGCCAGAACCCTTTTCTTTCCAGGATGTCCAGGTGAAGGTGCACGTTCCCTTCCTTCCCGAAAATCCCACCCCATCCACATTCACTTCTCCAACCTTCGTCTTCCCACCACCAGAATCCATGTCTGCCTCCGAGCCCCACCAACGACTCTCACCATCCCTTCTACTGCTGCCGTCGCACCCTCACCCTCCCACCCGACTGGCTCACTCTGCCCCCTCATTCTCATCATTCCCTCCTACCACGCCCACCCTCAGTTCACTCCACAGGAAGCAGTCGACACCACAGACCCCTCCCTTGCATGTTACCTTGTCATCCCTGTGCCACCCCCCCTTACTCCCTCTTCCACCCTGTAAACTCCTCCCTCCAAACAGACCCCTTCCCACCCCCCCCACCCTGAACTCCCTTACATTTTCTTCCCCCTTACACTCACCTCCCCCATTATACTCCCTCCTCCCCAACCCCCCTGACACCATTGTTTTCCCCACCTCCCCCCACCCCCAACATCGCCACCCCCTTGGTACATCTACCTCTCCCAGTCAAGCTTAGACCTTCTCCTCCCAACACCATCCTCTCCCACCCACAGCTGGACCTTCCTCTCCACCCACAACAATCATCCATGGCCAAGACACTGATGTTCCAAAGCAGACCTTCAACGGTGACCTTCCACCATCCGTGAGCTGCTTCATGGCGGAACCATGCCCTTCAGAATCCATCCAGCATGCGATGCATGTGTTCCTCCATCTGGGGTCCAGCATCTTCTGCTCGTCCACGATGTGAGCAAGGCCCTGGCGATAAGTCCTGACTCTGCATGTCGCTCTTGTCAAAACGTGTTCTGCACCGGCATGTTTTCCTGCTGACCTGGACAATAAATTTGACGTGGGGCAATGGTTCTGGCAAGCAGGGCTTATAATGATGTGCCGAAGTGTTAAAATGAAGTTCCCAACATGCAGTGGTGGGAATGCAGCCCGCCATTGACAGGCAGAACAGACGATTGCAAATTGGTTTCACGGTGCCGTGTAACCGATGTTTGGCCTTCCCATCATATTGTCCGCTCATGTCCGCCATGATGCCCGATGCCAACAGGCACAGAAAATTCCACCAGTGGATCCTGCTGATTTGATGACTGGCTATTCCTCTGCAAGTCACCACCACAGTGGAAATGCAAGAACACACTAAACATTAGTTTAAGGGAAGTGAAATGAGTGGAAGATCATGTGGTATCATTCTGATTTAGGTGTGTAAGTACAGCTTACATCAGTAAACTGGAGTGAAACATGGCATTGTATGAACTTTGCTGGAAATAGTTAGAGAGACAATAGCTCAACTGTTTGTCCAAGTACAGCAGTTCTAAAAACTGATCTGTTTCTTTTTCTTGCACTTATGAATGACAAATGTTAACACAGCATACCCATATTTTCACCACTCAGACACAGTTAAGTCCAAACTAAACTGAAGAGAAGTTCAAATAAACTCAGAATGGATAAGAATATCCAGCCATCTCACTCTTTTTGTTAGCTACACTGCATCCACCACCTTTGTCACTGTTTTTGTGCCCCTGACCAGAAAATTTGTGTGTGGTACAGCCAGAGATGGAACAACAGAAGGAGTTAAAATAGTTAGGGATTGGGGTTACTGAACCTTGGGTGGATGCCAGAATCTGGATCCAGTAACTATTCTATTTCACACAGGCAGCCGTTGCTTTTAGCACATCCATAAAATAACACATGGTTAATGTTCAATGTTGATTTTTTTTTTCTCTCTCTCTGGAAGACCCAGGCCAAATTGAGCTGTGTTTATAAAGCTGAAGCAAGTATTTGCTTGGGAATATTTGAAGGAGAATGTTAAAGCGGATGAGTGTGTGGGTTTGGGTTTGACTGGGGTGGTGAAATCCTGGAAAAATGTGCATGTTTAGAAATCGTCTCCAATCTGCTGACTTCGTTACATCAATCCAGCGTGTTAGGCTGTATGCATGCACCTCCCTCAGTGTCAATGCCAGTATTTTAACCACTCAATTACAGTGATATTAACATGGGTCCTGCAATTTCAGTTTGGGTCCACAGGTTTCCTGGACTATATGGAATGTCACTGTGAAAGCAAGGCTAGAACACAATGGCAATTGAGGAGGATGAAGACATGTCAGGAAACTATGCCAATAATACCCAGCACTTACAGGTGATTATCCTACCTGCTTGTGTGGAAGTGTGTTCACAATACTTGTGCTAAGAAGTTAATTTTCACACTTTGGAGGCGTCATCTAGAATTTGGAAGTTCGGAGTTCTGACCTGTGCTTTGCAGCTTATCATGGGTGCTCTTTGCACTGTTCTACTTTGGACCTCAGATGAGGACCAAGGTGACCAGCAGTGACAGCAGGATTGTACTAGCAACAGCCAGACTGCTTCTTTGCCAGGACCAGCAACTATGTAACCTTTGTAATGATGCCGGTCAGAATAAACAGGCATTTGGGTTTGTGGCTGTGGCTCGTTTTCCACAGGTGCAGGACATCGATGACTGCTCGCAAGTGTCTATGAGGCACCCCATGATCCCCCAGGAATATTCATCAGCGACAAGGATTTCAACATACAACAAGTATGCAACCACAAAAAGATCTTTATGCAGGTGTGCACAAGATTCCTGATCAGCTGCCATGTTGCTTTTGTCCTGAGGCAGCGCACAATCTCTAATCTCTTCACACCTCAAAGCAGAGTTACTGACCGGCTGGCTGGAGGTGAGAGATATCCACTTAAAGTGTGGCAGATGACTGCTCAGAACTCCAAGGATTGTAGTCCAGGAGGAGTATCATGAATGCATTATCACCAGTAAATGTTTCATCGAATGAGTCATTGGAATGTTGAAGACGTGCTTCGGGTGCTTTCTCAGATCTGGGTGCACTCTTCAACACACACCAGCATTGTCCAGAACAGTCATGCTGTGTTGTGCTGCTGTGCTGGGCAGCAACAAGGTTTGGACCTTAACATTACCTCTATGCCACTGCATTCCCCCACCCCCCCCCTCAAAAAAAAAATACTAGTATAGCAATAGACCACCTTCTGTGGAACCCAAGGGAAATAAAAGGCATGAATTAGAATTGTCAAGATAAAAATGTTTAAAGTTATCATTGTACATCTGATCATATTTCAGCAACTCACCAAGGCTCCTTCAACAGACCCTTCCTAACCCATGACTTCTACTACCTAGAAGGGCAAGGGCAGCAAATGCATGGGAACACCACCACCTGCAAGTTTCCCTCCAAGTCACACACCATCCTGAGCTGGAGCAAATCGCCATTCCTTCATGTTGTTGAGTCAAAATCCTGGAACTCCCTTCCTAACACCATTGTGGGTATTCAAGAAGGCAGCTCACCACCACCTTCTCAAGGACAATTAGGGATGGACAACAAATGCTGGCCTAGTCAGCGACAGTGATATGCACATCAAAATGGAAGTAAATATATAATTATTTTCACCTTTCCTGCGCTGTTTAAGTCATTGAAGCCCTTCCTGCATTGTTTCAGGGAGTATGGCACCACGCTTTTGCTGTTGACCTTTTGTGCCCCCTCCA
The DNA here is from genome assembly GCF_017639515.1 of Carcharodon carcharias. Lineage (NCBI taxonomy): Eukaryota > Metazoa > Chordata > Chondrichthyes > Lamniformes > Lamnidae > Carcharodon > Carcharodon carcharias. The sequence goes on from NC_054470.1 coordinate 35,719,452, forward strand.
ACCCTGCGTTCTTGATGTTCCCAACCAGACATCTAGGACCCTCCACCCCTGCCTATCCCTCCGTCCTCACCCCATCTTCCAATCCCAGCCCTGGCCGTATATTCACTATACCCCCTGACCTTCCCCGCTCCGACGCTGAACGTTCAATGAATTTCGGGCTCGGCGCAATGCTGAACTCTTCCGCCGTCTTCGTCTCTGTGCTCACTTCTTTAGGCAGGAGTCCTTTCCCCGTTCAACAGATCCTTTTACCCAGCTCCAATATTCTCCCTCCACCTGGACCCCTCCCTCTGGATTCTTACCTTCTCTTGATCTTTTCATTGAGAACTGTCGGCACGACATTAGTCGTCTCAATTTCTCTGCTCCTCTCACCCATTCTAATCTGTCTCTCTCTGAACTTACTGCACTCCATTCTCTCAGGTCCAACCCCAACATTGTCATCAAACCCGCTGATAAGGGTGGTGCTGTTGTTGTCTGGCGCACTGACCTCTACCTCGTGGAGGCTGAGTGTCAACTCGCAGACACTTCCTCCTACCTCTTCCTGGATCATGACCCCGCCACTGAACATCAAGCCATTGTTTCCAGGACTGTCACTGACCTCATCTCCTCTGGAGATCCTCCTCCCACAGCTTCTGACCAGATAGTCGCCCAACCTCGGACAGCCCACTTCTACCTCCTACCCAAAATCCACAAACAGAACTGTCCCGGAAGACCGATCGTGTCAGCCTGCTCCTGCCCCAAGGAACTCATTTCTCGTTATCTTGACTGCCTTCTTTCTCCCCTTGTCCAGTCCTTTCCCACCTACATCCGTGATTCCTCTGACACCTTACGTCACATCAACAATTTCCAGTTCCCTGGCCCCATCCGCTTCCTCTTCACCATGGACGTCCAATCCCTCTACACCTCCATCCCCCACCAGGATGGTCTGAGGGCCCTTAGCTTCTTCCTCGAACAGAGGCCTGAACAATCCTCATCCACCACTACTCTCCTCCGTCTGCCTGAACTTGTTCTCACACTGAACAATTTCTCCTTTAACTCCTCTCACTTCCTCCAAATAAAAGGTGTGGCCATCGGTACCCTCATGGGCCCCAGCTATGCCTGTTTCCTTATGGGGTATGTGGAACATTCCTTGTCCCAGTCCTACTCCAGCCCCCTCCCACAACTCTTTCTCCGGTACATCGATGATTACTTCGGTGCTGCTTCATGCTGTTGTCGGGAATTGGAAAAATTTATTAATTTTGCTTCCAATCTCCACCCCTCCATCATTTTCACATTGTCCATCTCTGACACTTCCCTTCCCTTCCTTGACCTCTCTGTCTCAATCTCTGATGATAGACTGTCCACCAATATCCATTACAAGCCCACCGACTCCCACAGCTACCTCGACTACAGCTCCTCACACCCCGCTTCCTGTAAGGACTCCATCCATTTCTCTCAGTTCCTTCGCCTCCGTCACATCTGTTCTGATGATGCTACCTTCAAAAACAGTTCCTCTGACATGTCCTCCTTCTTCCTTAACCGAGGTTTTCCACCCACGGTCATTGACAGGGCCCTCAACCGTGTCCGGCCCATCTCCCGCGCATCCGTCCTCATGCCTTCTCCTCCCTCCCAGAAACACGATAAGGTCCCCCTTGTCCTCACTTATCACCCCACCAGCCTCTGCATTCAAAGGATCATCCTCCACCATTTCCGCCAACTCCAGCATGATGCCACCACCAAACACATCTTCCCTTCACCCCCACCTGGTGGCATTCCGTAAGGATCATTCCCTCCGGGACACCCTGGTCCACTCCTCCATCACCCCCTACTCCTCAACCCCCACCTATGGCACCTCCCCATGCCCACGCAAAAGATGCAACACCTGCCCCTTCACTTCCTCTCTCATCACCGTCCAAGGGCCCAAACACTCCTTTCAAGTGAAGCAGCATTTCACTTGCATTTCCCCCAACTTAGTCTACTGCATTCATTGCTCCCAATGCAGTCTCCTCTACATTGGAGAGACCAAACGTAAACTGGGCAACCGCTTTGCAGAACACCTGTGGTCTGTCCGCAAGAATGACCCAAACCTCCCTGTCACTTGCCATTTTAAAACTCCACCCTGCTCTCTTGCCCACATGTCTGTCCTTGGCTTGCTGGATTGTTCCAGTGAAGCCCCAATGCAAACTGGAGGAACAGCACCTCATCTTCCGACTAGGCACTTTACAGCCTTCCGGACTGAATATTGAATTCAACAACTTTAGATCTTGAACTCCCTCCTCCGTCCCCACCCCCTTTCTGTTTCTTCCCCTTTCCTTTTGTTTTTTCCAGTAATTTATATAGATTTCTCTTTTCCCACCTATTTCCATTATGTTTAAATCTTTTATGCCCCACTAGTCTTTCCACCCCACCCCCACTAGAGCTATACCTTGAGTGCCCTACCATCCATTCTTAATTAGCACATTCATTTAGATAATATCACTATCTTCAACACCTCTGTGTTCTTTTGTTCTTTTGTCTGTGACATCTTTTGATTATCTGCTCCTATCACTGCTTGCTTGTCCCTACAACCACACCACCCCACCCCAACTTCTCTCCCCCCACCCCCCACCTTAAATTAGCTTATATTTCATCCCTCTCCTTATAATCGCTCAGTTCTGTGGAAGGGTCATGAGGATCCGAAACGTCAATTCTTTTCTTCTCCACCGATGCTGCCAGACCTGCTGAGTTTTTCCAGGTAATTCTGTTTTTGTTCTCCTTTCTGTTGCTATGGATCACTGTGAATCTTCACAGCCCCCAGCAACGTGTCCAGAGAAGCATCGCTAATGCTTGGAGAAGCTTTGACTATCTGCATTTCATGGAAACACATCTTTCTCTTTCCTTCTCAACCTCCAACTATTTCAACTTGAGGATTTGGAATGACCCTTTAAATAGTAGCATTTAAATCATGACATGCAGGTTGTCATCACACCTGCTGATAAATTAATTGGGAAACTCAGAAATCATATGTTAATGCAATGGGTGTGTTAAAAGTGCCACTGTTGGACATGTTTCACATGCATCCAGGTTTCCTACGTGTTATTGGATGCCCTCACTGCTGGCACACCTGAAAATAAAATTCCAGGCTTTGATTTCTTAAAAAGCAACTTTCTGCATTTACCACAAACACCTTTATTCATGTTACCAAACAGAGCAAGAGAATAAATCCCTCAAGTTCAATAAATTTATCCATGGAGAGATGATGGCATAGTGGTGATGGTGAAGTTCCCCTCCAAGCCACTCACCATCCTGACTTGGAACTGTATTCCCATTGCTTCACTGTCGCTGGGTCAAAATCCTGGAACTCTCTTCCTAACAGCAGTGTGGGTGTACCTACACCACATGGACTACAGCTGTTCAACAAGGCAGCTCACCACCACCTCAAGGGCAATTAGGGATGGGCAATAAATGCTGGCCTAGCCAACGACGCCCACATCTCATGAACAAATAAAGTTTTTTTTAAAAATGTCACTTGACTAGTGATTCAGAGGCCGAGCTAATGCCCTGTGGACAACAGTTTTAAATCCCACTAAGGCAGCTAATGGAATTTAAATTCAATTAATAAATTTGGAACAAAAAGCTGGTCTCAGTAATGTTGACCATGACAATCTATCATTGATTTTTGCAAAAACCCATCTGGTTCACTAACACCCTTTAGGGAAGGAAATCTGCCATCCTTACCTGGTCTGGCCTACACGTGACTCCAAACCCTTAGCAATGTAGTTGATCTTAAATGCCCTCTGCAATGGCCAAGCAAGCCATTCTGTTCTAGGGCAATTAGGGATGGGTAACAAATAGCATTGCCCACATCCCATTAAAGAATAAAGATAAAAAATCCTTTCCCTATTGCATCATGGATAAATGCCTCACTAGTTGTGGGCCCTGATTCAAATACATCATAACTTCCAGGTTTGATTCAGGATCTGTGCTGACTTAGCTAGTCTTAGACAGAGCAGCAGTGAAGATGTTACAGTGGGCCTCAGTTATAGGAAGGGGAAAACAAACCATCCAAGCTTTTGGTCACTAACTTGTGCTCTCTGATGGAACGTGTATATACCATTTGAACACTGGGTGATGTGTTGATTATATATGTAATGTCCTCACAATTGAATACTCTGCCAATACCTGAAGATCCATCATGGAATCATAGGGTGGAATCCTTTGAAGTTCCCCAGAGTGGGAAACTAGGTGGGCAGGGCACTTAACTGAGTGGGAGGCAAAAATTCAGTTTCTCAACAGCAGGATGAAACTATGAAATTAATTTAGTGGAAGACTGACGGCAGATCAAGTTTCCCAACAGCAAGCATCAGGAACTTCTTTTATACATTTTCATGTCCTGCATGCTCATTAAAAGGGAACTTCACCAGAATTAAGTGTACATTTCCAATTATGTAATTAGCGAATGAGAAGCACGTGTCTTCAGATTCATGACTGCTTAAAGGTGGGGTGCAGAAGGTGAAGTAGTCTTCCTGATGGATTTGGACTGAGTAGGAGCTGATTTTTCCTCCTATGGGGAGCAATCTTCAAATACTGGAGACCATAGGCATTGATGAGATCAGGTGGCTCCAGTTAATGGGGAACAGGGCATGGCTGTCTGTAGGAGGGTGGGAGGGGTTGGCAGCTCTATGAACTCTCATGGGTGACAGAGGGAGGAAGCGGACCTATACAGGGAAGGAGGTCAATTTCAAAAGAGAGTCGGTCAGGCACGGCTGTGGGGAGTTCAAGGGCTATATAGGGACGGTCAATGTTGAAGTCCAGAGTCAAGGGTAACAGAAGGAAGCTCAAAGATGATAGAGAGAGAGTCAAGGATGAATGATGTTAGGTTGAGGGTAATGGGGAGCAGTTCCACTTCACCAGGGGGAAGCTCAAGGGTCAATGATAGCTGGCCAAGGCTGATGGTGTGGGTCAAAGGTCACTGAAGAGAGGGCAAATGTGATGGAGTGAGGGTTGAGCATGATGAAGGAAGGTCAAAGATTTTTTAAAATTTATTCTTGGGATGTGGGGGTTGTTGGCTAAGCCAGCATTTATTGCCCATCCTTAATTGCCCTTGAGTTCCCTTCTTGAACCACTGCAGTCCCTTTGGTGTAGGTACACCCACAGAGCTGTTAGGGAGGAAATTCCAGGATTTTGACCCAGTGACAATTTCACAATTGGCAATACATTTCCAGGTCAGGATGGCGAGTGGCTTGGGGGGAAAATTCCAGGTGATGATGTTCCCATGTGCTTGCTGCCCTTGTCCTTCTAGATGGTAGTGGTTGTGCATTTCGAAGGTACTGTCTAAAGAGGCTTGGTGAGTTCCTGCAGTGCATCTTGTACATGGTACACACTGCTGCCACTGTGTGTCAATGGGGGAGTGAATGTTTGTGGATGGGGTGGCAATCAAGTGGATTGCTTTGTCCTGGATGGTGTCAAACTTCTTGAATGTTGTTAGAGCTGCACTCATCCAGGCAAGTGGAGAGTATTCCAGCACACTCCTGACTTGTGCCTTGCCGATAACGGACACGTTTTGGGGAGTCAGGAGGTGAGTTACTATCCGCAGGATTCCTAGCCTCTGACCTGCTCTTGTAGCCACAGTATTTATATGGCTAGTCCAGTTCAGTTTTTGGTCAATGGTAACCCCCAGGATGTTGATAGTGGCTGGTTCAGTGATGGTAATGCCATTGAATATCAAGGGGCGATGGTTGGATTCTCTCTTCTTGGAGATGGTCATTGCCTGGCACTTGTCTGACACAAATGTTAATTGCCACTTGTCAGCCCAAGCCTGGATATTAACCAGGTCTTGTTGCATTTGGACATGAACTGCTTCAATCTGAGGATTTGCGGATGGTGTTGAACATTGTGCAATCATCAGCAAACATCCCCCCTTCTGACCTCATGATGAAAGGAAGGTCATTGATGAAGCAGCTGAAGTTGGTTGGGCTGAGGCCACTACCCTGAGGAAGTCCTGCAGTGATGTCCTGGAACTGAGATGATTGACCTCCAACAACCATAACCATTTTCCTTTGTGCTAGGTATGACTCCAACCAGCGGAGAGTTTGCCCCTGATTCCTATTTGTTCCAGTTTTGCTAGGGTGCCTTTGTCATTGCAGTGGATCATAGACCAAGTTGCTTACAGGCATATTGAGCTTTTTGAGGAAGAAGTGTTTTATAAAAAGGACATATAAGCAAAAGCTGGCTGAGACTGTAAAGTACCCACTTTCTGGAAAATTCCTATGTGGATTATATTTGAGCAACTAAGCCACAGAGACCCTGGAAAGTTGCATCTAAAAAGGTCTCAGGGCCTGCTTCAGACAGCAACACTTGAAAGGGAGAGATGCAATGCAACAAGATTAAATTGTAATCTCCTGTGGATGTGGAGACAATGGAGACTGACTACCATTTCAGCAGAAACCATCTCCTGTTGAGTTATATCTCAGAACATCGACATGGGGCTGAATTTTTCCCCTGATGGACAGGCGGGCCCGACCAACTCAGCGACGGGTGGGCAGCTGATCGCCTCCACCGACCGGGCCCCGCCGCCAGTTTACATGGGCAGGCTAATTAAGGCCCGCCCAGTGTGATGCCCAATGGGAAGTGCTATGCTCTTCCTGTGCGGGCGGGGAGGGGATTCCCCAACTGCGAGAGTGCGCCCTTTCATGCAAGCGAACGAAAGAGCGCACATCTCCCTGAGGCTAAGTGGTGCCTCAGGGAGATCGATGAAAGGTGGTAAAAGTTCAAAACTAGAAAAATAAAAAAATCATTAACATGTCCCCCTCATGTGAAAATGTCACACGAGATGGGACATGTTAATGAAGTACACAAAAACATTATTAAACTTTTTAAAATCCGAAATCAAACCTCATCCCACCAATGGATGAGGTTTGCTAAAAAAAATCACTTACCCACCTGCCCATTGGGTCCGTGCGCCGAGCCGAAGTTCGCACGGGCCCCTCAAAATCATCGACAATCGGTGACTTAATGGCCTTAACAAGGCCTTTAATTAATGGCGGGCATGCATAGCACTGCATGGTGTGCCCGCCGACCTAAACATCGCGATGCCGTGCGCTGACTTCGGGACACTCGCGCGACATTTTAAGAGCTGATGTGCAGGCTCTGCCACCCGCACCTCAGCCAGAAGGGTCAGCCCATGATCTAAGTTGAAAGAAAGCAGATTCTGGATGAAAAGACATGTTTGTTTATCCCTTCCAGGAATACACAAGGAAAGGGGTTAAAAAGCTAGCTGTGAACCTGATTGGCCTGTTCTAGTTCTGGTGTGCTAGTGTGCGCTGTGAAGGTCAATGCAGTAGAACAGCAACTAGGCATCCCTGCAGCCTGCAGGTAAAAGTCTCTCTCTCTCTTGCTGGAGCCAAGTCACATGTCAGTAAAGCCACAGTCAAAAAGGAAACAGGACAACTCCTTTAGCTAACCTGCAGAACCAAGTGTCTCCAAGCCAACTACTCAACTGTCAAAGTCAGCTCTACCGGAATCACCCATCTTAATGGCTGCAACGTTTCACCATCTACTCCTCATGGAAAAGCAGAGACTAATTTGTATATCTTTTTTAACTTTTATTTTTGACTCAACTTCTCATTTCTGATCTTCTGGGTATCTGTGTTGCATTTTTTATTTTTTTCCTGGATTTTTAGTAACTAATAAACTTACTCTCTGACTCGAGAAAGCTTGGTTAAATTGGCTCCTTCTAAAACATAAATACATTTGGACTGGGCAAAGGTATCCATGAGGGAAGGGATCCTTTTTAAAATTAACCTTGTTGCAACCAACCGAGGGGGTTGAATAAAGAAGAGAAGCCTGCTCATTCCTCCTCACCCAGGGAGCAAAACAAAATTTGGGTCCGATTCAGGAAGTTAACAATTTAGGGTATCTTGTCAGAAATCATGACAAACAGGGGAAACCTCGCCCAGGGACCAGTCGTAACACCTTAATGCCACATTTGGTCAAAAGCTGCCTTGAAGGCAAGAGCAGCCACTTTTACCTCACCGCTTGAGTTCAGTTCTTTTGTCCATGTTTGTCAAAGGTGATCAAGGGACGTTGCAGGGTGATGGCTTCCAGTTCCAGGGTCACTGTGTGCTTGTCCACTGATGTGGCTGCATCAACAAGAAAAGTTCTCTGCAGCGAACATCAAGGATGGAATTCATCACCATGGGGCCGGTGGAGACCAGGGTGTGTCTGATGCTAACTATAGCGCTCTCCATTGGTCAGAAGTGCTCAGGACAGGAAGCAGGGCCTCATGCAGCATCTTTGGGAAACAGGCTCCCAATGTTCCTGGGTGGCCTGGAGGAGAACTTGCAGAGAGGCATCACTAAATCGTGGGGCCCCTCTGTCTGCAATCATACGTTTGCCACTTTTTTATGGGGTAGCAATAGCTCCAGGGATTAATAGGTGGAGAGGGAGTAGCAGCAGCCCAAGGGGTCCAAATGGCAGGCGGAGAGGGTGTGGCAGCAGCTCCAAGGGTTCCCAAAACCTCTTCCCAGACAGTGAGAATGATGCTCCTAGCTTGCATGGAATGAATTCCTGCCCCAGTGCCCTTAAAATGTAATGCCCAGACCTTCGACACCCACTGTGGTAATAGCAGGGCGTCAACTTCCTGTCTTCCCCATCACATGATTCGCCATGCTCCTCACGCATGAATATCTAATTGGAAGGCTGTCATGTGATCATGTGTGGCCAGCCATCCCACCAATGAGTGAAAGTGCCACACACCTCCAATCCCGCCCCCAACAATTTCACCACTACCGAAAGATTCTGCCATATGAAGGTCATAAAGCACAGAGAGAGACCATTCAGTCTATCGTGCCTGTGCTGGCTCTTTAAAAGGACTATCAGTCCCACTCCCTGCCCTTTCCCCATAGCCTTGCAATTTCTTCCCCTTTTAAGTATTTATTTCATTCCCTTTGGAAAGTTACCACTGAATCTGCTTCCACTACCCTTTCAGGCAGGTCCCAACAGCTTGCTGGATATAAAGGCCTCTCCTCATCCTACCAAAAGGCAACAGCATGAGTCAATAGAGGATGGCAGGAAAGCTGGAAAAGCAGCACTTGCCTCCCAACCTTGAAGTACATGGTTTGAGTCACTGTATAAATGTCTGTTTCACCTGAATGAATTTCATCAGACTTTGGCCAGGCGGTGAGAGTTAAATGGCACACGTAAGTGAGGCTTTTTATCACTGAGTAATGAAGATGTGTTATCATTCTCACCCCATCTGAATAATATCTTTTGCGTATGCTCACAGTACAGCACTGGCTTTGATTACAAGGAAGCTGTGACCCAAAATGTCCTTTGTCAATGCGAGGAGAATCCTTAGAGCAAGCGAAAGGCCTTATTCAGACTATAGGCTGAATTTAACTCTTCCCCACCAGCAGGCCTGAAAGCAGGGTGCACGTAAAATCCAGCAGGCAGGGTGCCCACTGCCTCCCTGCCTGCCGCTGCCCCCACCACAATTTTACTAGCAGTGGGGGTGGCATCAGACAGCCTTCCCACCAGTGGTCAATTGAGGCCTTGAAGGGGGCAATTAATGTCCATTCTGCTGCCACCGGGAGTTAACCAGAGTCAAGAACAGCCCATGCCAAGTACCCAGCCTACTAGATTTCCTAGTGTGGGCTGTGGTACCCGGGGTGGAGGGTTGGGGGTGGGTTGTTCCTTCCTTAATTGGCCCCCGGACCCATCGATAGGCCCCCTTCCCCCAAAATGTAACCCTCCCCCCGCCTTCCCAGCAATTCTGTTGGTGCTGCCCATACTGGAGATCTGCTGGCATCTGATTGGTCAGTAGCTCTCTTTGAGGTAGGATTCCTGAAAATCCCATCTCCAATCTATTAACAGCCAATCAGCCATTAAATTGCAGTGGGGCAGCTGTTCCCCTGGTGGGCAGGCTCTCCCTCTGAATTTTTAGCCGAGGATAGGGACTACAGTGCCTTGTAAAACCCAGCCCTATATTTTGAAGAGCAGGGAGATATATAAATTCTAATCACAATGCAAACAATTTATCAAAAAATCCTTTAGTCAGAATCTTTCATATGCATAAAATAATTTTTAATAAAATCTCAAAAGGGTCCAGAAGTAGGGGTCTCACCAGACACACTGACTGACCATTATTTGTGTATTATAGAGAGAATAATGGATACCTGAAGGCATTTCAGGTCAGTAAGCTAGTTAAAGGATTCAGATAACAACATAAACTGTAAAACCAAAGCTCAAGAGGTTTACAACTGCCATCTAAACCCAAAACTCAGATTTTGCTTGTAAATCATTCCTGGTGTCTTATTTTTCACCATGTCTTCTACTTACACTTAATAGGATCAGGGGCCTCAACATTGGAGCAAGTGAGTACACTTGCAACCAGGGGAAATCAGTTCAAATCCAGCCCAGACTAATAAGAGGGCAGTTTCCTCTTTCAGCTGCTGATACGGGTAAAAGGAATTAGGGAAATTTCAGACATTGGTGGGATGGGGGAGGATTCTCTTCCATGATGGAAAACATCAGTACATTCTGGCAAGGAAGACTCCCGCTGCCCACCGATGATTTCCTCACACCACCAGTCATAACACCTCAAAGACTCCCGCTGCCTGCCATATGTAAGAATTAGCAGTAGGGGAGTTGGGCAAGGTTTGGAGTCTCACCAGATTCTCTTGCTCTCTGCTACACTTTCCACTGTTCCCCATGAGCTGCCTTATTGAAGATAAACCCCAGGAATCAATGCTAATAACTCAGATGAAGGAATAGAGCATGAAAGCAGTGTTCAGATGGTCCTGGGGACTTATTTTGTTATTCATTCTTGGGATATGAGTGTCACTGGTAAGGTCAGCGTTTATTACCCACCCACTAATTGCCCTTGAGAAGGTGGCAGTGAGCCACCTTCTTGAACCACTGCAGTCCATGTGGTGTAGGTACACCCACAGGAGGGAGTTCCAGGATTTTGAACCAGTGACAGTGAAAGAACAGTGATATAATTCCAGGTCAGGCATGTGTGCAGCTTGGAGGGGAACATGCAAGTGGTGGTGTTCCCATGCAGCAGCTGCCCTTTTTCTTCAAAGTGGTGGAGATTGCAGGCTTTTAAGATGCTAATGAAGGAGCCTGGTGAGTTCCTGTAGTACATCTTGCATATGGCACACACTGCTGCTACTGTGCATTGGTGATGAAGGGAGAGAATTTTGAAAGTGGTGTTGGCGTGCCAATCAAACATGTCAATCTCCTTGAGTGTTGTTGGAGCTGCACTGTGTTGTGACCACAGCTGGTGTTAATTGCTGTGCAAACCCAAGTCCAGGAGGAAACTTGGATTTCGAGCCATACCTTTTCTTTGTATTCTGAAGCCAAGAAGACAAGATACCGATCACAGCAGCAAGAGGTCCAGTAACAATTAAAAATTAAAAATAAAAATTTTATTAACAGAAATAAAATAAAACTGAAGCACACAAGATTACAGTTGGACAATTCAGGTTGGACTTACAAAACATTCCCCCAAAATCTCTCTATTTTGTCAAACCCACAAGCAAACACCTCCAGGCAACACTCTGTTATAGATTCGACTATGAAATTCAATAATATTACACAAAGCAAACTGTTGTAGCTCTGGGGTGGAATCTACTTCAGAATAAAACTGCTTACTACAGCGCAAGACTTTTCTGGCTTGTATGAATAGGTGATTCAAAATACATCCTCTCTCAGCCCAGAGCTCCAGCTATCTCAGCAGCTCAAATAGCTCCAGCTATATCCAGCCATCAACAACTCAACGGATATCTACAGCAACTCTAATATACCTTTTTCCCCTTTCATCTCCATTCCATTGTTTTCACACCTCTTTGAAACTCAAAACCTTCCAAATATAAGATCTTCCATGTTTCCATCTTGCCTGTGCTTTTGGGTCAATAAAATATAATATCCCTACTACTATTTACCTATGGAATTCCTGCAAGATGGAAACATGTTTTTTGGTACTTCTGATTCCCTTTTGATATTCAAACAACCTCTCAGCTTATCTAAAAATGCAAATGTTAGTTCTAATCTAAAACAAAAACAGAATTACCTGGAAAAACTCAGCAGGTCTGGCAGCATCGGCGGAGAAGAAAAGAGTTGACGTTTCGAGTCCTCATGACCCTTCGACAGAACTTGAGTTCGAGTCCAAGAAAGAGTTGAAATACAAGCTGGTTTAAGGTGTGTGTGTGGGGGGGGCGGAGAGATAGAGAGAGAGAGAGGTGGCGGGGGGGTGGGGTGTGGTTGTAGGGACAAACAAGCAGTGATAGAAGCAGATCATCAAAAGATGTCAACGACAATAGTACAATAGAACACATAGGTGTTAAAGTTAAAGTTGGTGATATTATCTAAACGAATGTGCTAATTAAGAATGGATGGTAGGGCACTCAAGGTATAGCTCTAGTGGGGGTTTTTTTTAAATTTTTTTTTATATAATGGAAATAGGTGGGAAAAGGAAAATCTTTATAATTTATTGGAAAAAAAAGGAAGGGGGAAACAGAAAGGGGGTGGGGATGGGGGAGTGAGCTACCTCCCCCATCCCCACCCCCTTTCTGTTTCCCCCTTCCTTTTTTTTCCAATAAATTATAAAGATTTTCCTTTTCCCACCTATTTCCATTATATAAAAAAAATTTTTAAAAAAACCCCACTAGAGCTATACCTTGAGTGCCCTACCATCCATTCTTAATTAGCACATTCGTTTAGATAATATCACCAACTTTAACTTTAACACCTATGTGTTCTATTGTACTATTGTCGTTGACATCTTTTGATGATCTGCTTCTATCACTGCTTGTTTGTCCCTACAACCACACCCCACCCCCCCCACCTCTCTCTCTCTCTATCTCTCCGCCCCCCCACACACACACCTTAAACCAGCTTGTATTTCAACTCTTTCTTGGACTCGAACTCAAGTTCTGTCGAAGGGTCATGAGGACTCGAAACGTCAACTCTTTTCTTCTCCGCCGATGCTGCCAGACCTGCTGAGTTTTTCCAGGTAATTCTGTTTTTGTTTTGGATTTCCAGCATCCGCAGTTTTTTTGTTTTTATTTTTATTTTAGTTCTAATCTATTTACTTGCACCTCAAACTCAATACCTCTAAATCTTTTCATGTTTCAAACCCCCAGACAACCTGACTCCTATCAAACTCTGCCCAGCTTAATTAAATCACACACACACACAGAGAAACCCAGCCTTCTTTACAGAATAACACAATATTCCCCAAAATATTAAAAAAACATCCATTCTCATAACTGATCCAGGCAAGTGGAGAGTATTCCATCACACACTTGATTTGTGCTTTGTAGATGGTGGACAGACTTTTGGGATTCGAAAAGTGAGTTACACACCACAAAATTCCCAGCCTCTGACTTGCTCTTGTAGCCATAGTATTTATATGGCTGATCCAGTTCAGTTTCTGGTCAATGGTGAACCCCTGGATGTTGATTGTGGGGAATTCAGCAATGGTAATGGCATTTAATGTCAAACAGAGCTGCTTAGCTTCTCTCTTATCCGGAACAGTTATTGTGTATTGGCACTTCTGTGGCGAGAATGTTAGTTGTCACTTATAAGCCCAAGTCTGCAGGCCACAGTCTCGCCAGTTAGAAGCTTCACTTCGATCGTCAGGGTGCTTCTGCCTCTTTAAATTCCTCACTGAGATTTCCGGTGACACCCCTGCTCATAACATCAGGATTCTATTTCTCCCACTGGCCGGTTCAATCCGGATGCTGGAAATAAGACCATAAGACGTAGGAGTAGAAGTAGGCCATTTGGCCCATCGAGTCTGCTCTGCCATTCAATGAGATTGTGGCTGATCTGATGATCCTCAGCTCCAGTTTCCTGCCTTTTCCCCACAACCCTGGATTCCCTTAATGATTAAAAATCTGTCTACCTCAGCCTTGAATATACTTAACGACCCAGTCTCTACAGCCCTGTGCAGTAAAGAATTCCACAGATTAATAACCCCCTGAGAGAAGAAAATCCCCCTCATCTCTGTTTTAAATGGGCAACCTCTTACTCTTAGATTATGACCTCTGGTCCTAGACTCTCCCACAAAGGGAAACAACCTCTCAGCATCTACCCTGTCAAGCCCACTAAAAAAATCATATACATTTCAATAAGGTCCCCTCTCATTCTTCTAAACTTCAATGAGTACAGGCCCAACCGACTCAACCCCTCCTCATACGAAAATCCTTCCATTCCCGGGATCAACCTAGTGATCTTTTTCTGGACTGCCTCCAATGCCAGTATATCTTTCCTTAGGTAAGGGTACCAAAACTGTTCACGGTATTCTAGCCATTGTCTGACTAGTGCCTTGTATAGTTTTAGCAAAACTTCCCTATTTTTATACTCCATTCCCTTTGAAATAAAGGCCAACATTCCACTTGCCTTCCCCATTACCTGTTGAAGACCATAAGACCATAAGACATAGGAGCAGAAATTAGGCTCTTCGGCCCATCGAGTCTGCTCTGCCATTCAATCATGGCTGATAAGTTTCTCAACTCCATTCTCCCGCCTTCTCCCCGTAACCTTTGATCCCCTTACCAATCAAGAACCTATCTATCTCCATCTTAAATACACTCAATGACCTGGTCTCCACAGCCTTCTGTGGCAATGAATTCCATAGATTCACCACTCTCTGGCTAAAGAAATTTCTCCTCATCTCTGTTCTAAAAGGTCTTCCCTTTACTATGAGGCTGTGCTCTCGGGTCCTAGTCTCTCCTACTAATGGAAACATCTTCCCCACGTCCACTCTATCCAGGCCTTTCAGTATTCTGTAAGTTTCAATCAGATCCCCCCTCATCCTTCTAAAATCCATCGAGAAAAGACCCAGAGTCCTCAAACATTCCTCATTGTTCTCATGAACCTACTCTGGACCCTCTCCAGGGCCAGAACATCCTTCCTGAGATACGGGGCCCAAAATTGCTCACAATATTCTAAATGTGGTCTGACCAGAGCCTTATAAAGCCTCAGCAGCACATCCCTGCTTTTATATTCAAATCCTCTCAAAATAAATGCCAACATTGCATTTGCCTTCCTAACTACCGACTCAACCTGCAAGTTAACCTTAAGGGAATCCTGGACCAGGACTCCCAAGTCCCTTTGCACTCCAGATTTCTGAATTCTCCTCCCATTTAGAAAATAGTCCATGCCTCTATTCTTCCTACCAAAGTGCATGACCTCACATTTCCCCATGTTGTATTCTATCTGCCACTTCTTTGCCCATTCTCTTAACCTGTCCAAATCCTTCTGCAGCCTCCCCGCCTCCTCAATACTACCTGTTCCTCCATCTATCTTTGTATCATCTGCAAACTTAGCCAGGATGCCCTCAGTTCCTTCATCTAGATCATTAATGTATAAAGTGAAAAGTTGGGGTCTCAACACTGACCTCTGCGGAACTCCACTAGTCACCGGCCGCCATCCTGAGAAGGACCCCCTTATCCCCACTCTCTGCCTCCTGCCAGACAGCCAATCTTCTATCCATGCTAGTACCTTGCCTCTAACACCATGGGCTCTTATCTTACTGAGCAGCCTCCTGTGCGGCACCTTGTCAAAGGCCTTCTGGAAGCCCAAGTAGATAACATCCATTGTCTCTCCTTTGTCTAACCTACTCATTACCTCCTCAAAGAATTCTAACAGATTTGTCAGGCATGACCTCCCCTTGATGAAACCATGCTGACTTTGCCCTATTTTACCATGCACTTCCAAGTATTCTGAAATCTCATCCTTAATAATGGACTCTAAAATCTTACCAACGACCGAGGTCAGGCTAATTGGCCTGTAATTTCCCATCTTCTGCCGCACTCCCTTCTTAAACAGGGGGTTTACATTAGCGATTTTCCACTCCTCTGGGACCCTCCCTGACTCAAGTGATTCCTGAAAGATCACCACTAACGCCTCCACTATCTCTTCAGCTATCTCCTTCAGAACTCTGGGGTGTAATCCAGCTGATCCAAGTGATTTATCCACCTTCAGACCTTTCAGTTTTCTTAGCACCTTCTCCTTGGTAATGGCCACCAAACTCACCTCTGCCCCCCAACTCTCTTGAACTTTGGGGATGTTACTCGTGTCTTCCACCGTGAAGACTGACGCAAAGTACCTATTCAGTTGCTCCGCCATTTCTTTGTTCCCCACTACTACTTCTCCAGCGTCATTTTCCAGCGGCCCAATCTCCACTTTTGCCTCTCTCTTACCCTTTATATATCTAAAAAACTCTTGCAATCTTTTTTTATAATACTGGCTAGTTTACCCTCATATTTAATCTTCTCCCTCCTTATTTCTTTTTTAGTTGTCCTCTGTTGGTCTTTGTAGGCTTCCCAATCCCCTGGTTTCCCACTGCTCTTCACCACATTGTATGCTTTCTCTTTAGCTTTTATGCTGTCCCTGACTTCCCTTGTCAGCCATGGTTGCCTCGTCCTCCCTTTAGTATGCTTCTTCTTCTAGGGATGAATTTTTGCTGTGTCTCCAAATTACTCCCAGAAACTCCTGCCATTGCTGTTCCACTGTCTTTCCTGCTAGGCTTATCTCCCAGTCAATTCTGGCCAGCTCTCCCTCATGCCTCTATAGTTGCCTTTATTCAATTGTAATACCGTTACATCTGATTCCAGCTTTTTCCTCTCAATTTGCAGGGTAAATTCTATCATTATGGTCACTTCCTGCTAAGGGTTCCTTCACCTTCAGCTCTCTTATCAAATCTGCCTCATTACACATCACTAAATCTAGAATTGCCTGTTCCCTAGTGGGCTCCACCACAAGCTGCTCCAAAAACCCATCTCGTAGACATTCCACAAATTCCTTTTCTTGGGATCCACTACCAACCTGATTTTCCCAGCCTATCTGCATATTGAAATCCCCCGTGATCACTGTAACATTGCCTTTCTTACACGCCTTTTCTATCTCCTGGTGTATCTTGTGCCCCATATCCTGACTACTGTTCGGAGGCCTGTACATAACTCCCATTATGGTTTTTTTACCTTTGCGATTCCTCAACTCTACCCACACAGATTCTACTTCATCTGACCCTACGTCTTTTCTTGCTATCGATTTTATTTCATTTCTTACTAACAAAGCAATCCCACCCCCTCTGCCAACCTGCCTATCTTTTTGATAGGATGTATATCCTTGGATATTTAGCTCCCAGTCCTGATCCCCTCGCAGACATGTCTCCGTGATGCCCACCACATCATACCTGCCAATTTCAATCTGCGCCACAAGCTCATTTACCTTATTTCATATACTGCGTGCATTCAGATACAACACCTTCAGTCCTGTATTTCCCATCCCCTTTCTCATTGTTGTCCCTTTATCTGATGTGTTTGAAATTAGATTCCTAGCCCTTTCCAAATACTCTGTCCTATTTTGTGTTCTGGGGACTTTAGTAGCTTCTCCTGGGCTCTCCTTTCTTTTCAGTTTTTTCATAATTTTCCATGAAGTTGAATTCACCCCCCACCCCCTCCACTACATGCTAAACTGTTGCTTTGTTTCCCATTAGTCATACTTTTTGGAGTTTTACCCTTCCCTCCTCCCCCCACTTTCTAGTTTAAAGCCCTGTTGACCACCCTATTTACCCTTTTTGCTAGAACATTGGTCCCAGATCAGTTCAGGTGGAGACCGTCCCAACGGCACTAACGGTACCAAGCGGTTGAACTTGTATGTTAGCTTTTTGGGATTCATGCACAAGGACTCACAAATCCCTGTGTGCTGCAGCCTACTGCAGTCTTTCTCCATTTAAATAACATTCAGCTCCACTATTCTTCCTGCCAAAGTGCATAACCTCACATTTTCCCACATTATATTCCATCTGCCACTTTTTTGCCCACTCGCTTAACCTGTTTATATCCCTCTGTAGATTCCTTGTGTCATCCTCACCACTCCCCTTCCCACCTATCTTTGTATCATCCACAAACTTGGTGACAGTACATTCACTTCCCTCATCCAAGCCATTAATATATATTGTAAATAATTGTGGCCCCAGCACCCTGTACCCTGTGGTAAACCACTAGTTACAGGTTGCCATCCTGAAAATGCCCCCCTTACCCCAACTCTCTGTCTTCTATTAGTTAGTCAATCCTCTATCCATGCTAATATACTACCCCCAACACCATGGCTGGGATTTTACTTATGGCAGGTGGGCTGCTTGGGAATCACCCGCGTGATTGTCTCCGTGCCGCCATTTTACACAGGTGGGCCAATTAAGGCCCACCCAGCATGAACTGCGGCTCCCAAGAACAGCTGGAAGGGATGGGCGGCAGCGGGAGTCCAATGGCCGCAGGGACCAATGGCGACCTGGCAGCCTATTCAAAAACAGCGCAAGCAACCTTCCAAAGGTTACCATTGATGTCGCAAAGGAGGATGTTCGACAGGATTATCGGAGAGCAGGCCAGGCAGGAGGGCAGGTTGGCAGAGCAGTGTGCCCCGAGATTTTCAAATGAGTGCCTCACTGCCCTCCCTGCGAAGGTGGCAGCACGCCACAACATCCTTGTGCCAAGGGACGGGAGGAGGAGGCCCCCCCCAACATGACAAAACGTGCCTGGGAGGAGGTGGCAGAAAGGTTCAGCTCCCACAATGTGGTGAGATGCACTTGGGTGCAGTGCCACAAGCGGTTTAATGACATCTTGCGATCGGGAAGAGTGAGCACCATGTTGACTCCAGAGCCATGAACCGGATGAACCCTGCAATGTTTCACTCAGGTGGGGGTGGCAAGGCTGCAATGGCAATCCAGGTACAGGGCGGACTAATCAATGTTCCTCCCTCCTTTCAGGAGAAAACTGCACACAATGCCGAGCACTTGCGGACTGGCGGAGGGCAGCCCCACCTTCCCATCATGGCCGGATACAAGCAGGAGGCTGTCAAGCTGGAGAAGCACCATGCACCCAGGTCAACCAGCCTCGGTGAGGTTGGGGTGCCACTGGGCGGTAAGAGTGCCGTGCACTGAGGTCACAATGTCTGTCAGTGCAAAAGTTTCACTGTTGACTGTGTATTGATTTCAGCATCCAACATGGGTTGCCCATTGATAATGGAAAGACGAGCACATCCTGATCCAGGTGCCAGGCCTGCACATTAACAGTGTAACAACTTCAACTAATCAAATGTCCTTGTTCTTCCTTTCAGCCTCACCGGAGCATGCCCGGACTCAGGAGACAGGGACTGCCACTGACACCTGAGGGCCCAGAAGATATAATCACACCAGCGTCACACCCTCTCAGCCAGGCAGGCATCAGCACAGATACCAGCACCTCAGTGGGGAGAAGATCGTCTGCTAATGTCTCGGTGCACATTGGTGAGGGCACTTCACACTCGCTTGAGGTGCTGTCGGAGGCAGAGAGTGCCCAGGGCGCCAGCAGTTGGGGAACTGCTGGAGATGAGGACGGTGCTCAGTCAATGGCTGACGATGAGCCTCTGGAGTTGTCCCTGAGGCATTAGATGCTGGAAGTCGAGCAGGGTGTGCGGGAGGATCTGGCGGAGATACATGAGGGAATGCGTGCCATGGTCTTCGTGATGGAGGAGTCCATGCGGAGCATGAGCAATGCAATGACCCTCATGGCTGAGCGCAATGCCTCCTCCATGGAGAGATTGGTGACTCTCATGGAGAGGCTCCTTCAGAAGAACAATCAGGGGCTCCTGGGGATGCACTCAGACCTGCAAGCCCTCACACCGGCAATGCCCTCAGCTGGTCAGTGTCAGTGTGAGAGATGGATTGGGCACCCAGTTTCCCAGCTAGGTGCCCATCCATCAGTGATGAGCAGGGAAGTCTGAAGCGACCTCACATTGATGCATGAGCTGCCTGTCACCTCTGCGTGCTCCTCTCTGGGGTCTCTGGATGATGGCAGCAGCTCCTCCGCCCCTCTGCCAGTTACCAGGGCATCTGATGAGGCTGCGGCAACTGGGGAGATGCCAGCCGTGCCACTGGCCGCTCCCTCCCGGTCCGGCTCATCACAGGTTCCACGGGCAAGACCACGCACGCCGAGGTCATCAAGTCCAAGAGTGAGCAGGCTGTCTCCAATGCCGGTGCCAGTGAGGGGGGAGCAACTAGACGTAGCACCTGAAAGCGTAAATGTAAATCACCTTAGACACAACACGGGCTTATCACGTGTGGTTTTCTTTTGACCCCCATTTCAGTTGATTTTCAGTAGGTGTGCTGTTCACCACCTTTTAATAGACTCTCAGTTCTGTATGCAAGTATGCAATCATTAAATATTTTGGTTCTCAACAAGCCTCTGGGTGCTTCATTAGTTCTTCAGGTGTATGGGAACCCATGATGTTATGAGTGACTTGTTTGTCATTTAGCTTTATTGACAAGTCATATAGTTAATGTTCCTAACCAGGCAAATGTTGCTCTCAGGTATCAGTATGGAGCCTGCAGCCCTGGTGCGTGTTGAAGGTTCATCTTTTGTAGGCTAGCTGAAGGAGCGTTGGAGGAAAGCCTCCCGGGTGTACCTGCCTCCCTGGAGGTTGCCCAGGTCAGCGTCTATCCCCTCAGCGTTCTCCTGACCCGGACTCACTGTTGGACTCATCTGCAGCCAGAGCATCTGTGTCTACATCTTCTTCCTCCACTACGTCCCCCCTTTCCAGTGCCAGATTGTAGAGAGCACAGCATGCAATCACTATCAGTGTCACACGATCTGGGGGGTATTGCAGTGCGCTCCCTGAATGGACCAGGCATCAGAAGTGCATCTTGAGAAGACCGATGGTTCTCTCTACCACAGCGCTTGTGGATGCATGGCTCCTATTGTATCACTGCTCAGTCTCTGTTCTTGGATGATGGAAGGGCTTCATAAGCCACCTTTTGAGGGGATAGCCCTTGTCACCCACCAGCCACCCATCCAGCTGGGTTGGAGCACTGAAGAGTCTCAGCACCTGGGAGTGTCTCAGGATGTAGGCGTCATGGGAGCTGCCTGAGTACCTTGCACAGACTTGCAGAATCTGCATCCTGTGATCACACACTATCTGCACGTTCATGGAGTGGAATCTCTTCCTGTTGACACAGGCTCCCGGCTCACCCGCTGGCGCCTTGATGGCCACATGTGTGCAGTCTATAGCACCCTGCTCACGGGTGATCCCAGCAATCGCTGCAAAGCCTCTGGCTCGCTCTGCCTGGCTGGCTTGTCTGAGCAGTAGTGAATGAAATTCAATGCACACCTGAACAGAGCGTCTGTCACCTGCTTGACGCAACTGTGGACAGCTAACTGGGAGACACTGCAAAATCACCCATCAATCCCTGGAAAGAGACAGAGGCATAGAAGTTGAGGGCAACCGTGACCTTCAGCACCATTTGCATGGGGTGTCCACCCACACAGTTGGAGCTGATCTCAGAGCCAATCATTTGACAGATGGAGGTCACTGTCTCCCTTAAGAGATGGACCCTCCTTCGGCATTGCACCTCAGACATATTGAAGTAGCTACATCGCAGCATGTAAACCCTGGCAGCAGGATAGTGGCATCTTCTGTGGCCCCTTCCGCCTTGCACTTCCTGCGCTCTTTGTGCCTGTGCCAGTCCTCCCAAAAGTGGCTCCTCTGGAGGCTGAATATGGACTCCTGGCCTCCTCCCCTTTCTGGCCCTCTTTACCTCCTCAGAAGAGGTGCGTCCAGCAGAGACCACAAACCCCATTCCCAGGGCAAGGGAAGGCTGCCTGGAACCTGCATGGTCCCAAGTGTTATGATTCCTCCAGATTCCTGAACTGAAACCTGTTCTTTCTGTCAAAGTAGCTCTGAAGAGAATTGAATTTGTCCTGTTCACACAAGCAAGTAGCAGTAAGTTTAAAAAGTAAAGTACTAACAACTCACAGTACCGAGCCCACTCACCCCTCTTGTCTCGACCGTGGATGAGGTTTTTAAAAATGTGGCATACCCGCCTGCCCATTGTGCCTGTGCAACGCACTGAAAATTGCACGGGCTGTAAGAAATCACTGTCAATTACTGCCTCAAGGGCCTTAACTGGCTTGTTAAGTAATGGTGGGCATGCCTCAGGAATCATAGCATGCCCGGCCTCCAAAATATTTCAATGGCAGGTGATGATGTTGGGACACATGCCCGACATCATCATCCGTCATTTTATGCATTGGTTTGTCAGGCCCGCCCCCACATGCCAATGGCAAAGTTCTGCCCCATGGGCTCTTATTAAGTGGCCTTATGTGCAGTACCTTATCAAATGCTTTTTGGAAATCCAAATATATTACATCTACTGGTTACCCTTTATCTATCCTGCTTGTTATCTCCTGAAAGAATTCTAATAAATTTGTCAGGCATGATTTCCCCTTCATGAAGCCATGCTGATTCTGCTTGATTAGATTATGTAGTTCTAAATGGTCTGTTATTACATTCTTTATAATGGACTCTAACATTTTTCCAATGACAAATGTTAAGCTGACTGGCCTATAGTTACCTGTTTTTTTTTGTCTCCTTTTTGAATAAGGGTGTTATATTGGCAGTTTTCCAGTCCTCTGGGACTTTTCCAGAATCTAAGGATTCTTAGACAATTACTACCAGTACTTCCACTATCTCTGTAGCTACTTCCTTTAATATCCTAGGATGCGACGTATCAGGTCCAGGGGACTTATTGGCCTTTAGCCGTATTAGTTTCCCTAATACTTTTTCTCTAGTGATAGTTATTGTACTTATTTCTTCCCCCTTTTTGCCCCTTGATTATTTAGTATTGGAATGCTTCTACTGTGAAGGCTGAAGCAAAGTATTTATTCAACTCCTCTGCCATTTCCTGGTTCCCCATTATTATTTCCCCAGACTCATTCTCTAAGGGGCCTATGTTCACTTTGGTCTCTGTCTTCCTTTTTATATATGTAAATAATTTATTTCTGTCCATTTTAATATTATTTGCTGGTTTGCCCTCAATGTTTATTTTCTCCCTCTTTATTTTTTTTTGGTCATCTTTTGTTGGTTTTTATAACTTTCCCAATCCTCTGGTTTACCACTAATCTTTGTCACATTGTATGTCTTTTCTTTTAATTTAATACTATCCTTAACTTCCTTGGTTAACCATGGTTGGTTTATCCCCTTCCTTGAATCCTTCTTCCTCACTGGGATATATCTTTGTTGTGAGTTATGAACTATTTTCCTAAACATCTGCCATTGTTCATCAACCCTTTTTTCTGCTAAGCTGCTTTCCCTGTCCACTCCAACCAACTCTGCCCTCATTCCTTTGCAATTACCCTTATTTAAGTTTAGCACAGTTGTTTCTGACCCAAGTTTCTCACACTCAAACTGAATGCTAAATTTTCCATTTTATGGTCACTGTTTCCTAGGGTATCTTATACGCTGAGATTCATTTATTAATCCTGCCTAATTACACATTACCAGTTCCAAAATAGCCTGATCCCTGGTTGGATCCACAACATATTGTTCTAGGAAACTGTCCCGAATACACACTCTATGAATTCTTGCTCGAGGCTAATTCCGCCAATTTGATTTTCCAAATCTTACGGGAGCTCGCCTTGCACCTCTAATACGCCCTAAGCCAGGAAAGTGTATCAGAGCTAGGATAGATACAGACGGGGGAGCAGGAATACCCCAGAACCCCATCCCTTATTGAAAATCCAAGTATTTCCTCCCCCTACCAAAATTCCACCCCAGGATAAGGGATTTAGATCATTAGCTGCATCACTCGGAAATTAGGTCATTTTTAACAAACATGAAAGAGTTAACATCAAGGTTAGGTAAAGCTTAGCCATGGGAAGCAATGGAAGTCTTACATTTGGCCTCAAAATCATGACAGACTAATAAAAGAGTGTTCTCACTCGTGACTGATGTCTAGTGAACGCTGTGAGTGGTTTGTGCATGTATATCAGGTGAGGACAGCACTGGCAGTCTGCTTGAGTCAACCTGCATAAAGCCTCATCTTTAAAGTAGCCATCAGCTCATTTCAGCAATGTAGATCTCTCAAAGCAATTTGTTGTCAGCTGCTCCAAGGACAGATGATGTTCTGAAAAATCTCAGGAAAAGTAGCAAAGCTCCAATGAACTCTCTTCTGTGGTGGTGACGGTCATTAAGCTCAGGTGCTTTTGCTGGGCATTTCCTCAAATGTGCATCATTGCATTTTTTCATACCGTTAGTCAGTCACCAACAGATTTATCCAATGGATCATCAGCATGGGTTAATTGAAGAATCTTTTTTAACATAGCAGAAATAGATAAAATATTAAACTGACATCACAAAAAATGTTTGGCAAACATTTTTTTTATTGGAAGAAGATAGACATTTCCACCACAGTGACGTCCCAACAATATATGGATATAATTAATATAAGGGTATGTTTATTTGTGCCATAGCATCATGGGGAGCACTTCTTGCACAAGCTCAGTGTCAGAGGGTCAGCTGGCTGCATTAAAAAGAAAAGGCTGGCTTTACACAGAGTAACAATGCTGTACAGTCCTTAACCAATTGCAAATTCTTATGTCCGCTTTATCTATCATATATCAAATGTTCCCTCTATGAAATATGCTTCTGATGATACAGTGAATGCTGAAGAAATATCATCAGGAAATTTCAATAAATGAGACACCTAACTTCCAATGAACTCAGAGACTGTGGAGAATTGATTGTAATACTTTTGGTAAAAGATCAATAAAAGAGTTTTTTGAATAAAATGGTTACGAAGAAATTTATTATCTTGCATAGGATTCAAAACAATGCCCCTAAGATTAGTAGTCTGACTCTCATCCAACTGAGCTACCTGGGTTGTGAGGTATTCCCTGACAAAGCCTTAAGAGGCTGAGGGAAAAATAGCATTTAAATAAACTCATTTAGTTTATTTTCATGGTCTGGTTTATTGATTGGTCTTGACATCATTGCAGTGCTTTATCAATTGCCAATCACAGCACTAACACTCATTCATTAGTGACATAAATAGGCAAATCCACAAAATTGGATTTTGCTGCAGCCTCCAGCATCAGGAGCAGTGATGTATACACCAGCAGCCACAATGTGCATCGGGTGCACATGCACTGTGCAACTGTTCCTGATGTACTTCCAGTCGGCAGCAGGAGTTACAGTGTTAATGTATTTAGATCAAAAATGTTCTAAGTACTTCAGTGTTAATAAAAGGCATGCCCCATTTAAACTTCAAATCCTTTTAAGGAATTTTAATGAACAGGGAGATGAAAAGAAATTGGGCCTTAACTTCCAAGCTCCAGGGCAGTGTATCAGGGGTGTACCCCAAATATGCGCTAGGGATAACTCCCCACCTTCCAGGAAGTTCCCAGGTAGGGAAGGCATGATAATTGCCTGGAAAGTGCAAATCCCCTGCACTGGGAACCATCCAAAATTTAAATCGCAAATTTCAGATGGTACTGACTGCCTTACATCAATAGTTACCCAGAGAATGTTGGAAGATTTAAAACCACTTCCACCTTCTGGGTAACTATTGTACAGACCCACACTGAACCCCGACGAGACTACCCTCAACACCTCCTAAACCCCTGGGACTCCACCTATGCCCTGACCAATTCCCCCTTCATGGGACTGGGCCCCCACAGGACTCCCCCAAACCCCCAAAGGACTCCCCCAACACCCATATAGGACTCTCTCCAACACCGCCCCCACAGGACTCCCCCAAACCCCCAAAGGACTCCCCCAACACCCATATAGGACTCTCCCCAACCCCGCCGCCCCCCCCCCCCCCCCACCTCCACGGGACTCCCCAACCCCACGGCACTCCCCCAATAACCTTCCACAAAATTCCCCACCCCACGGGACTTCCCCCAGCCCCCACCTATGCCACTCCAGGTCCAGCCGGACCCACCCCCCGTACCAAATGCACGACACCCCTCCCCAACTATTCGATACCCACCCACACCCGAATGGCCGAACCCCTCTACCCCTCCAACTGGCCAACACCCCCTGACAGGCCCACCTCCCACCCCAAATTCTAACCACTTATCTGACAAACCTACCTTCTTCCTGGCTTGAAAGTGGCTGGACCTGTAAACTCACCTGACTTACAGCAGTTGGTGTTGTTAAAAAGGGGGCGTGGCCCCCTCTTGTCCAATTCTACAGCACTCATCTGAAGGCCCCAGTTCCGTGTGTGGCCGGGGACCTGGGCGAGGGCAGGGGGGTGGGGGTGGGGTGTCGGGGATTTCCTGAGCTGGGGCCCGCGCTCTTTCACACATGCTTGCGAAAGAGCACAGAAATCTCCCTGAGGCACAGAGGTACCTCAGGGTGATTACTTCAAGTTTTAAAAATTTAAATAAAGAAAAGAAAAAATTTTAAGACATGTCCCCTCCTGTGGCAGTGTCACATGAGCTGGGACATGTCAACGAATTTTTATCAAATTTTTTTTCAATTTATAAAGGCTTCATGAAACATCATTCCGCCTGTGGATGAGATTCCATGAAAAATGGAAAGGCTGCCTGGGCTTTTTCACCTGCCCACCAACCTTAAGGTTGGACGGGCAGCTCAGCTTATTAGTTTAATTGACATTTTAATGGCCAAGTTGGCTGTGCGCCCACCGAACTGAAAATCTAAATGATGTGCGGTGACGCCGGGATGCCCGCCCAACCTCACCGCGCATCGTTTTACGTGTCAACGAGCAGGCCCCATCTCCACTCGCCGATCCGAAAATTCTAGCCCAGGAGTGTAATCTTAGAGTTAGAGCTAGTCCATTCAGGAGGGAAATCAAAAAGCACCTTGTTGTAGAAATCTTGAATTTGCTCCTCCAATAGGCTGTGAATGCTGTGTCAATTGGAGCTTTAAAGGCTGAGATCCATGGAATTTTGTTAAGTAAGTGTATCAAGGGATATGGTGCTGAGGTATAAATGGAATTGAGCTACAGGTCAGCAAGGATATAACTGAATGGCGGAGCAGGCTCAAGGGTTTTGATTGGTCTACTCCTGTTTTCCTTAACTTCTTTGTAAATAATTTCTCATAATTTTTTTTAGAAGTGAGTCGTAACATTGAAACCTGTTTCAAAATTCTGAATTGCCAAGTGTCTTAATGTTTGAGGGATAAGTCTGTTTGTTTCTTTTACTCATGAACATCAGAAAACAAAAGCCAGTCCAAGAACCATTGCCTTACGCAGATTGAGTTTGTGTTTATTTATTGAAATGCACAATCTGGCATAAAGCAAACCATGCTGCAGAGGCAGGCTGAGCAGCCATTGTCTTAACACAACAAAATTGTAAATCCTAGCTGAAATGTTTTTCTTTTCCCTCAGTTAGACAGACCATATATTTATGGTTGATTAATTTTCCACCCATGCTAACATATTTTTGGATGCACTACATAGAAGTTGAGATGTGGCGCCGCTAAAAGCCAACAGTAATCAGCAGCTTCTCACAAACAATTGCTGGCAGCAGTACCATGGTGCTGCTGAAGAAATTGCCAACAGTACTGTGTCCTTTGGTTAGTCAAAGCTGACTTGTATCATCTACAGCTCCATGAATACAGCTCCTCATTTTGAATGATATGATGTACATTACATTGCTAAGTGGAGAATAGCTTCTCTCCAGATGATTCTGGGAGTCTGTTACTGCTGACAGGAGGTGTGCTCCAATTTAAGGCCGGATCTTATTAACATATGGTTGGCAGGACGAGACCCGATATTGAGTGCCTGGGACAGCTCACCAGTTCTGAACCATCGTGATATTGGCTGGCTGAACTGCCCACCAGCCCCCCAGGCCCTGAGAAAGATAGGCCCCAGTACTACCGATCCATTCTTGGCAGAGGCTGTGGGGACCCAGTATAGTAGCAGCCCAGGCTGTATTTGTTGGACCTGAAGGAACACTAGCTCCACCCAACCCCAAAATAAATAAAAACACTAAGATAAAAGCAAAATACTGCTGATGCTGGAAATCTAGAACAAAAACAAAAATACCTGGAAAAACTCAGCAGGTCTGACAGCATCTGCGGAGAGGGATACAGTTAACGTTTTGAGTCCGTATGACCCTTCATCAGAACTAAAAAATATAGAAATGAAATGAAATATAAGCTGGTAGAGGGGGGTGGGAGGGACAGGTAGAGCTTGATAGGGGCCAGTGATAGGTGGAGGCCAAGAAGAGACTGCCAAAGATGTCATAGACAAAAGGACAAAGGGGTGTTGACGGTGGTGATATTATCTAAACGATGTGCTAATGGGGACATTAAGGGTAACAAGCAGGACAAGCTAGTGGCAGATGGCCCTACTGGGGGTGGGGTGGGGGGAAGGGATCGAAATGGTCTAAAAGCTGGAGATGAAACAATAGATCGAAATAAATATAAAAATAGGTGGGAAAAGGAAAATATATTTGTAAAAAAAATTATAAATTATTGAAAAGGGTGGATCGGAAAGGGGGTGGGGATGGAGGAGCGAGTTCATGATCTAAAGTTGTTGAACTCCGGAAGGCTGTAAAGTGCCTAGTCAGAAGATAAGGTGCTTTTCCTCCAGTTTGCGTTGAGCTTCACTGGAACAATGCAGCAAGCCAAGGACAGACATGTGGGCATGAGAGCAGGGTGGTGTGTTGAAATGGCAAGCGACAGGGAGGTTTGGGTCATTCTTGCGGACAGGCCGAAGGTGTTCCGCAAAACGATCTCCCAGGCTGTGTTTGGTCTCTCCAATCTAGAGGAGACCACATTGGGAGCAGCGAATGCAGTAGACTAAATTGAAGGAAGTGAAAGTGAAGCGCTGCTTCCCTTGAAAGGAGTGTTTGAGCCCTTGGACAGTGAGGAGGGGGAAAGTAAAGGGGCAGGTGTTGCACCTTCTGCCTTTGCATTGGAAGGTGCCGTTGGAGGGGGTTGAGGAGTAGGGGGTGATGGAGGAGTGGACCAGGGTGTCCTGGAGGCAACGATCCTTGCGGAAAACCACCGGGGGGTGAAGGGAAGATGTGTTTGGTGGTGGCATCATGCTGGAGTTGGCTGAAATGGCGGAGGATGATCCTTTGAACACGGAGGCTGGTGGGGTGATAAATGAGGACGAGGGGGTTCTGGGAGGGAGTGGAAGGTGTGAGGGCAGATGCGTGGGAGATGGGCCGGACACGGTTGAGGGCCCTGTCAACCAAGGTGGGTGGAAAACCTCGGTTAAGGTAAAAGGAAGATATGTCAGAGGAACTGTTTTGGAAAGTGGCATCATCAGAACAGATGCGACGGAGGCAAAGGAACTGAGAGAATGGGATGGAGTCCTTACAGGAAGCGGGGTGTGAGGAGCTGTAGGCGAGGTAGCTGTGGGAGTCGATAGGCTTGTAATGAATATTGGTGGACAGTCTATCACCAGAAATTGAGACTGAGAGGTCAAGGAAGGGAAGGGAAGTGTCAGTGATGGACCATGTGAAAATGATGGAGGGGTGGAAATTGAAAGCAAAATTAATACATTTTTCCAGATCCAGACGAGAGCATGAAGCAGCACCGAAGCAGTCATCGATGTACCAGAGAAAGAGTTGTGGGAGGGGGCCTGAGTAGGACTGGAACAAGGAATGTTCCACATACCCCATAAAGAGACAGGCATAATTGGGGCCCATGTGGGTACCCATAGCCACACCTTTTATTCTTTATTGACAGGACCGCCAGCTGAAACAGTATGGAATGAATGAATTGCACACTCTGCTCAGTCAAACCTTCAAACAACCAGAGTCCCTTATCATAGTAAAAACAAAAATACCTGGAAAAACTCAGCAGGTCTGACAGGATCTGCAGAGAGGAATACAGTTAACGTTTCGAGTCCGTATGACTCTTCACCAGAAGCTGTCAGACCTGCTGAGTTTTTCCAGGTACCTTTGTTTTTGTTTCGGATTTCCAGCATCTGCAGTTTTTTGCTTTTCCCTTATCATAGTACCCTGATTTGTATATTAAAAGGGCCTACTGTCTGACTCAGGCGAGCACTCATCCAGCTTTAGGCCTCAGGGAAGATAACTGCGGCCACACTCTCTGTGGGAACAGAGCGGTAAGTCAGACTCCAGCAGTTTTGAAGTATAATCATCCCATTCACCTTGGGCAGAAGGCCTCAAAATCTCCCATAAAATAACTGTTGATGATTGTGGACAAATGTTTAATGCATTTGTATAACATTCCAAAGTCTTCTATTTTAACAGAGGCTTTAGCCTGTTTATTTTATTCTGAGGTTGTTGATATTGAGCTAGAATTTTACTGATGGTGATAATGCCAAATGAAAATATAATACAATCGAATGATCTATCTTTGTCTGCTATCTAAAGCAGACATTCGTCTGTTATTTAAAATGTATTAAAACCTCTGGCAAATTAACATTCAGATGAATGACACATTAATCATTTCTCCATTGATGTCCCCAGCACTAATTTCTACACTAAATATATCTGTAATTCAAATAAACATACAAAGATTTACATTTTTGTGCAGTGTTCTATTTTGAGGTCCTTTACCACCATAAAGACGTCACCATGAGGAGTGATAGTAAAGCTAAGAGCAAGGACAGAAGAGGCTTAAGAAGGTAAACACTAAAATTATTTTTGTGCAGCTAGGATGAGCAGGAGTGCTCCTCTTGGCTTCACAAGAATAATAGAATCACAGAATTGTTACAACGCAGAAGGAGGACATTCAGCCTATCGTGTTTGCACCAGCTGTCCGAATGAGCAGTTCACTTAGTGCCATACTCCCGCCTTCTTGCCATAACCCTGCACATTCTTCCTTTTCAGATAACAGCCTAATTTCATTTTGAATACTTCGATTGAACCTACCTCCACCACACTCTCTGGCAGTGCAATCCAGACCCTAACTACTCACTGTATGAATTCTTTCTCTCATATCGCTTTTGCTTCTTTTGCCAATTACTTGCCCTGTCATTCTTGATTCTTTCACAAGTGGGAACAGTTTCTCCTTATCTACTCTATCCAGACACCTCATGATTTTGAACACCTCTATCAAATCTCCTCTCAGCCTTCTTTTTTCTAAGGAAAACAACCCTAACTTTTTCAATCTATCTTCATAGCTGAAGTTCCTTATTCCTGGAACCATTCTCATGAATCTTTTCTGCACTTTCTCCAAAGGCTTCCCATGCTTCCTAAAGTGGGGTGTCCACAATGGGATGCAATACTCCAGCTGAGGCCAAACTAGTGTCTTGTACAAGTTCAAAATAACCTCTTTGCTTTTGTACTCTATGCCCCTCTTAATAAAACCCAGGATACTGCATGCTTTGTTAACCACTCTGAACCTGTCCTGCCATCACAATGACTTATGTACATATACACCTAGGTCCCTCTGCTCCTGTGCCCCCTTTAGAGTTGTACCCTTTATATTGTATCTCCATTTTCTTGCTATCAAAATGAATCACTTCACATTTCTTTATGTTAAAATTCACCTGCTACCTGTTTGCCCAATCCACCAACTTGTCCAGGTCCTTTTGAAGTTCTACATTATCTTCCTCACAAGTCACAATGCTTCCAAGTTCTGTATCAACTACAAATTTTGAAATTGTGCCCTGTACACCAAGGTCTAGGCCATTAATACATATCAGGAAAACAAGGGTCCCAACACTGACCCCTGGGGAACTGCACTACAATTCTGCCTGCAGCCTAAAAATCAAATATTAACCATTATTCTCTCTTTCCTGTTACTCAGCCAATTTCATGTCCATGTTGGTACTGTCTTTTTTATTCCATGAGCTATAACTTTGCACACAAGTCTATCGTACGGCATCATATCAAATGGACACCACATCAACAACATTGTCCTCATAACCCTTTCTGCTAGCTCCCCAAAAAACTCCAGCAAGTTAGTTAAACACAATTTGCCCTTTAGAAATGCATAACCAGCTTTCCTTAATTAACATGCGTTTGTCCACTTTACTATTAATTTTGCCCGGAATTATTGTTTCTAGAAGTTTCACTACCACCAAAGTTAAACTGACTGGCCTATAGATGCTGGGCTTATCTTTACACCCTTTTTTGAACAGGGGTGTAATGTTTTCAACTCTCCAGTCCTCTGGCACCATCCAGGAGTCTAAGGAAGACTGAAAAATTATGGTCAATGCCATTACATCTTCCACTCTCACTTCCCTCAGTGTCGTTGGATGCATCTCATCCAGTCCTGGTGCCTTATCAACTTTAAGTACAGACAACGTATCCAATACCTCCTCTTTATCAATTTTAAACCCATCCATAGACCAGGATTTCCCATCGGCAATTTGGGGTCAGGGCCCGCTCGCCAACGGGAGAATGACGCGGGATGATGTTGGGAGGAACCCCTGACATTATCCCAGTCCCTTAAATTTTCAGCTATCCGCCCGCTGACCTGTCAATGGCCAATTGAGGCCATTGAAAGGCTAATTAAGATAGTTAAAGACCCTGCCTGTCCAACCTTAAGGCAGGCTCCTGATTACACATGAAACTTCATCCACTGGCGGGATGAGGTTTCATGTCTGTTTATAAAAAGTTTCATAAAGTTTATGTGTTTCTTATTAACATGTCCCATCTCGTGTGACATTGTCACATGAGAGGGACATGTTAATAATTTTAATATTTTTCTATTTTTGGAGTTTTTTTTACCTGTCAGTAACCTCCCTGAGACAGCATTTGGTCTCAGGGTGATGTGTGCTCTTTCGTGCACATGCGTGAAAGAGCTCACTTTGACAGATGGGGAATCCCGCCCCCCCGCACAGGAAGCCCACCAAGGGCAAAATTCTGCCCATAGTGTTTGAATTACCTCCTCTTTGACCATGGCCTGGGTAGCATCTTCTTCCTTGGTAAAGACAGATGCAAAGTATTCATTTAATACCTCAGCTATGCACCTATCACTCACCAATCTTATTTACCACAGTCTGTGCATTCATGTCCATGCAAAGTAACCCTGATTTCGACTTTATTACTTCCTCCCTTACTCTGACCCCACCTATTAACTTACTATTCTCTATTCTCATGCTATCTGTCTCTCCCAATATACTGCACCTTGGTATTGAGAGAATGAATGAGACTCAAAGATCCAAAATTGGTTGAAGTTAGACAGAGAATCCAAGCTGGAAACTGGGAGAATTGCCCATTCAAAGTGTACATTGCTATACAAAATGAATTGTGCACAATTGGGAAGTGTGTTCTCAGAGACAGCAGACTTGTAGTGCCATAAAAGCTTAGGCTTAGACTGGTGAAGTTAGCTCATGAGGGTCACTCGGGAGTGGTTGGTACTTAGCAAAACTTACAAACCAAAGTATGGTGACCAGGGATGGAGAAGATGAGGAGCAGTTTGTCAAAACATGTCATGGATGTCAATTTGTCAGCAGACCCAATCTACCAGAACCAGTATACAGCACATTGTTACTGACTGGGCCATGGGAAGATGAGCAGTTGACTTCTTAAGCCTACTTCCATCAGGAGGTACATACCAGTGGTGGTTGACTACTGCAGCCATTGTGATGAAGTCTAAACAGCATAGAAAACCATAACTGCATTGACTGAAATATTTGCAAAACATAGTCTACCAGGCACTCTGTATTCAAATAATCATTTCACAGGCCTTTGCAGTTTGCATGCAAGTCACAGGAATTCACCAACAGAGTGACCCCTAAGTGGCCACAGGAAAATGGGCAAGTGGAACAACAAAGCCAGTCCTTAGAGAAGTGGATGAGGATTAGTCAGGCTGAGAGCAACGATTGGAAGGAGGTGTTGCTATCATGTGTGGCAATGTATAGAGCAACTCCACACATTACGACAGGAAATAGACCAGCTAAGCTGCTATTTTTATGCAAAATATACACCAAGAAGCCAGAGCCGAGGGACATCAGTGTTTACCAGGAGGTTTGAGATCATGTTGCAGAGAAAAAGGGTGTAGTGACATTTTATGCAGACCACAGATGGGGAGCTAGACAATCTGACATCAAGTGATGAGGTACTGGAGAGACTGGAGAATCCAAGTAAGATGGATCCACTGAAGCTGTACACTGTCATGTGACCCTTTCCATCACACCGTGGTGGTACTATTGTCGAGTCCCACATTAACCCTTGCTGTGCCAAAAACCCTTATACTACAAGGTCTCACAGTGGGAAGGGGAGGTGAGATCCCATGGGGTGGGGAGGAGGGGGAATATGGGAAGAGGGGCATGGAGAGGCCATGGCGGGGGAGGGAGCACCCGCTGGGGGCAGTTCTTGCGGATGGCACCTGATGTGGAAAGAGGACCTGTCCAAAGCCCAAGCTGGGTGACCTGCCAGGCTGCCCTCTGCTCCTGAACCCCTCCATCCAGCTTCAAAATTGAGGTTGGTCAAGAAGCAGCCCTTAGTTGGCTAATAATTGGCCACTTAAGGGCCTCAACTGGGGTGAGGGCAGGTAGGCTGTCTTAAGCCTCGATTGCTCCACATAAAATTGAGGACAGGTTGGGACGGGTGGAAGGGCAGCAGGAATGTCACCCAGGAAATTTCACAGCTTCCCCCCCACCGCCCTCCCACCCACCCCACTCCCAGCCTGTAAGTCCACAGGCAGGGGATTGTAAAATTCTTCCTGTAGGAAAGAGTGCGACCTCTGAGCTAAAAGTGATACCTTCACTCTTTATATTCTTGATGTTTTGGCTTCCATGTTTCAGCTACTGTTATAATATGTGCATCCTTACTTCCTTCATCCTTAAAATCTAAGTTTAGGGCCTAGGATAACAAAGAAACCTTTCTTAGATTAATTCAGCCAGTGATTCTTTAACTTCATGAGATCATTCTTGTCTTCATAAGTGACAGAATAACACTATTTTAGACCTTGATTAGCCTTTAATAGCCAAATAAATTTAATATACAGCAAGAAAAAAGCAAATTATAGCACCAGTAAAATATACTGAGCCTGAAATTCCTCTCCCTGCGATGGCAAAATAGGGATATATGCCAGGCAGAAGGGCTAGAATTTGAGACAGGATGTGATTCTCACAGATCTCCATCATTTGAAGGTGCATTTTTGTGAGGAGAGGGCAATGGTGATGGTTTTGAAAGGTGATGCAGCAGACTTTCCATAAAGGGAACCATTGGCAAGGTCAGTTAGCATGGGGATCAGAAAGAGAAGTGAAGTGGTAAGTTATTGAGTGAGGAGGGAATCAATGGAGCACCAGGTAGGTCTCATAGAGAAGATAGACATGAAGTGGGCATCAGAAAATATTGGGGAGGCAGGGAATCAGGGTTAGAGTTTATGGAGAGGTAAAGAGCAGGTGGTGAGGGGAAGGTGAGATACTAAAGGCAGCTACATGGGTGGTCTCAATCTTACAAAAGATTCTGTGAAATTTGTTACATTTGCTGTTAGAGTGAATGTGGAAGCATCGCAGAAAGAGATGTAGCTGGCAGCTACATGGAGCCTCAGGTTGGTATGAACTGAAGAAAGCAAGGCGGAGTACTGTTTGTCATGGTTGAGTATATTCAGGGCTTTTGATGAACTTCCAGCTTTATCCTGCAGTTGGTCAACTTTTGCTAGTTTTCAGGCAGACATCTGAGCTAAATTTGTCTATAACTGAACCTCATTAAGGTCTTGAAACATTCACAGAACCAAGTGGACAACAGTTAAAAGAAACAAATTAATGTTAAATGTTACAGGATCGGCTAACTTCCCGGCTTAATGAAGCTGGATCTCAATATTAAGGCTAGTGTTCTAGATTGGGTAAGATTTGATTTTTTGCTCTTATTCAGAAACAACCAGACTCCTAGCCTGATTAGAAACCGGGTGGGGGAGGGGCCTTGTTGATATGTTACAAGATGCCTGAACCCAAGAGACCTCAGTAATGCCTGGAATGTGGAAAATTTCCTCAAAGTTTGTGTGGATCAGATTGCTTGTGTTTTTACAACAATTAAGAAAAATGTGAAATATATATTCTGGAGATATTTTAGAATGATAACTTATGTTTCCCTCTAAAAGAAATCAGCAGTGACTAGCGACATACGTGTAATGTGCTCTCTTCATGAAGGAAAAGATAAACATTGAAGTGAATGCAAATCTATGACCATGAATGCTTCTTTGACGTGCGGATTATACATCCTGTAATGTAATAAAATTCTGTAATTAGCACCAAAGTAACACTAGCCTAACACTAGCCTAATCATTCATTAAATAGGCATTAATTTTCCTAACCATTTGACCTGCTGCACAACACGAATGATGTAAGTGATTGGAATGCCAGTCATTTGCAGTTTTTGTTGCAACCACTGGATGAACATTATTCAGGCTACAAAAAAATGAACAGTTAGATACTGCATGCCGCTAAGACAGATTCTCATTCAAAATTACTCTCTGTCACTTGAATGAGTTCAAGAATCCCTGCCGTCTTACTATCTGGTGATCTGGTTGCACATTCCAGGGACTTTTCTTTTTTCCGTTATGCCACAAATGAATGTCTGGACAAAAATTTGTTTAACATCTTACAGCTGAAAGCATTTTAAAATAAGCAACCGTAAGCCAAAATAAAGTACCAAAATGGCAGTACTTTTTTTAAGTTAACATTTATTTACTTTGAAAATGAATAATTAAGCACAAGAGACATTATTAAAATTCCCAACCATAGTCTGATAATTTTCCTTCTCTTTTCAAAGGGTGAACTGGTATGAGATCAAGTTCTACTGTGAGGCTATTTTCATGGAATAGTCAGGAAAGGCCTGCTGTGAAAAACTCCATTCAAATTCACTCACATTGCTCACTGAAGTATATTTGTGTGTAGTGTAAACTATCATTATTTTCTCTTTCTTTTTGGTTCTGAATTGAATTTTAAAATTTTAGAGGCAAATTCCCTCTTGGACCAGTAGACAATTGAATAGATAAATGAACAGGCTGATCTATAGAGGGCAAGATTGTCCCACGTTAAATCACTAATCTGTGCTGAATTAGCTGATCACAATCTGGGAAGTAATTTAAGAAGCGGGAGAAAATATATCAGCCAGGAGTCCTCATCATTGCCAAGTAACTTCTGCTAGTAAGTCCACATGGCAATACCAGTTGAGGGCAGAATCGGCCTTGGATGTGATACCTTCTATGGTTAAGTGATCTTTCACTCATTCTCTGGACTCACATAGGAAGGGGGGGTCATTTGGATTAATTGCCAAAAATGTGGAACCAGCCGTCAGTGTCAGGCAACACCTTCAGCGGTGGAGACAAGAATGTTGGGAAATTAAACAGGGTCACATGTGATAACTCTTTGAACCAAATATTTTGCACCTAGAGACATTACTTATTTGGTAATTCCAGAAGACAGAAATTTTACCCTTAAATCTAGTTACTGTGAATTTCCACGTTTGAACTTGCATATAAATTATAGCAGAGAATGCAATAGCATTTCTTACATGCATTTTGAACTGATGCTAACCTTTTCTTATGGGCCAGCTGTGTTCAATGATATCATGAGCTCAAAGCACAAAGAAGCACTAAAACAACCCACTTAACCTGCCTTCAAGGTGATTAAGGAGAGCAACAATCTTCAGCTATTCAGATGCCAAGGGTCACAGCACACATTCAACCCTCGAGGTAGGGACAAAATGTAGAATACTAAAATAAGTTCCCTCAGGCTATCTCTTTGTCATTAATCTTTACACAAGTTATTCAAAAAAGTGTTAGCTAGTAAGCACTTTGTTTTCAGCAAGTCTTCAGGGTTTTTTTTACCTTTTTAAGTCTAAATCTATTAAGTAAATATGGATTGCATTTTGGTTTTGGTTATATTTTTCTTACTGCAGATCACCGCTGTGTTACAGCCTATTATCTGACATCAAATACTCCATATTTCTCAAACCAGGTGTTACAAATCCTCTTATCAAATTTAATCTTCAGCCATCAACCTTTGACACCAGAGGTAAATTTTGCCCCCAGGTTTAGCCACCTCTGCTAAAACAGTCATTATTCTTACAATATGTCCTGTCGAGAAAGTTTACAGATAAATAAGCCTGTGCCTGATATTTTGAACCATATCAACCATATGTCATCCATTACCTTCATCACAGCCCATACAGGGACATTGCTGCCATGATTAAGAGCTTAAACCTATACTGACCTTATTGCGCCTCCAGATAGAGGTAAGAGATGATCTTTATGGTACAAATTATTGCAGCAATGATAGCAAAATGTTGTGACTGGTCAAAGAGATGACCAAAAATTTAATGTATAATGTCAAGCATGGAAATAGCTGAAAAACTCTTGACGTTTGCAACTGAACAATATCTATTAGCTGAATAACATATTACTTTAAAAACTAATCATCATTTATCCTTACTGCCTCAGAAAAACTCAAATACCAAATGCTTGAATCTTTTACACACAATTGACTAGATATTTGCTCATCAAGAGCATACTAAAGAAGCTTTGTAAATTCCTATACTAAAAATGTTTCCCAATGAACAGTTGAAATCAGCCATCTGAAAAATTTCAAAATGACCCTAGAATAGATGATATTCATCAATTAGATGAATCATCTTATTTCCTCTGCAACTTTATCACAAGTGTTGTTAGACATCAGGAAAGAGCAGGATCAGGCTTGGTACTGATTTTCCCTGAGGTCAAATACCCCATTGTCACTCATTGTCAAGGCTCAGCATCTTAAAAAAAAGCAAAGGAAGAACATTTAAAAAAAACACTATTTTCTCTACTCTGGAAGAATCTGTTAAAAACTTCCAGAATTCACTATATTTTTAATTCATTTCCAGTAAATGACTGTTGCAAGCAAAGCTAACTTTTATCGTCCATCTCTAAAAGGTGGTTGTGAGCCTCATGTGCTGAAAGTAATTTCACAGTGCTGTTAGGTGAGGAGTTCTCGGATTTTAACCCAGCAATAATGAAGGACCATCTTGCCTTGGAAATATATCACTGTTTCCAGAGTCACATGTAGGCCAGAGTGACGAAAGGCAGCAGGTTTCTTTCCCTGAACTAAGTAGATTTGCATGATAATCTGGTAGTTTCATGGTCACTATTAATAATACTTTTTTTAATTCCAGAATTATTTAATTAACTGAATATCTATTCCCTAAACTGCAATCATGGTATTTGAACTCATGTCTCCATGTCATTAGTTTAGGTTTCTGGATTACTGGTTCAGTAACTGGTTCAGGGATAGAAGGTACTATAGCTAAATTTGCAGATGACACCAAAATAGGTGGGAAAGTAATAGATGCAATGAAGAAATAAGAAATTTACAAATGGATACGGACAGGTTCGGTGAATGGGCCAAAATTTAGCAGATGGAATTTAACATGGATAAGTGTGAGATTATCCATTTTGTTCAGAAGAATAAAAAGGCGACTTATTATTTCAGTGGAGAGAAACTTCAGAATGCTTCAGTGCAGAGTGATCTGGATGTCCTCGTGCATGAATCACTGAAAGCTAATATGCAGGTACAGCAGGTAATAAGGAAGGCAAATGGAATTTTGGTATTTATTGCTAAAGGAATAGAGTATAAAAATAGGGAAGTGTTGTTGCAACTGTACAAGGCATTGGTGAGACCACACCTGGAGCACTATGCACAGTTTTGGTCCCATTACTTGAGGAAGGGTGTAGTTGCATTGGAGGCGGTTCAGAGGAGGTTCACAAGATTGATTCCAGAGATGCGGGGCTTGTCTTATGAGGAGAGATTGAGCAGTTTAGGCCTATACTCGCTAGAGTTTAGAAGGATGAGAGGAGATCTAATTGAGGTATATAAGATGCTAAAGGAGATAGACAAAGTAGACGTGGGGTGGATGTTTCCCCTTGTGGGGCACTCTAGAAGGAGAGGCCATACTTTTAGACTAAGGGGTGGTAGATTTAAATCAGAGATGAGGAGGAATTATTTATCTCAAAGGGTCGTGAATCTGTGGAATTCACTACCTCAGAGTGCAGTGGAAGCTGGGACGCTGAATAAATTTAAGGAAGAGATAGACAGATTTCTAATTAGTAAAGGGTTGAAAGGTTATGGAGAGAGGGTGGGAAATTGGAGTTGAGGCCGAAATGAGATCAGCCATGATCGTATTGAATGGCAGGGCTGGCTCGAGGGGCTGAATTGCCTACTCCTGTTGCTAGTTCTTATGTTACACAAACATTATGGCCTGAATCTTCTGGTCGGCGAGTGGGGCAGGCCCCACTCACCGACGCGTAAAATTACGCCGCAGCGATGACAGGTCTGCATCCCGACGTCACAGTGCGTCATTCCGATCTTCAGTTTGATGGGGGCGCAGCTGACTCCAAACTGTCAAAGGCTTATCAGGCCATTTAAAAACCACTTCAATCAATTAACAGGGCTGTCCATCCAACCTTAAGGTTGACGGGCAGGCGAAGAGCCCAGGCAGCCTTTGCATTTATCATGAAACCTCATCCATGGGCGGGATGAGGTTTCATAATGTGTTTATAAACTGAATAAAAAATGTTATTAAAATTCATTGACATGTCCCAGCACATGTAACACTGTCACATGAGGGTACATGTCTTAAAAATTTTTTTTCTTTATTTAAATTTTTCAAAATCAAACCAATCTCCCTGAGGCAGCTCTGTGCCTCAGGGAGATTTCTGCGCTCTTTTGCCTCAGCCTCCTCCCCCCGCCCTCACAGGGAGCACTCAGAGCTTCCAGGTGCGCTTCACGCTGGGCGGGCCTTAATTGGCTCGCCCATGTAGGATGGCGGCACGCAAACAATCGCAGGTGGCGATCAGCTATGCGCCTGCCTGCGCCCGTTCCTGCTCAGACCCTGACGGGGAGAAAATTCTCCCCTATGCTATTGTACCCATCAGGCATTTTGCAACAAACCAAATAACAACAGTCATTTGGTATAAGATTATTGCCCAAAGTTTGTTGTCACAATAGTGGCAAGGCTAATAGCATTTGCTGTACTTTATGTGCAAATATCACGGCAATTTCAGGCAAGGGTTGGTGCACAATTAAATGCGGAAATCAAAAGGTTGCAGTCATTAAGATGTTAGCTTCATGAAAATCAGCATCTCGTTGAATAGCTCCCCGTGCATATGCATTGAACAAAGCTAAATTTATGCACTGTGGCTAAGAAGTAAACACATTACAGAAAGCTAAATCAAGTCATTTCAAACCTAATTAACCTTATAACAATGTGGAAAGTGTTTGTTGCTGCCAGTCAACCTCTCTGGCACTGAAAATCAACTATTCCCATGGCGCAGTCTCGTTCCATTGGAACTTAATTGTTGTTGGATAATTTTTAACAGAAATTAAAATTATAATTGATTTTTTTACTTTTTTCTGTTTCTATTTCCTCTATCTCTTAACTTAATCTTTCTTTTGCTCTATCTTTCAGTACCTGATTTGACATTGAATTTGCCCACTCTAAGTTACACTTCCTTCTCAAACCTTAAACTGTTAATCTCACAATCCTTCAGTATAATTGGTTAAGGAGATACACAGTTGCTAACCCTGATCACACAATTTTCAGATGCCCTGTAGAGGGCACCATGCCATTTCCACCTCCCAATTCAAGCAATTTGCAGTGCAAAATATCCTCAACATCAAAGGGGCAAGAAAGGCAAATTCAACTCATGACAGGTGCTTTAGGCGTTTGCTTCAGCAAATCTTGGGCCAAATATCTAGCCCACCATTTTAAAGTAGGTTGCACTAGTGCATGCTTTTGAATTCCCTGGGATACATCAATTCCAATATGGTATTAAAGTAAAAACAAAATACTGAGGATGCTGGAAATCTGAAACAAAACAGAAAATGTTGGAAAAACTCAGCAGATCTAACAACATCTGTGGAGAGAAAAAAAGAGTTAACGTTTCAAGTCCTTATGACTCTTCTTCAAAACTCTGAAGATGGTATTAAAGTAATTCATCTGATAATTAGAAGTTCAAACATTCTGGTGGAAAAAAATGCTAATGAATGAACCTAATGATTGGGAAAAGGTATGGTTAAGTTAATATCTGAACCCAAAAATAACATTTTTAAAGAGTTTGGTATTAGTTTAAAGCACTCTCTCAAGTGCTATGTAAATCCAAATTATTATTTCTATTAAACAGAGGAATTTTTTTAAAATCATTGCATAATTGTAGGTTCTTGGCACTATGTTAAACCGAGACTGCTTGATACAGTAAATATTTGTTTGTAATAGAAATTTAACAATCACGACAAACACAAGCCATAATAATTACATAGTACCTCCTCGTTCTTACATAACTCAGCAAAGCATTTGAATCCCGGGGTAAGTAAACGTGTGCATTATTCAGTCTACCCTGGAAATCTATGCTGCTGCAAATGTGGAGCTCTGGGTGCTGTAATCATTTCTTTTGTGTGTATTCTTTGTTGTCACTTAATTGAAATAAAAATTCCAGTCTTCCATTCCTAGCATGTCCGTGCTTTGCCTCATTACAGCCCCTGGTGATGGATGGGACAAGCTTAACTGATTTTGACTAAGCACTTCTTCTAAAGAGATGACAGAAATGAAAAATGAAACGGTCAAAGGAATTTCTACCACTTTCACTGCAAGCTGGTGTGAACAGAGAAAAAACACCCACCTGTAATTTGGGAAAATCAGATTGATTGCTGCATTAGTCAAATTTTTAAAAAAGACTCACATTACTAATTTACTTTGAGTAAAGTAGACCAAGTTCATTTTAACTAGTTAATCATAAATCATACATATTGGTCATATTATTTTGTGGTAATAAACTGAAAATTGCTTTGCCCAAAGTTTATTGTAAAAATAGCAGCAAGTTAACGGTGTTTGCAGTGATTTATGTGCAAATCCCATTGCACCCCTTGCACTGGGTGTGATACAGCTGTTAACTGTTCAATGAGAGTGTCACTATCTATCAGTGGCACTGTGTGCACTGGTTGTTATCAACCACACCAACTGTCCATTAAACAAACAAACCAAAGGCTGGTCAAAACAGCCCTCAAAGTTCACACATACATAATATAAATGAGGCTTTGATTAACATTAGTCTCAAGTACTCTCTTACCAATTGAAGGAGAATTGTCACCATTAAGAAACTTTCCAATATTCTTATGGAACTGCCTAATGTTCATTGACATGAATTGGCACAACTTGCTTGTCAGTTTTTTCCACTTTATCATCTTCTCCAAATAGCTATTCTTCATATGTGAACACAGATAATGAGTGTTAAAAGGCAAAGCTGTGAGGAGCATCATAGCCAATCTGATCCTGTCTACAACTGACATTCCCAGTGAGTCTCTAGATAATGATCAATAGAAGGAATCCTTACAGACTATTCTCTCCTTAGCCTAGGGATATTGAGGCCAACTCTATAACCTTACTGTCACCCCAGCCAAGATCAGCGGACACTTTACAGACCAGGAATTAAACCATAAATTTGCATGCAACACTGTAATAACACAACTGAGGCACTGCCAGACCTGACACCTGAACTGACAAGGTGATAAATGAAAAGTGTGCATATCTTCTCTTGTTTTGAGTATTGAATGTAATGATTCATTCATTTTCCTAATTTCTAACTGCCATACACAAACATTTTATTGAGTTCATTATAATAAAAACTCATTATTTCGACAGAATACATAAGCGTCCACTGAGATTGATCTGAGGCCCTCAGTACCTATTGTATAACAATGTCCTTCATGTCACAAAGCTTACAAACAAGAAGCACTAATACTTATACTATTTCAGAAAATCCCTTATGCAATCTGCCCAATTTCAGAACTGGTTACTATCAACTTGCCCAAAGCAATCAAGGTAACTCAGAGGTTTGACTAAATTCAACCCCACAAGATGTAAGATGGAAAAGGTGCCAGGTCAGCCCTATTCCTTGCATGGTTCAGGTCCTCAATAAAGTATATAAATGATAGAATCTATAGGTGCTTCAGTGCCAGTAACGTAGATGTTGGTTTGTGATTTTAATATCGTTTTAATTCAACATTCCTTCTTTTGATATCCCATCCACCACTTCCCTATTACCTGCTGAATTTGTTTGTCTGTTTTATTACTACATGCTTGCCACATGCTTCCATGTTTTTAACTTGATTACGTAGGGCGGAATCATCCCAGATTTGCTCTAAGTGTGGTAGTGTGCG
This sequence comes from Carcharodon carcharias, assembly GCF_017639515.1. Classification (NCBI taxonomy): domain Eukaryota; kingdom Metazoa; phylum Chordata; class Chondrichthyes; order Lamniformes; family Lamnidae; genus Carcharodon; species Carcharodon carcharias. The sequence continues at coordinate 35,763,274 of NC_054470.1, forward strand.
GGAAAAACGACGTTTTACCCGCCGCCGCAATAGCAGCTTTTCATGCCCTATCATCCCAAACCTGCCATATTAATTATACATTCCTGGGAAACATGCCATTTCCATGGTGGGCGGAATCTCATTTGCTCGCCAGGCCATCACCTCACTGCTTAATCACGCTGGGCACCGTATTTAAAGTGCAGCTGCGCACACTCCTCTCAGTGCTTCCAGCCAAGGACTGCTGCACAGAAGACAGGATGGCCCTGAAAGACAACAAGTCTGCAGCGCCCAGGTTTAGTGACATATCCCTCGAGAACCTTTTGGATGCCATGGAGGCCCACCATGATGTCCTCTACCCCTGCTCTGGCTGCAGGAGGGGCAGCAACATTACCACTCCGGCTTGGCAGGCGATGGCAGTGGTGATCAGCGCCAGTGCTGCACAGAAGTGTTTGGCCATCCAATGCAGATAAAGGATGAATGATCTCATCTGTGCTGTCAGGGTAAGGCAACCATCTCATCACTCTAAACTCACACACTCAAGCCCCTCACACATGCACTGGCATCTCACTTACTGCCAGCTCAAAGGACCTCACCATCCATTCTCACACATCCTCACATCTCCATCTGGCCTCATCTGTTCTAGAGACTGCCTCCTCAGCCTTCACCATTTTGAGGCCACTTGCATAGATCAACATTTGCCCCACACACACCCTGGGATACCCCTCTTCCCCAGTACAGCCCTCACCCTACAGTCTCTTCCTTTGCCTGAGGCCACTTTTCCCCTTCCCCAAGCAGTCCTAGCCCTGCAGCAGGACAAAACCACCCCCGCCTTCTGGCTGATGTGGTAGGTAGAGACCTGCCTGTGAGCTCCCTTAAAAGTGATGTGGTGCTGTTTGTGAAACCTGGCGCTGATGACTGACTGAAGCAAGGTAGGTAAACAAACCTCAAGGTCTTGTGCGAAGTGCAACCCACCAAGTGCATGTCGCTTATGTGCAGTTGTGAAACACGTCGGCGTGCTATCACACCAATGTGGGCAAACAATCCAGCAAGGGCGATGAGTCTGACGGGCTGGCTTTATAATAATATGCAGATGTATTACAATGAGGTTCCCAACATTCGATGGGGGGAGGTGCGACCCACCATCGACGGGCTGAGCGGAAAATCGCAAACTGGTTTCACGATATCGTGAAACTGATTTTTGGCATTCTCACCATATTGTCCACTTTCGCAGCAGAACATGTCCGATGCCAGTGGCCACAGGAAATTCCACCGCTAGTCTATATATTAATTTTTTGATGTAATTCACACCACAATTCAGCCTTTGGGCTGTGAACGTGTTTCATGAATAAAATACTATTGCTAACCTGCAGGCTTAGGATAGTGTCAATTATTTGATGTCCTTAAGGTCAAAACCATCAGTGCATGCAAAGAGACACTTGGATTTTCTGTCAGGAAACTAATCTCAGGATTGATTTGATGAAGACAATCAGGAAATTAACAAACCGATTGATCGCATGTACAAGACTTTCTGCACGTGGCAAAGTGACCCAAACTCAAAGCAAAAGAAACCAGTGTACCAACAAGCAAAGGCCAAGGTGCGAAAGTGCACCCATGACATAAAGAATATGTGGTGGGCAGACCAGGCAAAGGAAGTTCAACATCTCGCTGATATCAACGATATCAAGGACCAACTCTTCTGAGACCTAAGGATGGGAAGATCTGATCAAGGAAAGGGACATTGTTAATGGCCATTGGAGGGAGAAAATTGAAGACCTTTAAATCAAGAATTAATTGTTGACAAGAGTGTTTTCAACTCCATCCCCACTACACCCAGTTAGGAACAAGCTCAGAACTCCACCAACACCTTTGGAGGTGATGAAAGTCATCCCACAAATGAGGAACAAAAAGCAGAAGGAGGTAATGGAATCCCCACTGAAATCTTTAAACACGGAGGAGAGGAACTAACATTACAGCTCCACGCTCTTGTCCTACAGATCTGGAATGAAGAAGTAATCCCAAATGATTTTAAGGATGGTTGTGTCAAGAAAGGGGACAAATCCAACTATAGAAACTACAGAGGCATCTCCCTGCTTTCCATTGCAGGAAAGATCATTACAAGGACCCTTCTGAATTGACTTATTACACTTACTGAAGAGCCACTTCCTAAGTCTGAATGTGGGTTTAGGCCATCAAGAGGCACAGCCGACATGAGTTTTATGCTTGCCAACTAAAAGAAAATTGTCACAAACAACATCAACCTCTCTACATAGCGTTCTTTGTCTTGACAAAGGCCTTCGATCCTGTAAATTGTGAGGCACTCTGAAAGATTCTGCTGAAGTACAGACGTCCTCCAAAAATTCATTACCATCTTTCACCTGCTTTGTAATGGTATGCAAGCAGTGATTCTTAATAACAAATCATTTACAGAGCCTTTTGAGGTTAAGATAACAGTAAAACAAGGTTGTGACATTGCTCCAACTCTTTTCCCAATCTTCCTTGCTGCCTTGCTCCATCTGACCAGGGACAAGCTCCCTACTGGAGTGCAGCTTATTTATCAAATGGACAGTAAATAATTCAATCTGAGACCAATGTCCAAGCTCCAAATGCACATGGCCCAGCCCCATTGATTAGGATTCATGATGAGCGCCTGGAAAATGTGGAACATTTCCAGTACTTTGGAAGTTACTTTTCACAGAATGCTGACATTGATGAAGAGATCCAGCATCACCTGAAATCTATTGATGTGGCTTCGGCCACCTTGAGGAAGCCAGTGTTTGAAGATCACAACATCAACTGAAACCAAGCTCATGGTCTATGATGCGGTCGTGATCCCTACCTTACTGTATGGGGATGAAACATGGATAATATACAGGAGGCACCTCAAGGCGCTGCAGTCATAACATCAATGCTGCCTGTGAAAGATCTTACATATTACGTGGGAGGACAGATGTACCAACATCAGTGTCCTCCCACTACAAGCATCAAGGCTACGATCATCTGCCATCAGCATCATTATGTTGGTCATATAGTTCAGATGTCAGATATCAACCTCCCAAAGCAGGTCTTCTTCTCTCAGTTCAGTCAGGGCAGATGCACCAGAGGAAGGCAGAAGAGGCAATTCAAGGATATGCTGAAAGTCAACAAGAAGAAATGCAACACTGACATCAACTCATGGAATACCATCTCCTTGGATTGAACCAGATGGGACCCGATGACAAAATGAAGAGGACAAGCAGAATTGATGAAAACAACATGCCATGGCCTGAACTGATAATACACGACCAGACATCCCATGTGACAACAAATGTCCTACACGCCATAACATCTGCATCTTCGGACTCATGGAAGACAATCATCCTCAATAGCGAGGGATAGCCAATAGTGATCCAGTAGGTAAATCCACTTAGCTTTGTACTCTACACACATGTACAGTGACATTTTGCACTCTTTTTACTTGCCTTGTTTACAATGTATATCACTGTTGTATCCGTTTATTGGAACAAATACAAAATTTCATTGTAACAAATATTCAATTACTTTTACTTTCATAACAGAACTAAATATTATCACTCATTTTATTATCAACCATAAAATTCCTGAGTAAATAGTTATAATTGAATGTGTCTGCTGGAAATGTTCTATTCTCCAGCTAACAACATATTTTCACAAGGTGAAAAAAATGGCAATTCGACTGAGGCAATGATGGTGCCTGTGCAATTGTATTCCACTAGGAGACTTCAGCGAGGGAGAAAAGAATGAAAATTGGAACACCCCCTTGTAACTGACATCTGTGTGTTTGCTCCCTCACCCCTAATTTTTCATGCTATTCAGTGGTAGCTCTCTTACCTCCCAACAAAAATGTTTGGTGCATAAAGTCCAGTTCAGGATTTGAGCATGTTATCTATGTTGACACTTCATTGGAGTCATGAGGGGTGTTGTGTCATGGGAGATGACGTCTTTTGGATGAGACGTTAAATTGAGACCCATTCATCTGATGAAATGCCATCATCCTGAAATGTTAACTCTGTTTTTTTCTCTGCAGATGCTGCCTGATCTGCTGAGTATTTCCAGCATTTTCTACTTAAATTTCAGATTTTCAGTATCTGTAACACTTTGCTTTTGTACCCCAACTTCTCTCTCAGTTGAATATAAATGATTCCATGGCAGGATTTAAAGAAGAGTTGGGGCGTTCTCCCAACCTCCTGGCCAATTTTCTCTCTTCAAGCAACAGCACTTAAAAACAGTTTAGTTGGTTTGTCTTGAGCAGTAAACTTTACTATTTGTTTATATGTTTACATGTACTTAGCCATGTTTGCCTGAATCAGTGCGCCTATCTCAGAGCCATGAAAATCTTCCACAGATGCCAAAGCAAGGAATTGTTTCACTATTTCCTTTGCAAGTGTCAGGATTTCCAGCTTTAGAGGCATTTCTTCAATGACTTCATAATTCTGGTTATTAACAGTAACCCTTCCTTTTGTAGTCATTTTGGTATATTCATATCTTCATCCAACATCGTCTAAAGTTTATTTGATGTTGAGAGTGCGTTAGCTCTTCCCAGGCCATCCTTCAAACCTGGCAGTTTACTGGATTTATAGTGATTTCAGTAATGGAAACCCACCTCAATAGCAGTTCTTTGATTAACTTCACTTTTTATTGCTTAATTCTTCATTTCTTGGTACTACTAGCTAAAGACGTGGCCATTTAGCTCAGTTGGCTAGGCAGCTGGTGTGGGGATCAGATTAACCCAAACAGGATAGAATATGATCTCTGTTCTGGCTGCGGTAGACACAGGATTGTCTCCTTGCCTTGCCTGTGGTTAAAATTCACGGCACTTTGCCATGGTTAAGCAAATATTTGCCAGGGAGCTGCCTTTAGGCAGAGAACTGAAGAAGATTAGCTATAGCTGCCATTTTATACAGAATTACATACAGCACAAAAACAGGCATTCAGCTCAACAGCTCCACAAGAATCTCTGCCCATCCTTTTTCATCTAACCTATCAACATATTTTTCTATTCCTTTCTTCTTCGTATGCTTACCTAGCTTTCCCTTAGAGGCATCTATGCTTATCGTCTCAACTAGTTAAACAATGGGTGGAATCGTCCCAGATTTACACTTAAGTGCAGTAGCAGGCGGGTAAAGCAATGTTTTACCCGTTGGTCACAACGGCTTCTCACACCTTATCATCCCAAACCTGCCGCATTAAATATGCATTCCTGGGAAACTAGCCATTTCCTGGCAGGCGGGCTCTTGTTTGCCCACCAAGCCATCACCTCACCTTTCATCACACCGGGCACCCATATTTAATGTCCAGCCATGCTCACACCTCTCAGCACTTCCAGCCCACAACCGCTGCATAGAAGACAGGATGGCCCAGAAAGAGAAAAAGGCTGCAGCCCCCAGGTTTAGTGTCACATCCGTCGAGCGCCTTTTTGGAAGCCGTGGAGTCCTGCCGTGATGTCCTCTACTCCTGCCCTGGCCGCTGGAGGGGCAGCAGCATCACCAATCCAGCATAGGAGGCAGTGGCAGCAGAGGTCAGCGCCAAAGCCCTGCAAAAGAGGACAGTCACCCAGTGCCCATGGTCTCATCTGTTCCACCAAGGTAACTCACTCTTCTCATCACTCTCAACTCACACTCACAAACCCATCACACATCCACATGGATCTCACACCTCAAGGGACAACACCACTAACTCTCACACACACCCTCACATCTCCATCAGGCTCATATCCTCTCGAGCTCACGTCCTCATCCCAACCATGGCTCCGCTCACCACACAAACATTCCATTCTGTGCACTATGTCCTGCTCACATTCTGCCCATCACGAGAAGCTGGCTCACAACAACAGAGAGGTCCCAGACGAGGGCTGGAGTGGCCCACATTAGGCCCTTCACTCACTTTGAACAGCGTGCTATCATGCTGACTGGTGAGGACATGGACCCTACCTGCAGCGATGGTGAGGTTGGCGGTGAACATCCATCTGAGGATCCTACACCACATCTTCCCTCCCTCAATGCATCTGTGAGTGCTCCCTCTCCTGCTTTTGACTCTGCTGCCATGCATTAATTATCTCTCCTTTGGTTCACAGGGAGCTCTGCCAAGTGATCAACACCCTCAGTCAACCAGCTCCGTCCACGTCCTCACCTCCAGCCATTGAAAAGCTGGAAACAAGCAGCCTAGAAGACCCATCACAGCGCTTACCCACACCCTCCACCAGTGCAGAGACATACACCTCAGTTGGACCTAGATCTAGAGCAGGCTCGGGGTCACAATCTGGTGGTCACTGCACGGACACATGTCCGCAGCAGGAGGAGGTTGGTGTGGCCGAGCTCCCCGACACTCGGAGGACTGCTGGGGAAGAGGCATCTGTGAGGTCCGAGTCAGATGACAGACCTCTGGATTTGGCCTTTCAACTTATTCGCGAGATTCTGTAGAAGACGTGGGGACATTACACGGAGCTGTTGGAGGCCTCAACAGAGTGGCACCCAAGTCGGAGGAGTGTGTCCACCTGCTCTCGGGTGAAGTGGTGCCCACATGTGTGTGTAAGGAGGTCTCCATGGGGAGGATGGCAGATGCCATGGAGACCCGGTCCAGTAGAACATGGACATGTGTGCAAACCTGCACTCCATCACGGTAGCCAGGGATGAGCTCCTGCAGTGGCAACATGAGGGGGAAACAGGGCACCTTGACGTCCCTCCAAGTGCTCCTTCACCTCAAGGAGTCAGGCTGGGGCCCCAGGCATCCCAAGGTGGGAGAAGCAGCAGCTAGATACGCCTGGGTGATCCACTCAGGAATCTCAGAGGCTGTCTACTCCCTCCGAATCCCCTTTGCTTGTGACCCCTCAACCTCGTCCTCTGTCACCACAGAGAGAGCAGCTGGCCAATGAGTGATTCTGGAGGGAGAAGTGCGTTTGTGGCAGGGCTTTTCGAAGCCTCGTTCAAGCACTCTCCCGCACATGCGGATCCTTCCTGTATCACACTCAGCTCAATACCCTGAGCATTTTGAATGCTGCCTGTTGGGGTTCATTTTTAGTTGTCCATCTGAGGCGACCTGCATCTTTGCCCACCCAATGATCAATGATCACATTCCCTTGCAGCACCTGATCTTGCCCACTACGACCGCCATTTCACTTTCGATTTGGACAGCGTGGTCTGGATTTGTTATTCCGTGCACTCCCCCCTCCCCCAGTCAACCATTTCCTTTAATTTCCATTCTCCCATCACTGTTGACTCCCTCCCCCCCCAACCCCCCACACCCCCCAAAACAAACATCACCTTCCACCTTCTCTCCGTGACCTACGAGCCACAACTCTTTTCCTTCAATGATGTCCAGGTGAACGTGCACGTTCCCTTCCTTCCCAAAAATCCCACCCCCATCCACATTCACCTACTCAACCTCCTCCTTCCCACCCTCAGGGTCTGTGTCTGCCTCCGAGTCCCCACCAACCACCCTCGCCGTCCCTTCTACCACTACAGTCAAACCCTCACCCTCCCAACCTACTGCCTCAGTCTGTCCTTGGTCATTCTCAACATTCCCTCATACCACGCCCACCCTCAATTCGCTCCCCAGGAGGCAATCATGGACCAATCAGACCTCTCTCTTGCACATTCACCTGGACATTACCCCTCCGGACACCTTCCCCCCTTCCAGGCTCCTTGCCCCCCTTCAGGCCCCTTCCCCCCTCGGAACACCTTCTCCCACCCACCACACCACCCCCCCCCCACAACCCCCGGAACACCTTCCCCCACTCCAGACCCCTTCTCCCCGGAACCCCTTCCACCCAAGTCCTCCCAACCTCCCCGGACTCCTCCCCGCTTAGATCCCCTCCCCTTCCTGACTCCCTAGGCACCCTTACTTCTTTCGCTACCCTTGGTTCTTCCCCCCTCCCGAATCCTTCCCCCACGCTTGCCTCTTCCTCCAGCCTTACTTCTTCTTCCACCCTTACTCCCTCTCCTCTCCACACTTCTTCCTCCTCCTAAACTCCTTCCCCGCTCCGAACCCCTTCCCTTATACCTTCCACGCCCCCTTACACCTACCTCCCCAGTTACCATCTTCTCCCCTGTTATTCCCTTCTCCCCCTGTACTCCTTCCCCCCTCCCAACCTTACCCTTCCAACACCTCTTCCTCTCCCAGTCAATCCTAGACCTTCCTCTCCCACCCCCTTGGCCACCATCTGTTGTGAGCATCAACAGTGATTTTCCAACTTCCGTGAGCTGCTTCGCTGTAGAGCCACGCCCATGAGAATCCACCTAGCATGCCATGGACGTTCCTCCAGTGTGCCATTGCTGTCGGGCACCAGCATTTTCTGCTCCTCGGATGTTCACAATATGAGCAAGGCCCTGGTGTTAAGTCCTAATTTTTGCATGTCACAGTTGTCAAGACATGTTCTACAGGACGTGTTTACCTGCTGACACGGGCGGATGATCGAGCGGGGGAATGAGTCCGGAGGGCTGGCCTTATAATGATATGCTGCTGTATTACAATGAGATTCCCAACATCCAATGGTGGGTAATGCGGCCCACCATCAATGGGCTGAGCGGACGATCGCAAACTGGTTTCACAACATCATGAGACCGATTTTTGGCCTTCTCACTGTATTGTCCGTTCACGCCACACATGACACCAGCAGGCACGGACGATTCTGCCCAATATCTTGCAAGCAGGATTGTTTGGCCTACAAATACAGGGTCATGAGTCCAAAGTTTTGCAACTTAAGTGACTTAAAACTATACTATAATAATAATTTCATTCAATGCCTAATTTATTGGCAGAAGTAAATGCATTAAATATCATGTTTTTCCGTGGGCAATAATAAGCTTTGTTTAACATTTCAGCTCAATGATGCAGCATTTCATTTTTGAATTGACCTTTGCGAGCACATATAGAAAGATCTCCATGCAAATGGTCAAACAGGTCTTGTGTGAACCAGGTGCTTCAGCATTAATCTTTAAGCTACATACTCAGTTTAGAATCCAACTTATATGGGCAGTACATACCTGCATTTGTATGGTGCATCTGTTAATTTAGGCAGTATGCGTTCCAAAGACATGCAATAATTCCTTCATTCCCACTCATCCGGTCCCACTCATAAAACTTTGAAGCAGAACTTCTGGATGTCCTTGAGATCTCAAATTACAAGCAATTATTGTATTAATAGACCTTAAAATTCAAAAGTATAGTTTTGTTAGCAGCGGAAGAGTAAACATTTTTCTTCAACGTATTGTACATTTCACATGCAAAAACCAAAGTTGCAATTTTTTAAAAATTTATTTTTCAATATTCAATTCAAAGTGTTGTAAGCACACTCTGAAGTGAAAACTTTTGATTATTTGAATAATCAAAAAACAAATGTATCAACCAAAATCTCCCCATGTTCTATGAAAAATAAGAGCTCTGATAACACACGGTTCAAACTGTCAAGTTTCTGTGTCCCTGTTTTAAGATGTTGTAATTCCAAGAGACAGTTTGATGATGTATGAAGCTAAGTAGTTTAATTGCTTTATAGTTAGTAAAAACTGCTTTCTGATTTATCAGTTGTATATAATTTAACAGACACATTGGAGGTAGGAAATGCCAATGATTCAGAGCATAGTAAGTCAGCAGTATTCCAGCAGAGTTCTCTCTGAGAAAAAATGTAAGTTCTGTGAACTTTAGCCTGAAGGTCAATGCTTCAGAAAGAAACTGTTTGATCTCTAATCTGAAATGTACTATAAGCAGCATGTCTTTGAAGATGGAAAATAACTGCATAGCTTTATTAACTCAATGAGCATTCTCCCTTAAACCTGGTTCCACATTTTTTTTTAAGAAAGTAGAGGTCTCCTGCTGTTCGACTGATATCGTGTCGACAATATCAATGTGCATGCCATTAAGTCACAGCCTGAATCTGAAAAGAATATATAAATGGTGTTAGCCAAGGTTAGAGCAATTTCAAGCACACTAGCTTCAGTGGTGGCAAATGCTGGTTCCCCAAGGTAAGAAAAACAGTGAGAAACAAGTTAATTTCCACTTGATCCTCACAACTTGTTATTGAACCTTTCACACAAGTTATACAGTATTGCATGGCTCATTAATAAATTAAAAACAAAAGTGCATCCAACTTGTACAAAGCATTGTCACCCAAGACTAATGTAAGATTCGAAGGAACATTCCAAGTGCAGCCTAATACATAGTTCCCTTGTTGTCCCATCAGGCTAAAAAGTAATCTGCCCTGCTTTCTGGGTGCAACATTGTCACTGAGTACAGAGGCAGCCAACAGCATGAGGAAGAAGCCAGCAGTGAAACCCACTGGCCCCACACTGAGTCATGGTAATGATGTTGGAGCACCAAACTTAGGTTCTTCCAATGGAACATCAGGCAGGGAGAGGGATCCAGGGTGATGAATGTGGCAGGATGAAAGATGCCATGGTTCAGCTGGAAACCTGGACATCCTCAAGGACAACCCTCAGAACGGAGTGGGAGCAGGTGGTCAGTGAGGTCAACTCCAGAAGTCCTCTAGACTTGACTATTCCAATGCAATCCTGGCTGGACTCCCACATTCTACCCTCTGTAAACTTGCCACCCAAAACTCTGCACCAAATCCCATTCCCCTATCACCCCTGTTCTCGTTGACCTACATTGGCACTTGGTCAAGGAATGTCTTGATTTTAAAATTCTCATCCTTGTTTTCAAATCCCTCCCTTGTCCCTCCCTATTTCTGTAATCTCCTCTTGCCCCACAACTGTCCCAGATGTCGGCACTCTTCTAATTCTGGCCTCTCATGCATTAATTGCTCCACCATTGATGGCCGTGCCTTCAGTTGCCTAGGCCCCAAACCCTGGAATTCCCTCACTACACCTCTCAGTCTCTTTATCCTGCTTTTCTTCTTTAAGACACTTCTTAAAATATATCTCTTTGACCAAGCTCTTCTTGTTCATCTGACCTAACATTTCCTACTGTGACTCAGTGTCATACTTTGTTTTATAATACTGCTGTGAAGTGCCTTGGGAAATTTCATTACATTAAAGGCGCTATATAAATATAAGCTGTTGTTGTCATTGATTGTTTGCCTCAGGACCTGACAGCAGTGCCACATGAAGTCTAATGACCTCACATGGATAGACAGGGACAGTGAATGCATTTTCATGTCACATCTCCTGTCAACCACACCACCAACCTTTCATGCTGCTCAACACGCCACACACTCATTCATCACCAATCACTGGCATTCATGCCTAACATCCCAGTAATCCACCTCCCCCTCACACACCTTCCAATGATACCAGTCTCACTTTTATCTTTCACTGCCTCCACATACCTCCAGCCATTCAGCTGTGGCAGTCATACCACCCAAACACAGCACTACACAGGGACTGACATTCTGCTCCATCTCTTGCAGGACAAGATGGCACACAATTAAAGGGAGCAAAGCCGAACTGAGTGAAGGACAAAGGCACCTGCATCTCCTCTGCCCTGTGGAGAAGATGACTCTCAGCATCATGAGGCTGACTGTAATGGAGCCTATGTCATCTAGGGTTGCGCAGAACACTGAGGATGAACGTATGTTCATAGCTTATGCCCTTCTCAAATCCCACCTCATCCTGCTGTCTGGCATGGTGAGCAAGCTGCTGATTGCATGACCATCGATCTCTTGCTTCCCACCCCTACCCCCTTCCCGCACCCTAAACTTTCCCTCTCCAATTTTCTGCTTTAGATACCATAGAACAACTTCCTACTCAGCCACAGCAGCCCAAGGAGGAAGAAAGAGAAAGCAATAGTGCAGGGGCAATGCAGAAGCCCCATCACTTGTTCTGACAGTCACAGCAACCAGCTCAGATTCTGGCACTGCAGACAGATTAGAATTTGGTATAGAATTGGGATCAGAATATGGTGAGTCAGTGGGCATAACTGGACTGCAGCCAAGCCTGGAGAAAGGAAATTCCATTAATCAGCTCACTGGAGGGCGATATCCCAGATGAGTTTTGGTGCAGAGGACTCAGATGAGAACCTTGAGGGGCTGGCATACAGGAAAATGCTGACTGTGTCGAAAGCATTGGCTGGCCTCCTGTGACTGTCAAGGAAGATTCCAACTCCAAGTTGGCCAAGGGCATTGCACAGAGTTTACCCTTACTGCAGCCTCCACACCATCTCTCTCATGTGCTGCAGATCCAGAGGTAAGGCCACTTCTGCATATTTGTTACAACCTTCTCATGGGCAGGTCACCTACTCCTCTGCCATCCTTGTGAGAAGGCAACAACACACTCTGGAAAATCTAAAAATTCACCACAACACCTCCACAACACTCCGGAGTACTTCCAGCCACTTTACAATTGCACAGGGTCTTCAAAATTACCTTACTCTTCAAGTCCTGGGCCTTTAAATAATGGTAGTGCAGGGCCCATTTTGCAGTTTAATGCTATTGTCTGCAGATTGAGTGACTTACAAATTTGTTACCTATCTTTGTATTTTCAAACTACGTACCCTGGCATCACATCAACTAGTTGAGTGTGTGATTTAAGGTAGCGCTCTTTCTTGGTCTTCCAGCACACACTGTGGATGCTCATGCAGGCACCTCTCTCCACCAATGAAACTAGGCCTTCAGCTGCACTGTGGAATGAAATTCACGCCCATCAAATTACAGTGTAGCTTTGAATGGTTAAAACTAAGTGTTCAGCATTCGAGAGAGAATTGAGAAAGGTATATTCTGAAGGGTTAAAATGCTAGAGGAGATATGTTTATAAATTAACAATTTAGGAGTAAGAAGGAAAGTTGAGCACAACTTTATCAGATAAAGGACTAGATTTATGGAATAAGCTACCAGAGAAGGACTTTGAAGAAAGCAAATAAATAGATTTGAGAAAACTCAACTGAGTAGATTTTGACTGATAAAAACAAAAAACTGCAGATGCTGGAAATCCAAAACAAAAACAGAATTACCTGGAAAAACTCAGCAGGTCTGGCAGCATCGGTGGAGAAGAAATGAGTTGACTTTTCGAGTCCTCATGACCCTTCAACAGAACAGTTCTGTTGAAGGGTCATGAGGACTCGAAACAACAACTCTATTCTTCTCCGCCGATGCTGCCAGACATGCTGAGTTTTTCTAGGTAATTCTGTTTTTGTTTTAGATTTTGACTGAGTTTGACTGTGTAAACCTGTTTTACATCTTTCCTGATTTTTATTTCTATTGACTTCAATGGAAGTAAAAGTCAGGAAAGATATTAAATGAACAATTCTATTTGCTATCTTCTGCTTTACACTGTCACGTAGGGGAGGACTTCTCCCCACATCGGCCTGGCTCGGTGGGGGCGGTGGGGGCCAGACCGCGATTTCACAATGGCAGGCCAATTAAGGCCCACCCAGCATGAAACGCGTGCTGCAGCGCTCAGCGCTGCCTGGGTGGGGGGGAAGAGGAGGGCAAGCACGAGCTTCGCACATGCACGTTGGTGCGCGCTGGAAAAGCTCCCTGAGGCACAGAGCTGCCTCAGGGAGATAAACATTTTTCAAAATAAAAATTAAAGATTTTTGAAATGCTATAAAACATGTCCCCTCATGTGATTCCCTCATCCCACCCATGGATGAGGTTTCCTAAATAATGTAAAGGCCACTTGGCCTTAATGCCTGCCTGTCAACTGTAAAGTTGAATGGGCAGCGAAAAATTTCTTTCAATTACCTTTTTAATGGCCTTAAAAGGCTTTTTAATTGTTGGCAGACCGAAATATCGCGCAAGTTCGCGATGACGTCGGGGCGCTCGCCCTACGTCATCATTCGTCATTTTACGTTCAGTCGGGTCAAGCACACACCTGCCCAACAAGCCAAAAATTCTCCCAATAAAGTTCATATCTACCCTAATGTGAAAGAGGTTGAGAGATGTGGTGAGAAGGCAATTTGTTCTAAAAAAAATAGATGGACATGTGATGCTGAATGTCTTTTCCGTGTTCTTCTGTTTTTAAATAATTATAATTTGCAAATAAGATCGATTATGAAATCTGGGCCTAATTTACAGTTGATACAGAGCAAAGTACTTTTTTATTTGAATGAACTTCTGTACACAATGACTAAACTATGAATAAAGTTGAAAGTGTATTTTTGTTTCTCATTCCTGAGGTTTCCTGTTTGAAAAAGCTGCCATTCTTCCATAGTTTTCACTAATTCAGTTATTTTTATTCCTGCTTGCTTCTTTGTTTTCTTCCTTTAATCTCTTTAATGTTTCTGCTTTGATTTTACAGAATCCTACAACACTGCAAGATGCCTGATAGTCCATTGTTTCTCTACCAGCTCTCTAAAAGAATTATCTACTTACTTTGAATCCTCTGCCCTCTTTGCTTACACTTATACTTTATTTTCAAATATTTATTCATTTTGAGAAGGCCTATGGATTCCGTATCCAAAGTGTTCCCGGTGGAGTTCTCCACACACTGACACCCTCTGCATAACTTTTTTCCCCAAACATCCACCTTTCCTTTCTGACAAAAATACATTGGTCTAGAAGCTATGATCTCCAGGTGGTTATACCCCGGAGGCACCCCAGAAGGTGCGCTGGAGGAGCCCCCCACCCCAGAGGTCCCCACGCAAGGACTGCATGGGAATTGCCCAGAAAGTTTATATTTCCGATGGGCAATTACCCTGCGCCTGGGACCATCTGACTTAAATTGGAGGCTTCGGATGGTTCCGACTCTCTTAGCAGAATAGTTACCCAGGCATAGTTAGAAGGATTAAAACCATTTCCAACTGCTAAGTGTGCAGCTCCTGGCCTGGGTAAGCAAAGAGTAGCAGAGTGGCAGAGTGATTGCCACTTCATGGAAGTTCTAGCCCACTATGTGTGTCAATTTGTTTCTATGCATGTTACAATGGAAAATATAGATGGCATTCAGAAGACACATTTATAAAATAAACAGATAAATTATTATAGTGACTTCACAAAATGACTTCACTCATGAAAAATATGAAACCTCTAAAAATATAATAATTTTAAAGACACCGGCATGAATTTAATTTTAAAAATTTTTGGGTGGAATCTTCCGCTCCTGTTGGTGCCGAGTGTGTTTGGCGGCATGAGCGGACAATATGGCAAGAAGGCCAAAAATTGATTTATGGCGTCATGAAACCAGTTTGCAATCATCTGCCCCACTATGCTTGCCAGAATCATTCCCCCCCTCCCCCCGCTGGATCATCAGGGCACCACAACAATGTGTTTCACAATTGTACATAAGTGACATACACCTAGTGAGTTGCATTTTGCTCAGGACTTCAGGTTTGTTTGCCTACCTTGCTTCGGGCAGCACTCATGGTCATCAGCGCCAGGCTTCACAGACAGCAGCACATCACTTTTAGGGGGCTCATGGGCAGGTGGGGGTGGCTTTTCAACAGCTGCAAGACTAGGGCTTGCTTGGGGAAGGGGCAGAAGTGGCCTCAGGCAAGGGAAGAGGCTGCAGGGCGAGGGCTCTACTGGGGAAGGAGGGTATCCCAGGGTGTATCTGGGACACATGTTGATTTGTGCAAGTGGCCTCAAGATGGTGAGGGCTGAGGAGGCAGTCTCCAGAGGAGATGAAGCCAGATGGAGATGTGAGGGTGTGTGTGAGAGGCTAAGCGGCGATGTCCCTTGAGCTGGCAGTGAATGAAGTGCCAGTGAATGTGTGATGAGTTTGTGAGTGTGTGAGTTTAGAGTGATGAGATGATTGCCTTACCCTGGCAGCATGGACGAGATCATTCATCCTTTCATGGTACTGGATGGCCAACCTCTTCTGTGCAACATTGGCACTGACCACCATTGCCATTGCCTCACAAGCCAGAGTGGTGAGATTGCTGGATCTCCTGCAGCCAGGGCAGGGGTAGTGGACATCACAGTGGGCCTCCAAAAGGCATTCTTCTTCTTGGCTTTCAGGACCATGTCTTCACTGGAGCAGCTCTGGGCTGAAAGATTGTGAACTGTGTGCGTGGCTGCAGTTTAGACATGGCAGCCGGAGTGAGGAAACGGTTAGGTATTGGTGTGGTGTGCGATTCAGAGATTGCCCACCAGCAAGACAGCGTTTTTCCTGTGGCTGCACATTTAATGAGATGGGAAGTGGATGATACAGTGTGAAAAGCCGCCATTGCAGCCGACGGCTGAAACATCATTTTTCATACCCACTACCGCGTTAGTGCAGTTCTGGGATGATTTCGCCTTTTGTTTATAGTTGGTTCTCTAAATCCCTCCCATCCTTTTCCGAATGCAATGCATCTTTCTAGGTTCTAAAGCCACTGGTGCCGTCTGACACCTTATCTAGGTCATGATTCTTCATGCATGAGATTATAGAGTCATTAAAACATGAATCAGACATGCAATATCCACTGGGATCACCAGATAGCAATAAGGATCAGGAGACCTTACTGCTTTTTCCACTCCCTAACCCAAAAACTAAAGAGAACAATTATAGCTCATAATGCTGTGTGGCACAAATCAGTGAATGAGTCAGGGGTACAACCTGCATCCTTTTGGTCTGCATGGTTTTGTGTTCAGGTCAGTAAGTTTGATTCCTAGACCTCAGGAAGAACAAGCTGATGGGTTCTATCATCTCTCCAATGAATAGTTTCTGCTCCTGATTTCTGCTCCAGTGAGTTGCTAATTTGTAACCAGCTGCCTTCCTCTACACTGCTTAGTGTGTCCTGGGTCAGAGCTCCCTAGAGCTCCAAGGTAGGCAGATTGTCAGAGGAGCTCTAGGTACCCTTGACACTGATCGCTGTCGAACAAAGGGAGCTCACCACTTCCAGGGACTAAAATGCAGCCTCACTGTAGCAGAACACCTATCTGCAGTGCCAAGAGAAAAGGGATTCTTCATGAAAGAGGATCAAAGTGCCTTGACGATTCTTCTAAACCTTCTAAAATGTGGAGATGATCACCTAATTTGAAGCTGAAAATATCACTGACACATCTTTAACGAAGAGGCATTTGGCGGTTTCATTCAATCACCACAAATCAGTAGCCCTTATAATATATTATATATATGACAGTATAATTCAGCACACCCTTCAACTCCTTCTGAACAATGCCATGAGAGATGTGCTAGCATCTTAAATAATTACAGACATCAGCACTGATTCCAAAACTGTAATCTTATTTTGTAATTGAGGTGAGAGCTCTCTAACAGTCTGCACCATTTGAATTCTTATTAGATCACTTCCTCATTTTCACTTTCAGGTAACTATTATTTTCTACATTACAACATCTTTAGTGTTCACAAAAAGCATCCACTTATGGCGCAGTACTAATAAAACTTTAACTGTAGGAATCTAGAGCTCTTTGCGACATAGCAATGGCTAATCTCCTCAATTTTCATACTGTAAAAACTCAGACATATTTAATAATAAATTCTTTGGTCAATACTCATGAACATGAAATGGATCTGTGATCGTATCGCATCGCCTGTGAAGACACAGTGAAGTAGGCCGCTCAGACTAATAATATTTGGGTTCAAGTGGAAGGCTCTTTCATGGCTCTAATCCTTCACTGATGGCTCATGCTCCTCATTGGACTTGGCTCTTCACAGATAGCAAGATTAAGCTGATTTATTCAGATGGAAAATTGACCATGACTCCATAAATTCACCCCCTTGAACTGTTTATTTGTCTGATCCTATTTTTCCAACTGAAAAGACACAAGATGGACCCAGATTTACTGTTCAGCGGCAATGCTGGGTGTTAATGCCGCTGCTCACAAACTTTTCTGCCCATTTTCAGCCAGGATTTCCAATTCCAGGTGGGATATTTGGGCTGCAGGGGGTAGTTAGGTTGGATGGGCAGTCAGGTAGGGTAGGGTAGTCAGGTCAGGTGTGATGGCTGTGTCAGGTGGGATGGCCAGATTGGGTGAGCAGTTGGGTCAGGAGGTGGTTGGGTTGTTGGGGGGAGCAATCGGGTCAGGCGTACTTGGGTCAGGTGGTAGTCAGGTTGGAGGGTAGTCAGGTCAGGAGTTGGTGATGGGAAAGAGGGTCGGGTCAGGTCGGTTTGGGTGTTTGGGGGGGTTGGTTATGGTGCCCAGATCAGTTACCCTGGCTAATCTCCGAATTAGACCATTGTATTAGCCAGCGTAACGTTTCCTGGGTAAGTATCCAGGTAAGCCCCAAGTATCTGGCCCAAATCTCTGACCCTGAGCTCAGAGCCGGAGACATTCACAGAGCATAATGGGGAGTGCAAATCAGTCCGTCAGAAGTTTGAACTTCCGAGGCAATTACAGTGCATGTGCACATACCATGACTTCCGTAGGGTCCAGGCTCCAACATAGGCTTTAGTCCAGACTTCGCTGCTCTGGACATCGGAAGATTTGGGCCAGGATGACAGGATAGAGAGCATCATTCATTCATTTTAATGCTTAATAATGAAGGAAATGTCAACAACAAACTTGTACTATTGTGGACTTTCATCAGATAAACAGTTTTGAATTAACACTTGACATATTCGGTGTTCAGTACTAATGTAAGAAATGAGATGTAATATTAGACTATGCTTTGCTATTAATACACTGGATAACAGGTAACTTCAAATTTGTTATCACATATATGCAGGTAACAAGCTTACAAATGGATCGAAGGCAAACAGACTCTCTGGCCTTAATTTTAATTCCAAGGGGATGTGGGGGAATCGGTAGGTGGGCAAGTGACAAACTTTTATGATGAAGCCTGGAGAGATTTGTGGTTGAATTTTTAACTGCCGGTGGAGTTGAGAATGGATGTGGGCATACATAGAAAATCACATCCTTGGAGGGCATCACTGGATCACGATGCCTTCAGAATGCAATGAGACTTTCAATACACTTAAGAAATGAAGAATAATACTCAACTGCTCGACCATTGGCACAGAGTTGCAGTCGCTGGCACTAAGTGGCTTGCTTGTATTTGTGAACAGTCAGCAGTTGGACTTTGAGTGGGACATGAATCTTCTGGCAACACTTGGGCATCACTTGGGTTGAGGGAGCCCTGGTGAACAAATAACTAACAGCTGAGTGAGTTAAAATGGGTGCAGGCTACTGTGACATTGAACAGAGTGGGGAGGAGGAGCTTCAGCAGAGCCCATCTGCGCTTTCAAACAGCTTTCAGGGTAGTGGCGAAGTAACATAGCTGGCTTACCACGCCTTTGCTGTCATTTGATCCAGTTTATCCTCATCGGCAGTTTTATGTTTTTGGTTATCAGATTCACTTTGTCTGGCGAACTCTTAAAGGTACATAGCATTCCACTTTAACACAGTTGGTGAGACTGCACCTAGAATACTGTGTCCAGTTTTGGTGACCTTACTTAAGGAGGGGCATACTTGCAGTGGAGGCAGTTCAGAGAAGATTCACTAGGCCAATTCCTGGGATGAAGGGGTTGTCTTATGAGGAAACGTTGAGTAGGTTGTGCCTAGAAGAATGAGAGGTGATCTTATTGAAACATATAAGATTCTGAAGAGGCTTGACAGGATGTTGCCCCTCATGGGGGTATCTAGAACTAGGGGACACAGTTTCAAAATATGGGGTCTCCCATTTAAGATGGAGATGAGGAGGAATTTCTTCTCTCAAAGGGTCATTGGTGGTTGGAATACACTCCCCCAGCAAACAATGGAGGCTGGGTCATTGAATATATTCAAGGCTGAGGTGGACAGATTTTTGATTGACAAGGGAATCAAGGTTAGGGGGGACAGGCAGGCAAGTGGAGTTAAGGCCACATCAGGTCAGCCATGATCTTATTGACTGACAGAGCAGGCTCAAGGGGCTGAAAGGCCTGCTCCTATTTCTTATGTCCTTATGTAATTCACTACAATTTAATCTCCTTTGGGTCCTTCAATGAGCCAAAGTAAGTATTGAGATGGAATTTCCTGAAAACTCATGGAATTGTAACAGTGCATCTATTGCGTACATCATTATTCTAGCACAGATGTTCAGGAAATTATGGCATGTGTGATTTATACTCGGTTTTACTCCATGTGAAAATTTCCTGGAACTATTGCTGAAAGCCCAAAAACTGATTTATGCCCCATTCAAAACAGTGGCAATAGCATACTTACTGGATTTATGCTAGTTAATTGCTGCTGATTTAGAACGGTGCTGGAGAGAGGCATTTGTTTGCAAAGGTTACCTCATGCACATAATTTAAATGTTGGAAGAGTATTAAAAATCAAAATTGGCTTTTGTAAGATTAACTAATTATATACATAGGGTAGGGTCGATAGAGATTGCTGTTAGCTGGGGACTCTTGGACTCAGGGATCTAGTCTAAAAATTAGAGCCAGATCTTTTGGGAGTGAAATTAGGAAACATTTCTACCCACAGAGGGTGGTAAAAGTTTGGAACTCACTCTTAGCAAACAATTGATGCGAGTTCAATTGGTAATTTTAAAACTGAGATTGATAGATTTCTGTTAACCAAAGGTAATAAGGGATATGAGGTAAAGGAGGGTACCTGGAATTAGGTCACAGATCAGCCATGAAATGGCACAACAAGTTAGAGGGCTAAATGGTTTACTCCTGCTCCTATAATCCTATGTTTATTGTAGGCACGATAACTTCTGGTCCTCATTATAAACAAATGTCGAAAAATGATCATCCCTATGTTATAATAGGAAGCAAATTCTCAGCAGAACGGAAATTATTAACAACATATTCAATGCAGAGCTGATCATATTTTTTTCTAAATTTTACAGGCCAAGATGTAACAATTGTTATATTCATTGAGTTAGATTACTGTATAGATACCAGTCCAAGACATGTTTGATCTGGTATTAAATTGAACAAAATCTCTACAATAGGTGCTTGCAAAACAGGTGCATATGAAGGTGAGGTGTACATCGTGATTGATGGAGATTACTGGTAGGTGAAAGATGGGGTGTGGTGCATTGACCAGTGTGTGAAGCTACTGGTATAGTTGGTGGAATATGATATTTGAGCATGTATTCACTAACCTTGACCACTCGTGTGAGGACATAGAGCATTTTTCAGCAATACATCCTGTTCCAGGGTCTATAATCCTGGCAATGACTGTGATGGATAGCTGCTCCCATTGCTTTCCTAGAATTTGTCTGGAGGGCCACCTAGCTACAGGACATCTCTGCTCCTGTCCATCTCATGTGCCAAGGCCTTCAGTGCTGCATTGGAGAACCTTAGAGTCCGCTCTCTCTCATAAGTGCTTTTTCCTGTCTTTCTCAGATACAAGTCACTTCTGTATCCAATTCTAGCATGTGCTGAAGCCAAAATATACCTCCACTTTTAGATGTCCAGGTGTGCTTGAAGTAGTGCAGGCCAGCTGGAACCTATGTTAACGTTTCAATATTTTGCCACACCTCCTCAGACGTGCAACTATGCAAAAGCATGCTTAACACTGGCTGCTTGCTGCAATCATTACAATGAACAAGCAGTGAGAAGCTTGCAGCTGTCTCCATTACAATGAATGGGCACAAATTATTTATGCATCACTATCCCTCATCCATTTTTGGACGTGGTTCAATTTTTCTCCTTTTGTGTGCCGAAGATGTGTGATCTGAAGCAAGTTAATGAATGCAGAGTGGAATCAAGAGTGAAAAGATTGGGAATCTCAACAAGAAATAGGATAGTGAGGAACCTTCAGTTAATGAAATAAGAGTGAGTAGATGAACCATCACTTAGAGCACAGGTAGAGGGACTTGCAAAGAAAGTGGATGGCCATGCACATAGTTTTGGTTGGAGTCCATATAATAGTTGTTTATTCTGAAGTGCAGAAAGGTTTTCAAAATAAACCTAACCAATGACAAATGATTTACAAAAGTATTTAGGAGCACATTTCAGAGAATCAGACCCAATCAGATAACAAATGAAATTGTCATACCAAAAGCAGAGATCAGAGATTGGGCAAGAACTTTCAAAGTAATGGGTTATTTGAGAATTAACAGCAGCATCCATAATTTTGGCAAGTTCCAATATAAGGGTAATAGTCCTGCAATTTGGACTTCTGCTGGTAACTGTTTCTAATTACACTTTATATTACATTTTTTTTGCATAGTTGACTATTATGAATGTGTAAATAAATCAAAAGAGAATTAGAGGTATTTGAGTTGATGGTTCATTACACTCCAGATTTTAGGAAGGTATACTAAACTATTGAACTGAATTACCATCAAACCTACTCAACAGTCTTTATACAATGACATCTCCATCTGTGGCAACAGGATCTGAGTAAACTGGATAAACTTGGCGAACAAACAACCACATTAAACATTTGCGGCCATGGTACTGGAGACTCATGAGGCACGGGACTAAGCAAAGCATGAACAGGTGTTTCTGTTGTGCCTGTAGGAATCATTGAAGTCATATTTTAACTAATATTTCCAGAGACCACCCACAGCAGGGCTAGCAACTAAATAACATGGGATGATGAGAGGAAACAGCAATGGTATGCATTAATAAGTCAGTTTTAAAGTTTTAAAATAACACACAAAAGCCATTGAACAAAATTGAATAATATTACCTCAAATGAAGTCCAAAGATAATTACAAACAGCTTAACAATTATAAATTGTAAAATAATTATAAATGTATGACATTAGTTCTGGCTAAAGAATTGTTAGCAGCCTTTTTAGTTAATTTAAATGAAAAGTAGTTGTCAAATTCCAGAGTACGGAAGAATTATTACACAGACAAGATTTATTAATATTGCAGAACAAGATCACCAGTGGGGAAACATAATTATATAAAACATAATTTGCAATGGTTATTCACATTCATTCTTCACACTTAGATACTATATGTGAATCATAAGTTTGATGACTAACCATGTAGACCCACAAGGAGTAAAATTCTCCAAGGCCGTTAACATTGTGTTATTCACAGAAGTATTTCAAAGAAAGGCTCAGATCTTGTCACATTCCTTCTCCTCCCATCTTCCACCACAAACAGAATATATTTAGATCCATATGCTGCTGTCACTAAGAAACAAGATATTTTTCTGTTAAGAGTTTGAGGAGCAGAGGGTGCACTCCCTCCAGGGTCTAGTTGTATATGCTGAACTACCATGAAAAGTGTATTGTCAACTTAATCTATTTCATAGGTTGAGATTCAGCAGTCTGTCCCAGATTAAAACATTGAGCTCCAAAACATTTATTCAGTCATGAGCAATATATTTTAAATCATCAATTAAAATTTCTACATTTGTATTAATCTGTGGTTCTTGTGGTGTTGTTTAATGAAGGTTGTTGTTTTTATTGGTTCTTGGGTTGTAGTTGCCCAAGGCTGCCTTTATTGCCCACCCTAAACCTGAGAGATTGGAAATAGGCTTTGAATCATTGAAATTGTGAGGTGATGGTTATCCTATAATGCTTTTTAGTAGGCAATATTGACCCTGTGATAATGAAGAAATAGTGATATATATCTCAGTCAAGATGCTGTCAAAAGAAATTTGGTAGTTTGCAATCGGAGTGATTGCTGAGTTGATTGTTGAAAGCAGTGAGTGTGTCTGAAACTGCCTCCGTCCAGACAAGTGAAGAACATCCTATTGCACTCCTTACTTCAGACACATAGATGGTAGAGAAGATTTTGGAGGTGAGCCTTTCATCAGAGGGTACCTAATCTTCACACCTATTGTCCAGCAGGTCTGACTGCTCCAGTTAAGATTTTGGTCAATGGTTGTTGTTTGGGCTTTCAATGCTGCTACCAATGAAGGTCAAAGGAGGTTGTTGAGTCCACGCTTGATGGTAATGATCATTGCTGGCCACTTATGTGGCACAAATGTTGCCAATCACTTGTCAGCATAATTGCACTGATATCATGGCTCAAAGGACAGTATAAGATTAGATACTCTCTGATGAATGGCTCACCTCCTGAACCCTCTCCACAACCTACATTGCTGATGCTGCTGGTGGTGAGATAGCTTTTCAGGACAATGGCCATGAAGCTGGACAGGGCCTGCAAATGCGCACATGTAACACAATGGGCAATTAACTCGCCCCTCTTGCTTTTGATACATGCAGCACACAAACTTTATGCTGCCTTCTGATTTGCATGATAACTGCATGCAGCTAGCATCAAACATGCTGCTGAGTGGCTGAAGGGAGCCACAGTAGCATCACTTAAAGTTAGCCTGTACTACTAAAAGTCTGCCTGCATCTCTTAAAGGAAAGTACATTTTGGTTGGAGCAAGTGCTGAAGCTGGTTGCAGAAGAGAGTGTGAGTGAGAAGAACACTGAATCATATAGCAGAAAGTGAGATCCAAAGTTCTTGGCTGTTGCATTGGATACCTCGGTGGAAGAAGTGGGGAAGAGGAAAGATGGCCTCTATCCACAAATGGTCAAGAGGTCCTGACCAGTAGCATCTACTGTAGCTAGCACCAGTAGTGTGTGCCGGGGTTACTGTTTAAAGGCAAAAAGGCAGTCATAACACGGAAGAAACGAGTTCTATGGATGTTAAATTTGCAACCTTTGAGGATAAAATTAATTGATGTTTAGTAAAATATTGGTTAATAAATGAAAGTCAGCACTGATTTGTTAAAGGCAAGTCATGCTTGACTAACTTGATTAAGCCCTTTGATGAAGAAATAATTCATCAGGGTGGTGCAGTTGATGTTATGTACATGAATGTTCAAATGGTGCTGATAAAGAAGCTTATAATAAATATGTTAGCAAAATTGAAGCTCATGCTTGGCTAGGGAATTGGTTGTTTTGATGTTCATGTCTGTAGCCTTACACCTGAGATGTTATAGGGCCCTTAGGCTTTGTTGTATCCAGTATAATCAACCACAACGTAATCTTATCTGGGCATTGGCGATTATGATGGTAGGAACTGCAAGAGAAATTCAAGTAAGATTGTTCATTTGGCACTTCTGACAGAAGATATTTGGAAATATTTGTCTCTTGTACTCGGATGCTGGGCACTTACATAGTGGATAGAGTGTTCATGGAGCCACCTCCTTCTTCCGTTAATTGTCTGATTTTCACCATAGTTCTTGATATTGTTGTTGTTGGTAGGGATACAGAGTATGGATTTGATCCATTGTTTGCAGGGCCAGTAAGCTCTGCCTGCAGCTACTGCTTTAAGTGTTAAGCATATAGGTAGTCTTGTGCTGTAGAGATTGTTTTACAAGTGAGTGTTTAGCTAGGCCACACCACAGGACATTTAGACTTAATCACATTTTCTGGAACTGGAGTCATTTGTAGGCCTGCATGACCAGGTAGATTCAAATTAGTATTGAATCAATTAAGCAGTTCCTTTTTAAATTTGTAGCTTATCTGTGCTTGTTAACTTGAGGTTGCCTTTGTCAGGGAATATTTTTGCAAGGCGCTGCTCATTATTGGGCCTTACTCTCAATTTTAAAGCCCCAATTTTCCAATACATACTAGTAGCTAGCCAGTCTGAACACTGGGAGTAGAGGCTCATAAAAGAACTCTCTAACATCATACAGTTAGGCTAAAATGTGAGTCAGTCATGTTACTTGGAGGACCCCAATGTTCTGCAGCAATCTGATCTAGCCATATAGTTCAATGAGAAACATCTGTCCTAAATAGATTTTCTTTGTTGTTTTAAGGCTTCTGTTCAAAAACAATTAAATCAAAATATTGTTTGTTGAATAGAACAGTTTATTTTGAATGTTAACAAATACAGTTTAACAGACAATGCTTCTAATAGCTTAGAATGATCAGCCATTATGAGAAATATATCGAGTAAACCACGATACCTGGATATTAACATTTCATCTCACAGGTGAAAGATCCATTAATCTTTTAGGGCCCAAAATTATACAAAGAAGTGGCAAAAATGCAGCACAATTCCAGCAAAGTCCAGGGGGTGGGAATATCTGAAAGTTACTGAAAGAAGATGAAAGCTAAATGTTAACTCTCTGACACCTCCCCTTGGACCTTAACTTCACCACCGAGCATCAAGTATCGTTTCTGAGACTGTCACCAGCTTAATCTCCTTTGGAGATCTTCTCTCCATGGCCTCCAGCCTCGTAATATCTCCTTCCTAAGATCCTCAAAACGGACTTCCCTGGTAGACCCATCAGGCTGGAGTTTGTCATTGACACAGAGGTGGGTTAGAAGGCAGGTGAGTTGGTTGCCCAATGTGTTGAGACCTTTGCCCAATTTTTCTGCAGGCAGCTTCTCGGGGAGGACAGCCAGTAGCAGTTACAAAGGCAATTAGTCCAACTAATGAGCCTCTTGAGGGCAGGTTGTGGACACCACTGGGATTTTCCCAGTGTCAAGCCAGCATCCAGCTGAAACCAGGGGCCAATGGCAGCTGAGAGCTGGCATTCCAGAGGCAAGCTGTTAGGCCATAATCAGCATATTATTTCACCTGCCCCATGAAAGGGGCTACAAAAGTGCAAAGGTCACATGTCCAGTCTCTTCCCATCTGTGTCTGTGCCTCTTCCAATGTCCTCCCCACTTTAACAGTTTCCAGTTTCTTGGTCTTACCTATCTCCTTTTCACCATGGGTGTCCAATCTCCCTTTACCCCTATTCCCCACCTGGATGGGCTGATGGCCCCGCTTTTGTCTAGAACAGAGAGCCAACAGTCTCTGTCTGGCACCATCCTCCTCCCTCTAACAGAACTTGTTCTCATTTTGAACAACTTCTTTAACTCCACTCACTTCCTCCAAACAAAAGTCATTGCTATGGGAACCCAAATGGCTCCTAGCTATGCCTGTCTTTTTGTGATTCACGTGGGACATTTTTTGTTCCAGTCCTTCTCAGGTCCCCTCCCTCACCTCCTTCCCCGGTACATTGGTGTGATTGCTTTGGTGCAGTTTCCTGCTCTTTCAATTTTACTTTGATTTCCATCCTTTCCTCAGTTTCACGTAGGGTAGAATTTTCTGTTCGGCGTGCAGGGGGTGGGCCCCACATGCAGACGCGTAAGATAAGGCGCGGTGATGTCGGGCATGTGTCCCAACGTCACTGCTCATCATTCTGATCTTGCATTCGGCAGGCGCACACCGGAGTCTACTGCACACCCGCCAAACTGTCAAAGGCCTATTAAGTCCATTAATAAACCCCTTAACCAATTTGACAGGGCTGCCCCGTCCAACCTTAACGTTGGCGGGTGGGCGAAGAGCCTAGGCGGCCTTCGCATTTTTCATGAAACCTCATCCATGGGCGGGATAAGGTTTTCATGAGGGGTTTATTAAATTAATAAATATTTTTTAAGCATTTCATAAACATGTCCCAGCTCATTTTACTTTTCTTCATTTTAAACTTTAAAACTGAACTTGATCTCCTGGAGGCAGTTCCGTGCCTCAGGGAGATTTCTGTGCTCTTCGACGCACATACGCGAAGGAGTGCACACCCCAACTCTCCCTCCTCCCCCCACCCGCACAGGTAGTGCTGGGTGCTACCGGGCACTCATAATGCTAGGTGGGCCTTAATTGGCCCGCCCACGTAAAATGGCGGCGCGCAGCCGATCACGGGTTACAATTGGCTCCGCACTCGCCTGTGCCCGTCCGACGGGGAGAAAATTCTCTCCATAGTCTTACTTTGACTTTTCCCTTCCTCAACTTCACTGTGTCTATTTCTGGCGATAGGCAATCCACCATATACTGTATTCACAGCTCACCATGCAAGCTCCTCTACACTGGGCAGCTCAAATGCAGTCTTGTACAACGTTGCCATTCATTCGGTAAACATGACCCCAAGCTTCCAGTTGCCTGTCATTTTAATTCTCCGCAGCACTCCCACTCTGACCCCTCCGTTCTCAACCTCCTACACTGTTCCAATGAAGTTCAACGTAAGCTTAAGGAATGGCACTTTTAGGCTCAACATTGATTTCAGATCATAATCTTCACACCCTATTTTTTGGTTTTAGATGGCGGCATTAATAATCATTCTTCTTTCCTATTTACATACCCTCTAGACATCTTTTATTGTTTTTACTTGCCTAGTTATTATCTCCTTTTGCCTTACACCATCATCCCTTTCATCATTTTATCTCTCCTACCCTCCAGCCTATCACAGACCTTCTATTTGTTCTTCCCCAATTCTCGCTCTGCCTCTGCCCTTGTATAAAACCTGTTACATCTTTAGCTATGTCCAGTTCTGCTGAAAGGTCATCAACATGAAACATTAACTCTCTTTCACTCCATGATTAATCCTGACCTGTGAATATTTCCAGTGTTTTCTGTTTTTATTACAAATTCCCATCTGCAGTATTTTACTTTTACTCGGTTTTCATTCACAACAGCAATTTGTATTTATACGTTGCCTTTAATATAGTAAAGAGTTCCAAGCTCCTTCACAGGCACTTTATCAAACAAGATTTAACAGAGAGTCACATATGGAGATATTCAGAAAGAGGTAGGTTTTAAGGAGTGCCTTAAAAAAGTAGAGAGAGCTATGGAGATGGAGAGATTTAGGGAGGGAATTCTCGAGATCAGGCAGCTGAAGTCATGGCTACCAATGGTGGAGCAATTAAAAATGGGGATGCTGAATAGGCCAGAATTGGAGGAGCACAAATATCTCAAAGGTTGTAAGGCTAGGGGAGTTTGTGGAGATAGGGAGGTGCAAGGCCATGCAGGAATTTGAAAGCCCGGGTGAGAATTTTAAAATTGAGACATTGCTTCACAGGGAGCCAATGTGGGTCAGTAAGCACAGAGGTGATGGGTGAACAGGACTTGGTGCCAGTTAGGTCACAGACAGCACAGTTTTGGATGACCTCCAAAGCATAGAATGTGGGAGAGCAACCAGGGGTGCATTGGAATATATTCAAGTCTGTAGGTAATGAGAGTTTCGGCAGCAGATAAACTGAGATTTGATGAAGTCAGGTGATGTTATGCAGTCAGTCTTAGTGATAGTGTGGATATATGATTGGAAGCTCATCTCAGAATTAAATAAAATACCAAGGTTGCAAACAGTCTGGTCCAGCATCAAACAGTTGCCCGGGCATAGGCTAGGGAACCTAGTTTGTAGTATGGATTGAAGACAGTGGCTTTGGTCTTCTCAATATTTAGTGAGAGGAAATTTTTGCACAAACAGTACTGGAGGTCAAATAAGCAGTCATGATTTAGAGACAGTGGTGAAGTCAAAAGAGGTGGTGGTGAGGTAGACCTGGGTGTTGTTCTCACACATGTGAATACTGATGCTGTATTTTCAGATGATATTGGTGAGGGGAAGCATGTAGACGAGAAAAACAAGGGTGCCAAGGGTAGGTCCTTGGAGGGCACCAAAGATAATAGTGCGAGAGTGAGAAGCCATTCTTTAGCTATGGTTTTATAAGTAAGAATGGAACCAGGCATGTGCAGTCCCATCTAGCTGGATGACATTGAGAGGCATTAGAAGAGTATGATGTAGCCAATCGGGTCAAAGGCTGCAAACAAGTTGAGAAGGTTGGGAAGGGATAGTTTACCTTTGTCACAGTCACGTAGGATGTGAGTTTGTAAGATTCAGTTCAGTGCAATGGCAGGAAACCTGATTGGAGGGACTTAAACATAGGCCAAATTTTCCTGCCCTCCCGCCGATGTCAATGAACTGTAGGTTGGCTCACCACATCTGCTGCAGGGGAACCTGCCATGGCAGGGCCAGAAAATTCCGTCCCCCAAGAAATGTGGACTCAGATTTGCAACAGCATGTTCAAGGACTTTGGAGAGGAAAGGGAGATTGGTGATGGAACAATTGTTTGCAAGGACGGAGGGATCATGGATTGTTATTTTTGAGGAGAAGGATGATGGCAGCAAATTTGAGGGAGAGACGACTGTGAAAAATATCAGTTAACATGGGAGCCAGGAAGGAAAATTGGGTGGTCAGCAGTCTAGTGGGAATAGGGTAGCGGGAGCAGGAGCTGGGTCTCATAGACAAGATGAAGTGAAATAGGAGAGACACTAGAGAAAGATGCAAGTTGAGGGCTAGGGCAGCAGGGAACTTTAGTGGACGTTTGGCCTAGTGGGCTAGTGGAAGGGAAGGATCTGGCAGAAACAGCTAATCAGAGGGTCCTTGTAGTAATGGAAGGTATAGCCTCTCCTGCTGTCTATCAGGGGTCATGTGATGTTCGTGGAGGCTCTGACCAATGAGCCCTAAACGCAGGCAATATTGGGTGGGTGGGGGGGGGGGGGGGGAGGGGGGTGGGGTGGGGTGGGGGGCGGCAGAGGTCCGTCTACCCTCTCAGATCAACATAAAAGATAGCATTGGGCAGATTTTAACAGGTGACGTGGTTTCTCACCCTGAAGAATCGACGGGGAACACATCCCCATTGATGTGTCTTGGTTTCTACCTCACCAATTGGCTTGGATCCTATCAGCACTCCCAGCCTACTTCAAATCACTATCACCACATTCCTCCTTACTGTTGTGAGATTTGAACTCCTGATCTTGGGGTTACAAACCCAGTACCATAACCACTTGGCTATTTAGGCCAAGCTACATCCCCACTGATGCTGGCTGCCCAGCAGCAGGAATCTTAATTGATTAGAGACAACTTTGTCCCTCATTCAGGAGGAAAGCCCACCTCAGAGAACTGCCAGCCAATCTGATCAGCCAGCTGCTCTGTAGTCCCTGCAGCACCACCAGGTGTGATGACCACTGCTGGGACTATAAGCAGCGGTCATGAAAAGCTGTATATAAACATAAGACTTTCTGTTTTAGTGCTATTAAGTATATTATTTCAGTAGTGTGCCATGCCTTACTACACATGTATTATTCAACATATAAATAAAATCTGCCAAACTGTTTCAACATGTATATATTAGCATGGTGGAATGCTATTTCAAACTTTTGGAGGAGAGAGGAAAGCCTTATGTATTCTACTGTGATCAATATACTGTGACTTGAATTTAATGGTTACAACTCAGCACATTAATCCACATATGGCACTTATGAAAGGTGGAGATTTCAATTCTTCAGAGAAAATGGGCAGGATATTGCCCTTGGTGGGGTGCTCAGCGGGGGCGGGCGGGGGTGGTCGGGAACCTGACAGCCCCCTGCGATCAGCTCCACACTGCGATTTCATGCAAGCAGGCTAATTAAGGCTCACCCGGCGTGGATCGCGAGTGCAAGATGACGTCAGTATGTGCTCAATGTCGTCACGCGTCATTTTACACTTGGGCATGCACCTGCATGCCGAGCGTAATATTCTGCCGAATGGGAAAAATTTTCCCCAAGTCGGGAGGGGGTTATGCGGGGGCAAGTGGAGGTGGGTACAAACCCGATCGGGGATGCGCTGCCATTTTACATGCGTGGGCCAATTGAGGCCCACCCATCGTGACACGTGCCTGGAAGCGCTGAGCGCTCCCTGTGCAGGCAGGGGGGGTTCCCTGAGTTGGGCCCTGTGCTCTTTTGCGCGCGTGCACACGAAACAGCGTAGAGATCTCCCTGAGCCACGGAGGTGCCTCAGTGAGATCAGTTTGACATGGGTAAGTTTAAATAAAGGAAGGAAAAAACTTTTGAAACATGTCCCCTCATATGACACTGTCACATGAGCTGGGACATGTCAAAGAATTAATGTAAAAAATTTTATTGCATTTTAAAACAATTCATGAAACCTCATCCCGCCCGTGGATGAGGTTTAACGAAAAATGCGAAGGCTGCCTGGACTCATCGCCTGCCCGTCAACCTTAAGGTTGGACGGGCAACTCATTTAATTGAGTTAATGACTACTTAAATAGCCTTAATAGGCCTTTGATGGTTTCGCAGGCACGCGCCTGTTGAACTGACAACCTAAATGACGCGCGGTGACATCGAGACGCACGCCTGATGTCACCCCACGTCATTTTATGCGTCGGCATGCAGGCCGCACTCCCGCTCACCAACCGGAGAATTCTGCCCAATATGTGCTCACAAAAAGTGCCATTTTGCCATAAACACAAGGCAAAGGCATTGGGAAACAGTTCAAAAGTGTAACACTCTTGCCATCACCAAAGAATTCTCAGTCAGGTATAGCAAGAGTTATTATTGACTAACTCTGCAGAAAGCAAGGATCAAACTGAGAGCTTGTTTTGTTTGTACAGCTCAGTAATATATTGTGCAGTGCATCATCTGTCAGGGGTGTCTGGTGAATGTCCTTTACATACATTTCTTTTAAACATTCGAGAACAGTGGATGAGTTGACTCAGCCAGCTGCTGTCAGGTTCTGACATTGATGTAACTGCTGCCAATTGGCCATATCTGTTTCTAATTAACTAAAAAGTGAGTTTGAAAAGCTAATTTCCAGCTAGCAGCAACCCAGTTTTTCCAAACTTTCTTCTGCTGCTGAAAGGGCAGAGAACCAGGAAAAGATTTTAACCCTGGGGGGAGAAAATGTTTAATTTTTAACATTTTAAAGTTATTTTTGATGCAGAACAGAGCACACATATTGGGAAATATTGGGACTGAGCTACCATGGGAAGATTCAGCACATGCAGAAGGTTCTGTTCTCCAAGGCTGGTTCTCTTGATATCTTCTTGTGTCTCCCATGGGTCCTGATGTTGAGGCAATTAGACCAACTCCCTTGTTCTAGCACAGCAGTTGGTAAAGGCGGGGTTATTTAAAATCTCAGAGGGAAACTTTAAACAACTGTCATAACCTATATTTTCAATTGGTATGTTTGAGAAGTAGCTCTGAATTCAGAAATGAAACCACCAAGCCTCCAGAGGTGTTTCATATAAATTAAATTAAACATTTATTAATTTAACGAGGAACTAAACACATGCACATGTCTACAAATTACTACCATAATAACTTTTAAACAAATCCCCAAATTAATCACCCCCAGGTAAATCTTCACCAAGGCAACAATAACCCAAGACACCAGACAAAATACATTTTATCTTACAAATTCAAAATGAGGTCCCTTGTAATTTGTTTCCTTTGGAGACATTTGTAGGCTGCTTAGATCTTACATGCCTCTGACCTGCACACAAACTCCTCTCAGGTTATACCTAGCTTTCCCTTTTGAATGTAAATTCTCATGGTATCACCAAGTCCTTTGAACTCCACCTCTTCTAACAATAAAACCTCTTTCATAGTACCAATTTTATTAGTAATATAAACATATTGCTTGGTGAGTCCTAGCTAGGTGCCAGGTTTCACTCCCAGTCTTTGAATGATTTATTCAACAAAATGCAAATGTACCCTCTGCCATACTGTTTAACATCTCAAAAGTACTATTCATCAAAGCACCCAGACAATCTGGTTTTAATCCAATTAAGACACACACACTCACACTCACAGACACAGAACCTTCTACAAGTCCAATTTAAAATAATTTCCAATAACATTATATACATTAATATCTTCATGACACCCTCACCAAGCCAAGCACAGCCACAGCAAATCTCAGACCAAACACCATGACACCTTACAAGTGCATCCTCCATGAGTGCAGATATAGTCACCTCAGAGGCATTATGACAGAAGACTAATGGTACCAATTACCTACAGGCAATTTGAACTTTTTAAGGAAGACCTGTGTTTTTTTCAAAACACTGAGCAAAAGATGGCTGATAATGTAAAGTGACCACTTTCTGGAAAATTCCTATGTGGATTATACTTGACCAACTGGTCCTGAGAGGACATGGAGAAGATATATCACACCTGAAAGGTGTCATGGCCTTCTTCAAACAGACACATTTGAAAGAGAGATAGGGAAGATGCAAAAGACTGAACTTTAATCTCCCGTGATTATGGAGACAAAAGACTGATTTGCACATCTCAGCAGACATCCAAAATGCATCTGATTTATGTCTCAGAATGCGTAAATGGTCTGAGATTAAACGAACATGGACTCTGGGTGAGACTCATAGTTCTTTCCCTTCCAGAATACATAGGGGAAAACCAGTTAAAAAGCTGGTGTGTTGGTATGTGACTGTATGTGGCAGCAAGCAGAAAAACAAGTCCGTCAACCCCCTGCAGCTTGTAAGCAAAAGATTTCTCTCTCTCTGCCTCTCTGTCGCTGGAGGCAAAGTTCAGCAGAAGGCACAACCTAAAGGAAATAGTACAGCCTTTCAGCCACCCTGCAGAACAAGTGTTGCCAAACTAACTGCAAAACTGCCAAAGTCAACTCTACCGGAATCACCCAACTTAACAGCAACAATGTACCATCATCTACGCCTCACAGACAAGTCAAAGACTGATGCTTTTATTTAACTTTTATTTGGACACTTAACTTCTCATTCCTGATCTGTGTGTATGTATGTTGTGTTTTTATTATTTTTCTTGGGTGTTAGCAACTAATCAACTTACTCTTCCTTTGACTCAAGAAAGCCTGATTAAATTGGCTCCTTCTAAAAAATAAATACATTTGGACTGGGAAAGGGTATCCACGGGGAGAGGGACCCCTTTTAAATTAACCTGTTGCAACCAACTGAGGGCGTTGAATAAAGGAAGGGAGCCAGATCATTCCTCCTCACCCAGGAGCATAACAAAATTGGGGTCCTGTTCGGGAAGTTAACAAATTGGGGCCCTTGCCTGGGGACCAGTAATAACAGTGGGTCCTCACAAGTGACATGGGTGATGAACTCAGCACTATTGAGCAGGAGGAAGTGCCAAAGGCCAGTAGACAGTCTCCCGCGGAGTATGGAGGACAGACACAGTCATGCTTAGCTAGGCACAGATGCAGGGCTTCGGGAGTCACAGGAAAGGAGATTCTACCTAGACGAGCAGCAACAGTTGGGTCCCCACATGTCAGAGCC
Organism: Carcharodon carcharias; assembly: GCF_017639515.1. Classification (NCBI taxonomy): domain Eukaryota; kingdom Metazoa; phylum Chordata; class Chondrichthyes; order Lamniformes; family Lamnidae; genus Carcharodon; species Carcharodon carcharias. Next base: position 35,797,772 of record NC_054470.1, read on the forward strand.
ACCTGAGGCAGTGAGCGGTCATGGGCAGAGGATAGAGGAGTCCATCTAGTTCATGTGCGCCAACATGGCTCGGAACTTTGAATGCACAAGCTCCTCCATTGAAAGAATGGCTGTCCTCAAAGAGAGTTATATGCAGCAGCCCTTGGAGTGCATATAGGAATTGCATATTGGCCTTCATTGAATGCATGCCACACACTGTAGCCTTGATCAGTCAGTGGTGCTGATGGTGCAGGGCTGTCTGCAGGGGATGCCATTCGCACTCCTGCTAGTGGCCCTTTCTATATATCTTGACTGCCAGCCAAGGAGGATGAGGGTGCCACACCTCATGGTGCACCATCATCATCAGTAGCCTCCTTGGACCCTCTGACTGAGGAACCATCCGTGCAATACAATGATGAAGGCTGCTCCTACAATAACCCTAGTGCAGCAGTCTCTGGCATCACCTTGACAAGAACAGCCAGCACATACAACTCAGCTGCAAGCCAAGATAAGTAAGTAAGCTACTTCCACTTCATCTAACGCCATAGGGGGAGCACCACATATAAGTGGCTGACAGCAAAGGCCACCACATCAGGCAAAGCACTGAGTGAGTCATTGAGTCTCTTTCACTTGTAAATGTGCAATTCTTGCATTGGGAAGCACTGTGCAAATATTAACACATGAAGCCAGACTTGTGAACCTCCCTTTATTAATGGTGGGGCAGGAGAAGGGGAGTAAGAGGTCAGGAATGGTAACAGTGAAACCTCTGGGCAGATGTACATCCATCAATGGGGATGAGAGTTGAGCTGCCCCAGGCTACATCTTCAATGGAAATGTTCTCTCAGACAGCTCAAAGTGAGTTCCCTACCATGTTGTTATCATCCTGGTTCAGAGGGGCTTAGTTGAAACGAGCTTGAATCAGTTGATTCCTGATGTTAGCAGCATCCTGACAAGACCCTCAAGCCCTGTACTGGCCTCACCCACCTTGGTATTCTAAGTCTTCCTCTTCCATATCCTCTTCCTCTTCCTCCTCCACGTCCTGCTCCTCCTCTTCCTCCATTGAGCTGTGTTCTTCCAGGGCCTTAACCTCTTCAAGGCCCGCACCTCACTGAAGGGCCTGTGGAGAGCACAAAAGACCCACACATTGACGAAGACCCTTTCTGAAGTGTACTGCAGGGCACAATCTGACTGGTCCAGGCATGGGATCTTCAGAAGCCCAATGGCCTGCTCAATGGTGGTTCTTATGAGCAGATGGTTTTGGTTGTAGTGCCTCTGTGACTCCATCTCAGGCTCACGTAAAGAGTGGGTAACCCTTATCCCCTAGAATACATCCACTCAGTTTGGGACATGAAATAAAGAACTCGGCACCATGGACTGTTGGAGGATGAAGGAGTCAAGGCAGCTAGCTGCCAGGAAAGTGAGCTCATGGAGGAAGCTCTTGTTGTGATCACAATCCAGCTGGGTGTTTAGAGAATGGAAGCCCTTCCTGTTGATAGGTCTCCCTAGCTGCTCAGTATATATCTTGATGACCACAAGGGTGCAATTAACGACGCCTTGCAGCTGGGGGAATCCAGCAATGGAGGCAAAAGCCACTGCCTCTGTGCCTGCAGAACCCCATTTGTCTGCAACTGAATGTACTGTCTAGTTTTGACAAATAGAGCATCAGTAACCTGCAAGTGGTGTGCTGCCATTTGCAAGATGCCACCAAGGTCCACAGTTGATCTTTGGATGGAGCCAGAAGGAAAGCAGCTCAAGGCCACAATGACTTTGATGGCTACTGGCAGGACATGGGAAACTGTGCTGTGAGGTTCAATGGTCATCTGCCTGGAGAATCACAGTCTCCTATAGCTCTGGTTCTCAGTCATCTCAAGGTAACTCCACCTTCGACAGTAGATCCAGTGTTGAGGCCCTGGTCTCTATTGCCTTTGTACCTGTTCCTTTTCCCTCTCTCAGGCTCTTAGATTCCTGAGTCTGTGATCTACCTGCTCCATATTGCACTGGGCCCAAAGTCTGAAAGTCAGACTGCCACTGCCAGCTGCTGCCTTCCTTGTGCTAAGGTGGGCCCCCGAATTGTGTTTGGAAGCCTTGCCTCCTCCTCTTATAGCTCCATGATGCATGAGAATGGTAACCCCCTCCAATGCCAAGTGCTTACTGACCATTATCCCTGAAACCTGCGCTGACCCAATGACATCTGTGTGCCAATGCCCATGTCCCTCTGAGCCATTCGCCCTTTTTGCAGCAGGGGATCTAGGTGAGGCATTTAACAATAGCAAACTACTTTACCTTTTAGAAAATATAATATTCGCTTACTTACTTAAATAATTTGACATTGCCTAAGTTCTTATCAAGTGTTGCCTAGTTTGTCCACCAATTCAAAGTCGTGGCTTAGAAAATAGTAACAAGCCACAGTTGATCTGGTGCCCCTGTTATCTTTTTTGTCTTCCTCCCACCAGACCAGAGTGATGGTGAGCCTATCATGCCCAACAGGCTGTGGAGAATCTGTCAAATGGGATACTCTGCAGATTGGCAGGACTGTACACAACAGTCTTTGCACTGGCCTCTGAACACTGAAAATAACAGCTTCACTTTGAAATTGAATCCATTCAAGTTTTCTAAGGTCCAGGAGAGTCAATTTCTGCTACCAGAACGAAGCCTGGTGGGGCCATGCACCTATTCTGCTCCAGACGCAGTGTGCAGCCCGTGAAAATCTGGACATGGCCCTTAGCAAGTTTCAATGAGCTCTTTAACACCCTTAATCAATGAGGTTAACCATTTGGGCGGGTTCTCAGGGTTGCCCTCTCCCTCCTCTGGTGAAACTCGCCAGTGCCAGGAATACCATTGAGAAACCAGCAAGAACCGACAATTCAGTCCCTGAATTCGGCCGGTGGAAAATTTTGATTTTAAATCATCACTTTCATGGAAACAGCAGGAAACAGCCTGTGTGCAGACCAAGGTAAGATCTCTCCTGGTGATAAGGCTTTGTCCTGGTAGCAGAAATTGATTCTCCTGGACTTTAGAAAACTTGAAGGGATTCAATTTCAAAGTGAAGCTGTTATTTTCAGTGTTCAGAGGCCAGTGTATAGACTGTCGTGTACAGTCCTGCCAATCTGCAGAGTATTCCATTTAACAGATTCTCCACAGCCTGTTGGGCATGATAGGCTCACCATCACTCTGGTCTGGTGGGAGGAAGACAAAAAAGGGGCACCAGATCAACTGTGGCTTGTTACTATTTTCTAAGCCACAACTTCGAATTGATGGACAAATTAGGCAACACATGGGGCAGAATTTTCTACCTGTCGGGCGGGCAGGCCCGACCCAATCTCCGGTGGGAGGGGAGCTGATCCCCGCTGGAGAAGCGGGCCCCACCGCCATTTTACATGGGCGGACCAATTAAGGCATGTCATCCAGTGGGAAGCGCTATGCGCTTCCTGTGCGGGCAGAGGGGGATTCCCCAAAAGCAAGAGTGCACTCTTTTGCACATGTGCACGAAAAAGCGCACATCTCCCTGCGGCTAAGTGCTGCCTCAGGAAGATCACTTACACTCTGAAAAATGTTAAAAATAGAAAAGAAAAATCCCTAACATGTCCCCCTCATGTGACATGAGATGGGACATGTTCATAATATACATACTAACTTTATTAAAATGTTTAAAACCCTGAATGAAACCTCATCCCACCGCTGGATGAGGTTTCATGTTTTTCTATTACCCGCCAGGGCTCCTGGCCTGCCCACCAACCTTAAAATTGGACGGGCAGGTCCTTTAATTGTTTTAACGATCCTGTCAATGGCCTCAATTGGCCATTGACAGGTCGGCGGGTGGACAGCTGATTTCGCTGTGCCCCCACCTTCCTGAACATTTAAATGGGGCGGAATGATGCCAGGGGTTCCCCCTGAGGTCATCCTGCATCATTTTACGTGTCAGCAAGCGGGCCCTGCCCCCTGCTCACCAAAGTCAAAATTCTGGTCATGATGAGAACTTAGTCACAGAATCACGGTGCAGAAGAGTCCCTTCAGCCCATCAAGTCTGCACTGACATGTGAGAAACACCTGACCTACCTACCTAATTCCATTTATCAGCACTTGGCCCATAGCCTTAAATGTTATGATGTGCCAAGTGCTCATCCAGGTACTTTTTAAAGGATGTGAGGCAACCTGCCTCCACCACCCTCCCCGGCAGCACATTCCAGACCGTCACCACCCTCTGGGTAAAAAAGCTTTTCCTCACATCCCCCCTAAACCTCTTGCCCCTCACTTTAAACTTATGCCCCCTCATGACTGACCCTTCAACCAGGGGGAACAGCTGCTCCCTATCCACCCTGTCCTTGCCCCTCGTAATCTTGTACATCTCGATCAGGTCACCCCTCAGTCTTCTCTGCTCCAACAAAAACAATCCAAGTCTATCCAACCTCTCTTCATAACTTAATTGTTTCATCCCAGGCAACAGCCTGGTGAATCTCCTCTGCACCCCCTCCAGTGCAATCAATGTCAAATTATTTAAGTAAGTAGGCTAATGTTATATTTTCTAAGAGGTAAAGTAATCTATTATTGTTAAATGCCTCACCTAGACCCCCTGCTGTAAAAACAATAAATTTTTTCATAATTTTTTAAAGTAGCTCCTGAAAAAATATGGATACAAAGTGCCATTTTAAAATATAAAAATAAATAAATACATGGACCATCTCAGCTCAAAATACTATCTCTTACAGCAGTCAGACACAGAACTAGCATGAATGTTGCGCTAGCTCCCTCAGTTATACAAAAACTCATATGTAAATATACTTCCAAATGCATCACCTGCCAATGTACCAAATGGAAAAAATGAATCAAGCAAGCTGCAAATTTATCACTGTGGTGTAAAGTCCCTGATAGTCAAAGAGTCATGATAGAAGTGGGGAGAAGGATGTAATTCCGGATCTGATATTGTCACAAATGCATGTTATATTTTTCAGATCACAATCGTGTGTAAACATGAGTTTATCATGTCCAGAATATTAAAACATGTGCTCTGGAAACTGCAGGTTTCTATTCCTCTCCTGGGTTGCTTTTGGATATGTATGGGCTATTCCTGTATTGTAGGGTGGCCAAGTTGTACTATTAGTGATGGAGTTGATCTGCAGACAACTTTTTAAGTGAAAACATTAAGTTTATTTACAATATACTCAGCAGCAACTACATGTGTGCTTTCAATCCAACTCTATCCCTATACTGACTGGAGGAAGCCTGTACTACTCTCCTATTGGTTACTACCAATCATGTGATCTTTGCTAACAAGTATTATTCTTAAAGGCACATAACACACTAAATAAAACCATAATTACTACATCCCTCCCACTTTAACTCGGCTATACATATTATATTTACAAGTACATATTGTTCAAGGCAACTTAATATTTACACTGGGTAAGGAATTTACAAGTTCTGTCTTTCAGGTGGTTTCCTTTTACGTGTGGAATGTTACAGCTCCACAACTTCAGATTCTGTGTCAGGAACCTCCTTTTCCAGAGTTGCCTGAACATCAGGTGCTTCGGTGGGCACTTGCAGTTCTGTATCCTCAATTCTTACAGGAACGAGAGACATGTCAGTCCTGGGTTGAGTATCTTCAACAGGAAACGCACATGGTCACTTGTGGAAACAAATCTTGGTGATTTGTCTCTCTCTTCCTTACATAGTCCACATGCTTACAGATGATCTGGTCTTCCACCTCCACATGGTAAGATAGAGGTCCAGTAACCGCACTTATTTCACCTAATTAATCACTTTGGTCCTTCCCCGAAGTTTTTCACGTATACCGGCTCTCCCACAGTAAATTTCCTCTCACGACTATGCCAGTCGTGCTTAGACTCCTTTCTGCCTTCCTCTCTAAATTCGGTATTATTAAGCTCAATCTTGTCCTGGGATGGCATTTCAACAATAACTCCGCAGGTGTGGCACCTGTTACTGAGTGAGGGTCAGCCCGGTAATGAAAAAGAAAGCGTGCTAGCTTGGTTGACACGGAATCACCAATTAGCTTTCTCATGCCTGCCTTGAATGTTTGAACCGCCCTTTCGGCCAGTCCATTTGAGGAAGAGTGGTACAGTGCAATTTTTACGAGTGATACTGTTGAGGATGATAAACCATTGAAATTCAGCACTCATAAATGCTGCGCTGTTATCAGAGACAACTACTTCTGGTAGTCCGTGAATGGCAAAACTCTGACGTTGTTTCTCATTTGTAGTGGCCGACTTGTAGTTGGTGACTTCACCTCATATACGTCCAACTGTTTTGAATGGGCATCGACAATGAGCAGAAACATTGTTCCCAGGAAAAGTCCAACAAAGTCAATGTGTAACCGCATTCAGTGTTTGCCTGGCCACTCTCATGGGTGTAATGGAGCTGTCACTGGCAACTTTTGCAGTTGCTGACATTTCATACGATGCTTTACTAAACTTTCTATTTTGCCATCCATCCCTGGCCACCTAGCTACATGCTATGGGGGAGAATTATCTGGGGGTTGTGTGGGGGCGGGCGAAGGAGGGCGTGAACCTGATTGGGTCTGTGCCGCCATTTTACGTGGGCGGGCCAATTAAGGCCCGCCCAGCATGACATGTGCCCGTTAGCGCTGAGTGCTCCCTGTGCAGGAGGGGGGGGATTTCCTGAGTCAGGGCCTGCGCAGAGCGCAGAAATCTCCCTGAGGCACAAAGGTGCCTCAAGGAGATTAGTTTAAGTTTAAAAAATTTTAATAAAGAAAGGAAAATGTTTTGGACATGTCCCCTCATGTGACAGTGTCACATGAGCTGGAACATGTCATTGAATATTAATGGAAAAATTTATTAAATTTATAAACCCTTCATGAAACCTCATCCCATCCATGGATGAGGTTCCATGAAAAATGCAAAGGCCGTCTGGTCTCTTCACCTGCCCGTCAACCTTAACGTTGGACCAGCAGCTCAGTTTATTAATTTAATTGATTTTTAAGTGGTCTTCATAGGTCTTTGACAGTTCGGAGGGCATGCAGCCAACTTGGCTGCATGCCCACCAAACTGAAAATCTAAATGATGCTCGGTGACATCGGGACGCATGCCTGATGTCACCACACATCATTTTACACCTTGGCGAGTGGACCACGCCCCCGCTCGCCGAGCCAAACATTCAGGCCCTGGTCGTCGTTCAGGAAATTCCTGGATAGGAACTGTGTAGTTCAACTAAATGAGGCTCCCTTCCCTTGGGAGGGACTATCACTCATGCTCCCCACAATAAGATGCCATCCTGGTTGGTTATTTCATGTCTTCTGTTGAAGTACAGTCTCATTTAATCAGATACGGGCTCCTGTTACCAACCATGTAGCACTTGTTCTCGTACTTGAGATAGGACTGGGTCCTGACTTGTACAGTCTCTGATCTATGGAGCACATACCAGTGAGGAATTTAAGAAATTTAACAGTAAGGCAAGTTCCTGTGGAACTGGGACGTGCTCATCATTTTCTTGTAAAGACAAATGACTAAGGGCATCTGCATTTACGATTTGATTGCCAGGTCTTTGTACAAAAGTGTATTCATATGCTTCCAGAATTAAAGCCCATCGTTGTATTCTTGCTGAGGTTATAGGTGGTATAGCCTTTTCATCACTAAACAAACCTTACAGTGCTTTGTGGTCTGAGATGATTGTAAAATGATGGCCGTGTATGTACTGGTGAAATTTCTTGACACCAAAGATGATGGACAGGCCTTCTTTTTCCTATCTGCGAGTTTCCTTTTTCCACTGTGGTGAGCGTCCTTGATCCGTAACCTATTGGCCGTTCCATGCCATTGTCCATCCGATGAGAGAGCGCTGCCCCCACTCCATAGGGAGGTGAGTCACATGTCAGCATCAACTCTTTCGTCTGGTCATAATGCACTAATAGATTGGACGAGTGCAACAATTGTTTCACCTTCATGAAAACATTTTCCTGGGGCGTCTCCCAAAACCAGCATTGGTTCTTTTTGAGAAGAGAATGCAGGGGAGGGCAGCACTGTAGACAATTTGGCGAAGGACCGCCCATAATAGTTGATCATTCCTAGGAACTATTTGTGACCTGAGGTGTTCTTTGGTGCAGGCACCTCTCTTATGGCTCTCACTTTCTCCTCAACTGGGTAGAGGCCCTGTGAATCTACACAGCGATCCAAATAGGTTACCTACCTCGCCTGGAACATGCACTTTTCTTTTTTTAAATGCATTTCAGCTTGCAAGAAACATTGAAGGCTTCTTCTAAGTTTGCCAAATGCTCTTTATCAGTGACTCCTGTCACCAACACATCGTCCAAATAGACTATATCCTGGTACAATCCCTGCAGTAAGCTTTCCATTGTTCTCTGAAAGATGGCACAAGTGGAGGAGACACCGAAAGGTAATTATGTATATTGGTATAACCCTTTGTGAGTATTAATTGGGCAAGTTCCCAGGAGGCATTATCGAATTCTAGTTGTTGATAAGCATGATCCATGTCAAGCTCTGTGTACATTGTCCGCCCTGCCAGCTTGGCATTCAGGTCTTCGATTTTTGGAATGGGGCGCCTATCCAGCTTGGCTACTTTATTAACCGCCAGTTTGTAATCTCCTCAAATTCGGACACTTTCTTTGGGTTTAAGGAGGGGTTTATGGGTGCTGTCCATTCTGAGGACTGAACAGGTTGTATAATGCCCAGTTTCTCTAGTCTGTTCAGTCCAATGTCGACTTTTTCTCGCAGGGCATATGGCACCGTCTCACCTTCATGAAGCGAGGAGTTGCTTCCAGATCCACATAAAGCTTGGCCTGCAAGACTTGGATTTTCCCCAGTTTGTCCTTGAAGACGGTGGCGTACTTTCTAAGTGGCTCTGGTAGTCCACTTGTTCTCAACTGGAAAATTTCAGACCATTCTAACTTAATCTCCTTTAACCAATTTCGCCCCAGAAGGCTTGGCCCTTCACCTGCTACCACCATCAAGGGTAGCTTTGCCATTTGGATTCTATAATGGACAGTTACTCTGCTTATGCCTTTTATTTGAATATCTTCACCCGTATATGTTTTTAGCTTGCAAGCTGTTTGTTCTAAACTTAATTGATGTTCCCCATATTCAAATATTTGCAAGCACGTTCCCCAATTCCAGTAGTGGAATCTCCCGTGTCTATTTCTATTTTAACAAGTTTGCTATTTACTTTCACTGTGACAAATATTGGTTCTGTCTTTCCAACTTTCAGACTAAACAACGAATAAATGTCAGAATTTGTTGACTCAAGTTCTTCTACATTGTAGATTTCATTGGGCTTCTTCTTTTGTTTAAAGCCTGTTTGAATCTTGCCTTGCACTGCCTCATTATATGTCCAATTTGATTTTTTTTTACTACCAATCACTAAAAGGTTGATTGTTTCCACCTCTATTGAAATTATTCACTTCTAAGTTATTTTTCTTTATTCTTCAGCTAGAGGGGACAGTTTCCTACTCCTCAGCAGAGTCTTGCTTTTTTTACATCACTTTCGCTTGAGGTTTCCCACCCGAAATGGAGGACAGTGCCATTTTGCACACCCTGTATTGCTTTTGAATCTCTTATTGCGCTTTCCATGGCTAGCACTATCTCTAGCACCTTCTTCAAATCCAGATTCACTTCAGGCAATAACTTTTTCCAAATATTGTCCTCTTTCACACCACACATTCTCTGAGCATGCTGTTCGGAGTCGTACCAAACTCACGTTAGCTGCTTCAAATTTGCCACGTAGCATGCAAATGACTCACTCAGGGCTCTATTTCACAAATTAAACCTGAACCTCTGCATCATGACTGAGGGCTTAGATTGAAAGTGACCCTTCACGAGGTCCACCAATTCATCAAAATCCTTGAAATCTGGGGCACTGGATGCCATCAAACTTCAAATCAAACCATAGGTTTTGCTCCCACAAATACTCACGAGGATTGCTCACCTCTTCTCTTCTCCTGTAATCTTGTTCACTTGAAAAAAAGTTGTGAGGCATTCTATGTATTGAGACAAATCAGCTGTGGCTGGTTCAAAATGATCAATTCTCCAAAATTGTGACTTTTCAGAGGGGATAACTTCTTCAATTCTAACGGAGCTTGGTACTCACAATCACTGGGTGAGTTACAGTCTGATTTCTTTCTAATTTGATTCCTTCTGTTCAATCCTGTTTTATCCTCATCGCCAGTTGGTTGTAGGGTGAATGAGTAATACAATTAGTAATAAAGTTGATCTGCAGACAACTTTCTAAGTGTAAACATTAATTTTATTTACAATATATTCAGCAGCAACTATATGTGTGCTTTCAACTCCAACTCTATCTCTATACTGACAAGAGGTAGCCCATTCTACTCTCCGATTGGTTACTACCAATCATGTGATCTTTCCTAACAATTATTATTCTTAAAGGTACATTACACACTAATTAAAACCATACTGACTATATCCTGTTACCTAGGTCACCAGAAAATGCACTTCTAAAACAAGGATACTTCTTTAAACTTACAACATAATGCAATAATTTGCTTTAAGAAAGGATAAATCATAATCCTTTGTACAGCAAGTGTTCCACCACCAGTCCCCCACAGCCTAACCAACTGGTGTAAAAGAAGCAGGACCCAGAATGTGCACTTATTACATAATTGGTGCTAAGGTTCCATGCTTCAAGTATAGAATAGAAACAGCCAATGTTCTGTGGTTTTATACTGTTTTCTAAGTGATAGCAATAACTAAGAATTGGTCGACAACTAGACACCACATGTTAAGAACTTAGACAATGCTGAACTAGTTAAGTAAATAAAGTGATGTTATATTTTTCTATGAGGTAGAGTGCCCTGCTATTGTGAAATGCCTCACCTACAGCCCTTGTCAAAACTTATTCCAGCTGTGGCAAGCTGATGTAAGTGACAGGCAGTGGGATTTGTACCATCTGGTTTGGGACTTAAAGTTGTTAACCCTCACCTACTAATGGTCCATTTATAATGGCATCTTTCTAGCTACAAAATACTGAAAATTTGAATTAAAGCTTAAATGATCTAATAATTTGCTTTTAAAAACTGCCATGATATGATATGCAAAGATTTCTTATAGATGATAAATAAAAATGACATGATTAACTATGAACAATCATAACTTTAACCAAAGTGCTTTCTTTTGCATGTAATATTATCGAATTCTATACTACTAGGAGCTAAAAAGGGAAATTTGAAAAAGACTTGATTTGCAGAATGATTTCTAAAGTGAATGATTTGTTTCCATTTACAACTTCAGTACTTCTTCCACTGTGTTCAAATCATGCAGGGGGAAAGTCTACAGCCAATAGACTACAGCTTTAAGGGCAAAGTGTTTCACTTCATAAACTGAGATTGCATCATCACTAATAATTGAAGGGAAGATAATTAGCAGTGTTTTAAACATAAATATGAGTTATACTTGTTATACTTTGTAGAAAGGTGTTTGGCAAGCTTTTTTTGTTTTTATTTATAAGTGCAATATAACAGCATAATCATAAATGGCTTTGAAATATATACTTGCTATGATAACTTAATGATTCATATCTGCTCTTATAGTTTCTTCATCCACCTTTAAGAAAATTTGAGAGGTATACAAAGGCACACATAAAAGGCATGAATATTAAGATTAGAACACTAATATTGCGATGGGCATGGGTTCCACTATCACACAAGTAAATATTGGGTTGCAAGAGTCTACTCTGACACACAAGGCATAGGATCTCCTTATAAGAGCTACTGATGCCACTGAGAAGGCATCTAAGGCAGACTCAAATTTGTAATGAGCATTATTATCCTCTGGGAATAGCAAAGGAATAGCCTGTTGGAAAAATGAAGTTTACAGACCTCAGTGTTGGTGAGTACAGTAAGTGGATACAGCAGCAAATGCCACGTATCCAGTGTTTCAACAATTTTTTCTTCAGACCTGTATCCTGTGGCCTACAACAATTGCTGCATAAAAGTCATTTTTTTTTAGCAAATTTAAAACTTTCTCTACAACATATGGAGTTGCACAAGATTCCACAGGCAAATAACAGTGGTGAACAAGACCACACATATAGCAGCAATTTTTTACAACTTGCTGTTCTGTTGTATTAAGTTGCTGATGAGGCATCAGGTTTAAAAAATACACTGCAGGCTGCTTTACTGACAGGCAAGATGTCTTTACTGACACCAAATAAACACAACAATTATAAAGAATGAACATGATGTAGCTTTGCAGAATGACAGCAAATGAAATGTAACTTTTATGTTGCATATTATTGCAGAAGTAAAACACACACAATTGTTTTGTTTGGCAATTAAAGAATTATTGTTTTCTCTAAAGTTTTTAGATGAAAACGCTGTACAGAAAGAATTTTTAATTTGCAGATAGCACTGCCATCTTGTGATCAGGACCAGCAACAGCTATTTCTGCAGCCAACACAATTCATACTAAAACAGCAAATAGTTTTTCCCCTTTTTATAATTATATTCAATAATTATCACTGATTAATATTTATATTTATCCAGTGTCACCTCACCCACTCCACTTGATACACCATTGGTCTCCAACTCAATTTTGTGCAATGCTGGATATCCAGATCCATTTTTTTCAATGCTGGTCTCCCACTTTACTCCAATTTACCCAGTGTTACAGAGAACTAATAAAGCATTGGACAGAGGATGCAGTTGAGATAGAAACTACTATATTTTTAAGGGAAGATGAGATAATCATTCAAAGGAAAGGGAGATTCATGACTTTAGGGGAGTCAACAGGATAATGGGATTAAATTTGATTTTGCTCTAGAGAAGGGTAATATGGGGAAATTGTCTTCTATTATAGCTGTAATTGTCAATTGTTCTATAATACATTAAGTGGGTCACTAACAAAACCTATGACATTGATTCTGGAGATTTTCAAGCTGGCCTCACCTGATATTCGCTGCATAGAATTTGAATTGTCTATCCTTAGCTTCTTGTCAAGGAGGATCATGGAATCCTGTACACTTCAACTTTAAAGTCCCTTGAATATCAGTTGTATTTTCCTGTGAGGAAAATATCTACAATTTAGTTAAGGTAAAATGTAATTAATGTAGAAAGCTCATACATACATCCACTAAGAGGTAACTTGGTTGACAGTAGCACTCTCACCTCAGATCTGAAGGTCAATGGGTTCAACACACACTGTGAGAATTGAGCACATAATCTAAACTGCTGCCAACGCAATACTGAGGATGCACTATATTAGCAGAGATGCGGACTTAAACTGCCTGTTTAATGTGAACTCCATAACAAATGTCTGAGGCTGAACCAGAGTGTTTGCAACTTTGGTGTCAAGTGAGCTTACAATCATATATCTGCACCATCACTAAGAATGCCTATTTCCACCCCTGTAACACCATCCAATTCTACCCATGCCTCAACTCAGCTGCTGCTGAAGCCCTCATCCATGCCTTTGTTATGTCTCGACTTGACTATGCCAAAGCATTCCTGATCAGTGTTCCATATTCTACCTTCTGTAAACTTGAGGTCATCCAAAACTCACATTGAGGCTCATTTATCCATCACCCCTGTGCTCACTGCCCTACATTGGTTCCTGTTTAAGCAATGCCTCAATTTTAAAATTCTCATCGTGTTTCCAAATCCCTCCACGGCTTTGCTATCTCTTTAATCTCCTTCAGCCCTACAACCCTTCTCTATTTCAGTTTTCTTGAGCTTCCTCAACTTCAATAGTCCACCTCTAGTGAATGTATCTTCAGCTGCCAGGGCCCTAAATCCTGAAATTCTGTCCCTGAAAATCTCTGCCTCTCTACTTCTGTTTTTCCCTTTAAGACGCTCCCGAAAGCTACACGTTTGACTGATCTTTTGACCATTTGACCTATTGGCTGTCACTTCCGATTGAGTGGCAATTGAGTCAGATTGCCACTCCACTTGAAAGTTCTTACCTTAAGACCCAGGCAATCCTATATCGCCTGACTTTCCCACTTAGGCCGGGTGAGATGTGGGTCGTGCAATACATCCCCAGGCGTAGCATCAAGGGCTGTAGTTTTGCAGATAAGGGAGCCATGCCCCCTTTTTTATAGCACTAGTTGATATAAACCAGGTAAGTTTAGGGTTAGGGAGAAGGTAAGTATATAAAGTAAGTGGGTAGGATTGGGGGGTGGGGGGAGTGGAGGAGTGTGGGGTGTCAGTTTGAGTCACGCCCTGGGTGGGGGGGGGGTCGAGTTTGATTGGGCCTTATGGGACGGGGGTGTAGGGTTGAGTCGGGTCGAGCCTGGTGCGGTGTTGTCGGGTTGGGTCTTGTGGATGGAGCTGGAGATAAGAGTCGGGCCTAGTGGCAGTAGGATGGGGAGATCAGCATTCAGGCCTGGCAGCTGCGCTGGTAGGGGGGGTGGGGACAGAGTCAGAAGTCGGGGCTGGTGGCGGCGGAGCTGGGAGTCACGCCTGGTGGGGGGTGTCCCCACGGCGTGGCGGGGGGTGGGGGGCAAGTTCCCATCAGAGGATGTAGTCCCTTGGGGTTCGGGGGTGGTGGGAGGTAGGTCCCCATGGTGGGGTAGTCAGGAGATTGCAGGGGAGGCCCGTGGGTGTTCTGTGGGGGTGGTGTGAGTCCCATGGAGGGGTAGTTGGAGGGTGGGGAGTCCTGTTGGGGACTTTAGTCAGGGGTGGTGGGGGGGCGGTTCTCATGAGGGTTGATATGGGAATGTAAAACAGTTACCCAAATGTTAGAATTGGTTTTAATTCTTCCTACTTTTTTGAGTAACTATTGATCTAACCCAGGCGGAAACATCCAAAGTTTGTGATTTAAAATTGCATTTTTGGATGGTTCCTAGTGCAGGGCATTTGACCATTAGAAGTTTTCACTTCCCAGATAATTGTGAACCTTACCTGGGAACCTCTGGAGGTGATTCCCCAGCGTATCTTTGGGGTACCCCCAAATACGATGCCCTGGAGCTTGGAATTTATGACTCAATACCTCCGTTATGTGGTTCAGTGCCATGCTTGGTGCTGCGCAGAAAGACATAAAGGCTCCACCTCATTATTCAAAGAAGAGTAAGAGAGTTCTCCCAGTGTTCTGGTTAATTGCACCAAAACAGATTAACTGGCCATTTATCTCATTATTCTTTCTGGAACCTACATAGCAATAGTGGTATCATTACAAAATGTGCTTTCGGGATATCCTGAGAATGTGAAAAGCACCATGTAAATGTAAATTATTTCTTTCTATCCTGGGAAACTAGCAAAAACTTCAAAAATGTTGATACAGCCTCCAAAAGTTGATATCTCAAGGGCAGCCTTGAATATAAATCCATGACATGTACTGCATAGGCATTACAATTTAGTACATTTAAGTATATGCAAGGAATCTTCTGAATAAGGCACAGATAGACAGTCAAAACAATGAGTATGAAGATGGTTGTGGTTGTTGGAGGTCAATCATTTCAACCCCAGGACATCACTCCAGGAGTTCCCAGGATAATGTCCTAGGCCCAACCATCTTCAGCTGTTTTATTAATGACCTTCCCTCCATCTGAAGCGGGGATGTGCTCTGATGATTGCACAATTTTCAGTACCATTCAAGACTTTTCAAATCGTGAAGCAGTCTGTATGCACATGCAGCAAAAATTGGACAAAATTCAGGCTTGCTCTGATAAGTGGCAAGTAACATTCGTGCCACACAAGTGCCAGGCAATGACCATCTCCAACAAGAGAGAATCTAACCACTTGACCTTCAATGACATTACCATAGCTGAATCCCCCACTATCAACATCTTGACAACATCCAGGAAAAAGCAGCCCACTTGATTGGCATCCCTTTCACCACATTAAACATTCATTCTTTCTACCACCAACAAACAGTGGCAGCAGTGTGTACCACCTACAAAATGCACTGCAGCAATTCAACAAGCCTCTTTCAACAACACCTTCCAAACTCTCAACTTCTACCTTCTAAAAGGACAAGGGCAGTAGAAGCATGGGAACACTACCAACTGCAAGTTCCCCTTCAAGCCACATACCATTCTGATTTATATCTCCATTCTTTCACTGCCGTTGAGTCAAAAACATGGAACGCCCTTCCTGACAGCACTGTTGTTGTACCTACACCACATGGGCTGCAGCAGTTCAAGAAGGCAGCTCACCACCACTTTCTCAATGGCAATTAGGGATGAACAATAAATGCTGGCCTAGCCAGTGGCACCCTCACCCCATGAACAAATAATAAAAATATAATCATAGCTCTCACTGAAACATAAAGAAGGGCAGGAATGGTAGCTCAACATTCCTGGTTATGGGGTTTTCACTTGGGGTAGGAAGAAGGATAAGAAAGGAGGGGCTTGAACAATGGTTAAAGAAAAACAATTACAGCTGTGAGAAGAGATGATTTGCTATAAGGATAATCAAATGAGACCAATAGGCTTCAATGAGGAACAAAAAATGGGAATATACACTTCTGGGAGTATACTATAGATCCCTAATGTGTCAGAGGGAGATAGATGACAGTTGTGATTTATGCCTTGGAGATATGCAGAGATGATACACTCCAGGTTTAATGTGTGAACAGGAGTTTTATTCAATGCTTTAAAATGGCTGCTCTCAAGCTTACACCAACTTGCCTGCAATCCAATTTTTCTTTCAAAGTACCCACACCCAGGCTTAACTAATCACACACAGAGAACAGATACCAAGCACACAATCAAATACTGAACCATTGAACACTACAATGAGCTAATATATCAGCCAATTTTTGAGATGTAAAGAAACAGTGCAGCAGTAATAATGGGGGATTTCAATTACTCTAATGTTAACTGAGATAGAATTAGTCTAAAAGAGCAAATTTCTTGAAATGCATTCAAGAGAACGTTTTTAGCCAGCACATAGTTAGCCCAAGAATAGAAAAGGCAATTCTGGAGTTAAAAGTTTTAATGAATGAATCTGAGCAGCTAGATGGAGTATCAATGAGAGCATTTTAGTGTTAGGTGATCATTATTCGGTTAGATTTAGTATGGTTATGGAAAAAGACAAGGGTAGAGCAGGAGTTAAAGTTTTCATTTGGGGAAAGGTCAATTTTATTATGCTGAGAAGTAATTTAGCAAATGAGGACTGGAAACAGCTACTTGAAGGTAAATCAGTGTCAGAGCAGTGAGAGGCAATCAAGAAAGAAATAGTGAGGGCTCCGAACAAATACATTCCCAAAAAGAAAAAGGGTGGGACAACCAAATCTAGAGCCCCTGGAATGTTAAGAAACATATGGGTAAGATAAGGCAAAAAAGGAAAGCTTATGTCAGACACTAAGAGCCAACTGCTGTAGAAAGCCTAGGGAAGAACGGAAAGTGCAGAAGTGAAATTATAAAGGAAATTAGGAAAACAAAGTGAAGGCATGAAAAATGTGAGCATGTAAAATCAAAGAAATCCCAAAGATGTTTTTTTAAATATGCTATGAACCTTGGCCAAACCTCTAAGTAGTTGTTGAGGCCCAGTTAGGGCCCAATAATGTTTTGTTTACAGCAGACAAAGTTAAAGACACCTACTAAGTGAATAAAGCCACAAGATTCCACAGGTTTTGAACAAACAACAATAAACTTTACTATACAAGTTCAGAAAGATAAAACAATTTACAAGATCTATCTTATACTCTAACATTCAGGGTAGGTACAAGGCATACGTGAATTAACAGGCAAACTGTGGTCAGACGCACCACACTACACAATAAATGACAGCTGCGACCAAAAAAATTCCATGGATTGCTCAACAATCCACCCAGTCACACTGTGAGTCAACCAATCTCACTGAAACTCTATCTCTCACAAGGGTTCACCTCTTGCCTTGGAATTCTCTCCAAAAGTCGCTCTAACTCAGGTAACTTCAACGATGACCCATCTCCTGGGGTTTCAATCTCGCCTTCAGAGATTCTGTTCCCCTGGAGTCCCAAGTACGCACAAATATCAACTTACAAGCCCAATTTCAACTCTTTGGCTGTGCCAAACAGAATACTATTGCTCCAAAGGGGCACCTTTGTTCCAAGAGCCCAAAGCATGTCGGCGCCAATCTTCAGCAGCCTTCTTGGATCTTCAGGGCTTCTCCTTAGCCCTCTTCGATTACCAGAGCTACTCCTGAGCCCATTCCACTTAAAGTCTGCTCCCTGCAGCCCTTTTCTCTAATTGAAGTCTGTTTCTCTGCTCCTCTCTTTTTTTTTGACTTAACTGGAACCTATTTCTGTCCCCTGTCTTTATCCCTTACCTGGGATTTTGCTTTGGGACGCTGTCCCATTCCCTTGTTCCTCTCTCTGGGACACTTACTGGCTCTGGCACTCTGCACCCAGTCATCTGACCTGGGTTTTTACACCCTTCTTCTTTTCTCCTCCAGGTACAGGGTCACAGGGCCTGTGCTGTACCCAAAGAACGTGAAGATGCCGAATTGCGCCTTTGCAGCCTGCTCCCAGCCCGCGCACTTGCAAATAGTCCGACGTTGTTGGAACGTGGAGTTCCTGGCCTCCACGTCCAACAAGGTAAGTTGAGTTTCATAACAAATGCTAAAAGAGCAAGAGGATAACTACAAAAAGAGTAAGACCTATTCAAGACCAAAAGGTAATCTGTGTGTAGAGGCGGAAAACATAATCATGGTTCTTAATAAATAATTAATGTCTGTCTTTGCCAAAGGAGGGGCCAATACAGACATTGTGGTTAAGGGGAAGGAGTATGAAATATTAGATGGGATCAACATAAGAAGAGAGAAAATATTAAGGGAATTAACATCTTTAAAAATAAATAAATCACCAGGCTTAGATAAAGTGTTTCCCAGGCTGTTAAGAGAAGTAAGGTAGGAGTAGAGACTCTGAGAATTGTTTTCCAATCCTCTCTGGAAGACATCAATCAAAATCAACCCATCTAATTCTGTACTCTGGAATTGGTGCTATTGAACCGTTTTATCTCATCCTTAAAATGCATGTTTTGTGTGTCTTTTATGTGTATCTGTTTGTGTGTTTGTGTAAAGGGGTTTAAGAAGGAGTAGAGTTTAAGTTATTGTGTTAGAAGTTAGCAGTTCATATTTCTTTCTTTTACCACTAATTAAAGACATTTTGTTCAATAAACAGCTTTTTACTTATTAAGTTTACAAATCTGGTGCTTGTATTCTGTTAACCTACTTTAAACAGTTAGGTAGAATTGGGGCAATCTGGTGATTTGGTCAAACTTTCCACATTTGTCTCAGCTCGGGGAACAGTGGGGCTTGATATCACAGTGCACTATCCCCTGTGATTCATGACAAAGTTTGGGGGCTCCTCCGGGAGATTTTGGAACAAAAGACAACAACGATTTGGGCATAGATTTAGTAAGTAATAAAATCTAAAAGGAAACACCAGGTTTGTACTATCAAAAACAAGATTGCACTGGAAACTGCTAAAACTTTCCTCCAAGTGGAAGAAATGTCCCTGACAATTTTACAAGGGATTCCAAAAGCCGGATTAATCGAATTGGCAAGTAAATTAAGAATAGGGTTGCCTGCCAAAGCTAGGAAGGCAGAGATAATCAAAGAGAAAGCACAGCATTTAAAGCTGGAAAGAATACCTGAGAGACTGAGTTCTCCAAGGGGTAATTCATTGGAATGGGCTCAAATTCAGTTACAAATAAAAAAATTGGAACTAGAGGCAGCAGAAAAGGAAAGGGAAAGGGCATTCCAAAGACAACAGGCACAAAGGGCAGAGAAAGAAAAAAAGGAAAGAGAGAGACCATTTCAAAGGGAACAGGCAGAAAAGCAGGAGAGAGAACGAAAACAAGAAAGGGAGTTAGAAATGGCAAAGCTAGAAAAGGAGGAAAGAGAGAGAGAGACAGAATTCCAACTTAGAATGCTGACAGTTGAAAAAAGAGACAGCAGGAGGTGAGGCAGGACTTATGTCCAGATCAGAATCCAGTGGGGAGATGTTTAAATTTGTACAAGCTGTTCCCAGATTTGAAGAAAGAGATGTCGAAGCATTCTTTATTTCATTTGAAAAGATAGATAAACAGATGAATTGGCCAAAGGAAAACTGGGCATTGCCCATGCAGAGCAAATTGACAGGTAGAGCACAGGAAATTTATGACTCATTGTCGGGTGAGGTTTCTAGGGATTATGATGTGGTCAAAAAGGCCATTTTGAGAGCAAATGAGTTGGTCCCTGAAGTATACAGACAAAAGTTTTGAAATTTAAGGAAACAGCCTGGGCAAACTTACATTGAATTTGAAAGGATTAAGCAAAGTAGTTTTGATAGGTGGATACTACCTATGAGGTAGTTGAAGCTACCTATGAAGTGCTCAGAGAGACTATTCTCTTGGAAGAATTTAAAAACTCCAAATCTTCTGTAATAAGAACCTATGTTGAAGACTAAAGGGTTGCAACTGCTAGACAGGCAGCAGTAATGGTTGACAATTATGAGCTGATCCATAAAACTAAACCTTTTTTCCATCACCCCCATAAATTAGAGATATAGCATTATAGCGTTATACAGCACAGAAACAGGCCCTTAGGCCCATCGCATCTCTGCTGGCCATCAAGCACCTATCTATTCTAATCCCATTTTCCAGCACTTGGTCCATTAATTTGAAAAGGATAGAAAGTGGGAGAGTGAAGAAAGGCAAGTAGCCAAGTAGGTAAAGAATGGATAGCTGTGAATAACTTGAGATCTCCTCCCCAGTTCAGGAGGGTGGAGGTGAAACTTAAAGGCCTAAGTGTTTCCATTGTAATAAAGTGGGATACATTCGTTCAGAATGCTGGAAGTTGTGAGGGAAGCCATTGGTACTTATTGGGGTTCATAAGAGTGAGTCTGAAAAGGGAACTCAAGAAGAAAATGCCATGGACCCAATTGTAGCTTTACCTACAAATGAGGGCCTGGGGGTAAACATTGCTGTGAATGTAGGTGAAGTGAATAAGGTAGATGAGAGGTATAAAGGGTTTTTGTCTAAAGGAAAGATAACCCCTTTTTCATCAAATGATGCAGCTAAACCCATAACCATATTAAGGGACACAGGAGCTACTCAAACTCTCTTGCTGGACAAGGATCTAGTTTTCCCTCCAGAGAGTTCAATGAAAGATAATGTGTTGGTAAATGGGATAAGTGAAGAGTATATCCAGGTTTCATTGTACAAGGTGCAATTGGAATATTGTCTGGATCAGTGGTTGTAGGAATAGTTAAGAAATTACCTGTGGATGGAATTGATTTACTCCTGGGGAATGATTTGCAGGAGTGAAGGTTATAGCTTTGGCCATAATTACGAAAGTCCGAGAGAAGCTAAAGAGACAAAAGAGCTACAAGAACAAGTTCCTGGATTTTTTCCATCATGTGTGGTGACCAGAGCAATGGCTGAACAAAGTCCATCACCAGAGGTCAACGTAATACCACGAGCAGATGTTAGAGCAGCCAAACTTAATTAAAGGATGAGGATAATTCAAAGGAAGTGTTTGGTATGTCTTCATTAATTGAGGCTCAGAAAGCAGATCCAGAGTTTAAAAAGTTAGCACAGTCAGCTCACATTGAAGTTGAGGCTGAAGGAGTTCTGGATGCTATTACATTAAAAACGGAGCTCTGTTGAGAAAGTGGAGACAGCCTCATAGACCTGCAGATGAGGAATGGACGGTTGTTCATCAGATAGTAGTATCACCCAAATATCTTAAGGACATATTGCGGATAGCACATGAAATCCCTTTGGCAGGACATGTAGGAATATGGAAAACTCAAGCATCGATAAACAGGCATTTAACCTGGCCAAGACTTCATAAGGACGTAGTGCAATTTTGTAAGACGTGTCATATATGTCAGGTGGCAGGTAAACCTCAACATGTAATCAAACCAGCATCTTTAAAACCATTACGAGTTTCTAAAGAACAATTTAATCAGCTATTAGTAGATTGTTTAGGGCCGTTACCCAAAACAAAAACAGGAGCATGTAAAGTAGCACAAGAGCAGACAAATGGAAAAAGTTGGAGAAACAAGTCAAGACAAAATCCAGCACATGTGATCCAGAGCAGAGCAATGGTAAAGAGGCAAAATCCAGAAGTGGAGATCGTAAATACATTAAAACAAAGAGAGAGCAAAATGGGCCAAATTGAAAGCTAAAAGTCGAGAACTAAGTAAAAGCAGAGAGCAAGGAAAAAAGGCCAAATCAAAACCTAGAAGCCAAGATAGAGAACAGAGTAAAGACAAAGATAGAGGGAAAAGGGACAAAGGGACACATCTAAAAGTAAAGATATGGTAAAAGAAAAAGTGACAAAAGAGAAAAACAAACAAACTCAAGAAGCAGAGGCAGGGAATAAAAACAAAAAGAAAACTGGGTTAAATCCAATGGTAATGATGCGGAAAAGGCAAGAGTAAGATCAAGAAAAAAGAAGAGCAAAATCCAAAAGCAAGGAAAGGGATAGAGAAGCCAGTGGGGTATTTTTCCAATAAACTAAATCAATATCAGAGGAAGTACTCTACAGTAGAAAAAGAAACTCTAACATTGTTGCTGTCTCTTCAACACTTTGAAGTTTATGTCTGACACAATAACAAAGAAACACTAATCTACACTGACCATAATCCACTGGCGTTCATTGAGAAGTTTAAAACTCGAAATGTGAGTCTGTTTAGATGGAGTCTATTGTTTCAACCATTCAATGTAAAGGTTGTTCACATTGTTGGTAAAGATAATGTGATCGTGGATGCATTGTGCCAGGTGTAAATTATTGAAATAAGTATAAGGGGAAAGGATGGATGAATGAATGTAAGTCTCATGTTTTGTTGTCCATGTGTCACATACCTTGTGATGAAACACATTTTTGAAATGGCATTCCATCTCTTTTAAGGATGGAGGCATTTAAGAACCTATCTTTTATTTTTCTTGGACTGCAGCTTTAAGAAACTACCATGGCTGCAGTTGAAAGACATGTTCATTGGAACAGGATGAGGAATATCTACAATGTTGCTATCCTGGAACATAGGGTGCCATAAGACAACAGGATGGTGCCGGAAAGGAGTTCTGGACTGGGGGAACTGCCTAATGATAGCATTTTAATTGGCTCCTGACCAGGTGACCAGGGTTTTGTGTGGTAACAGTGCAGGCAGAACAGCTCCTAGCCTGAAAAGAGGGAATACCTGAAACCTCTCTCTTTCCTGTGTTTGTAAGATTCCAGCAATTCTGCCATAATAGCTAGCTGGCTATCCCTCACATCTCTGTAATCTGCTTCCTCTGAAAATCCCTGTGATGGGGAAAAGAGGAAGAATCACCAGAAGAGACATTGAAAGGCAAGTTTTTCAACCAGTGAACCACAGACTGAAAGTGCTGGGAGACCACTTTGTGTCAACAACAACAAACTGCAAGGAGTTTAGAAGACATCAATTAAAATCAGACCATCTAATCCTGTACTCCAGATTGGTGCTATTGAACTGTTTTATCTCACCCTTAAAATCTATGTTTTGTGTGTATCATGGGCAGGATTTTCCCATTGGCGAACAGGGGCTGGGGCCTGCTCACTGACACGTAAAATGACGCCCGGTAAAGTAGGGCGGAACTCCCAACGTCACCGCACCCTATTTAAATTTTCCGGTAGGCGGGGATGCAGCAAATCAGCTGTGCACCCACCAACCTGTCAATGGCCAATTGAGGCCATTGACAGAGTCATTTAGCTAATTAATGGACCTGCCCGTTCAACCTTAAGGCTGGCGGGCAGGCCAAGAGCCCTGGCGGGAATTAGAAAAAGCATGAAACCTCATCCATGGGCGGGATGAGGTTTCATGTAGGTTTTTAAAAATTTTATTGAAGTTTTTTTTAAAAATCATGGACATGTCCCAACTCATGTGACACATGAGTTGGGACATGTCAGGATTTTTTTTTCCTATTTTTAATATCTTTGACGGAACAGCCGATCTCCCTGAGGCAGCACTTAGCCTCAGGGAGATGAGTGCACTCTTTTGTGCGCATGCGCGAAACAGCGCACTCTCGATTTTGGGATGTCCCCCCGCAACCGCACATCAGTGCAGACTTCACGCTGGGCAGGCCTTAATTGGCCCACCCATGTAAAATGGTGCTGCGCCCCCAATTGGGGGTGCCAATCGGAAGTGTGCCTGTGCGCATGCGCCATTCAACTTCGCCCCCAACAGGGGGAAAATCCTGCCCCATGTGTGTGTGTGTCTGTGTTTGTGTATAGGGGTTTAAGAATGGGTAGAGTTTAAGTTATTGAGCTAGAAGTTAGCAATTCACATTTCTTTCTTTTGCCACTAGTTAAAGACAAATTTTCAATAAACAGTTATTTACTTATTAAGTTTACAAACCTGGTGCTTGTATTCTGTTAACCTATATCAAACAGTTAGGTAGAATTGGGGCAGTCTGGAGGTTTGATAAAACTTTTCACATTTGTTGCAGCTCAGGGAACAGTGGGGCTTGATATTATAACACACTATCTCCAGAGAGTCGTGACAACACACAGAGCCCTTGTTATTTGCAGACAGAAAGAACGTGTACACACATTGTGCCGGTTTCAGCAGAACAAAATAAGTGACAGCCATTCGCTGACTCATTCCTCAGGGCAATGCCTTGACTAATCAGGGTCAAGCTGTCTATTTTAAATTTCAAACAACGCTTGGTAGTTAACTGTTAGTTACCATTAATGGTACATTCTCCATAGTAATGCCACTTGCCAACCTATCAGCACTCTCTTCACATATGGTATAAATTGTTGTTTTCCCCTTATATTGGTATTCTTGCGAGTGCAAGATGAAAAGCTTAGACATGTCTCTTTTTTCAGCAATACTCAAATGGTAGGATACTGATACACAGAGGAAGAGAGAGATATTGGTATGCTTATCCACGTATTCCTGAAGATATCAGAACAGTAAGATAAAGTGAACAAGAACGATATCAGATATCTTTCCTTTATTGGCTAAGACATAGAACATAAGAACAGAAAGGTTATGCTAGAACCGAATAAAACACTGGCTGGAACATAGCTAGAGTACTGCAAAGAGTTCTGGTCTCCAAATGCAGGAAAGATGTGATTGCACTGGAGAAGATGCAAAGGAAATTTACAAGGACTGGGAATTTTGAAAGGAAAGTTTAGGGGGAATAGGCTGGGTTTGTTTTCTTTGGAACAGAGGAAACTGAGGAGAGATTTCATTAGATGTATAAAATTATCAGAGGCCTAGATAAAGTAAATAGGAAGAGCTTATTTCCATTGGCAGAGAGGTCAGAAGCCAGGGTGCGTTGACTTAAAGTAATTGGTAGAAGAATTAAAGGGGATTCGATGAGAAATCAGCAGCTGATAGAATTTAAATTCAATTAATTAAAAAAAAGGTCTGGAACTGAAAGCTAGTCTCTGTAAGGGTAACCATGAAACTATCATTGATTGCCTTAAAAACCCATCTGGTCCACTAATGTCCTTTAGGGAAGGAAATCTGCTGTCCTTCCCCAGTCAGGCCGACACG
Organism: Carcharodon carcharias; assembly: GCF_017639515.1. Lineage (NCBI taxonomy): Eukaryota > Metazoa > Chordata > Chondrichthyes > Lamniformes > Lamnidae > Carcharodon > Carcharodon carcharias. The sequence goes on from NC_054470.1 coordinate 35,823,124, forward strand.
TGACACAAGATCCACAGTGACATTTTTTCAAAGAATTAAAAGTCAGGATTTTTAAATGCCTTGACAGATTGACAGCTCTCATTGACAGCTGCTTTTCACAGAGATAATTAATGCATGGCAGTGGCTTGTGAAAGAGGACACATCACTCACAAGATTCGTATCTGCACTTAAACCCCATGCATTAGGCTGGGGATAAGCATGGTAATAAGAGATATGGTAGCATAATGGTTATGTTCTTAGACTAGCAGACCAGAGGCCTGAACTATGAAGCCTAATAGACAAGAGCTCAAATCCCACCTGACAACTGAGGAATTTTAATTAAATAAAAATGAAACAAAAAGCTAGCATTAGTAATGGTGACCATAAAACACTAGATTACTATAAAAACCCATCTGGTTCACAAATCTCCTTTAGGAAAGAAAATTTATCATCCTGACCTGGTCTGGCCTTTTGGTGATTCCAGGCCCAAAGCAATGTGCTAACTCTTCACACTGTGCTCAGAAACAGCCTCGTAAGTCAAACTGTTGCATTTGAGAAGGCATCTCCCTACTACCTACTCACGGTGAACACCAAGTGCTAGCCTTGCCTGTGACACCCCCATCCTGGGAGGAATTTTCTGAGCCCGCTAGCAGTGGGCATGATAGGTGGCTGCGCGGAAAATATGGTGCAACCTGCTTCACGACAGCATGAAGGCAGGTTGTGATCGTCCACTCAGCCTGCAAATGGCGAGCCGCATTTCCCACCATCGGTCAGCAGGGAGCTAATTGTAATACATTAGCATATAATTAAAAGGCCATCCCACCAGGCTCTTGGAACCCCGTCGTATCGTCTGTCCACGTCGGCGGGAAAGCACACTGATGTGTTTCACAACAGCACGCAGGCAATGTGCACTTGATGGCTTTCACTTTGGCAGAACTGAGGTGAGTGAGCAGCAGCGTTCTCCACAGCTCGCCCATGTTTACAGGCCTCAGGGGCGCTGGGGAGGTGGGTGCAACTGATGCCTGGCACCGGAGGCGACTGCTGAGGGGGGAGGGATATAGTCCAGAGGCAAGAGCTGTCCAGCTTCAGAGGTGACTGCTAGAGGGGTGGTCAAGTGCTACCCTGGCACTGCATCCCATGTGCAAGCAATCAATGTGGGGGGGCAGGATAAGCGAGAGAAAAAGCCACGCATTAGGGACACCTGTATGAACTGACCATGCCTCTGCAACTGAGATAGATCAGGCGCAGCCACAGTGATAAGATTGGGGCCTGCCCACCCATGCAAGCATCGCAGAGGCACCAAAGGACCACCAAGCACTCCATACCTAAACCCCTGCCACTATCCCGCCCACACCTCTGGCACAGACTTCGAGTCCACCACCACTTTATTGGACCACAGATCAGTTGGGCTGCACACATCATAAAATCTCCTCGTCAACACTGGCCATGGAGCAGTCACTGCTGGAGGTGCTCACAATCCCTTGCCATCTCAGCCTCCTGGTTTGGATCATGTTGCAGGCTGACAGGGTAGCCATGCAGCGCACTAATCTCTGGCCATCCGAGGGGTGACCAGCACTCTCCGGGAAGTGTTAAGGGGCTATCACACAGGCCTGGAAAGGTGCTAAGTACACCCATGATAACCACATTTCTCTCCCTTTCATGCTGCAGGAGGACCACATCAGGATCATGGATCCTGGTGACCTAGCTGTGTGCCTGATGACCTACAGAGACCTTAGGAGGAGAGAGTGACTGAGGGACCTGGCTGCACAAAGGCAGGAGCAGCAACCTCATGAAGAAGGGACTGCAGGGTTGGCTCCTTGGGGACAAGGGCTACCCACAGAAGCCGTGGCTGATGACACCCTTGTGGCAGCCTCAGACTGCAGCAAAGCGATGTTATAATCAGACTCAAGCTGCAGTTCGCAACATGGCGGAGCAAACCATTGGGATGCTGAAGATGTGGTTTCGGTGCCTGGGCCGGTCTGGTGGAGCCCTGCAATACAGTCCACAGAGGATGTCACATATTGTCATTGTCTGCTGTGCCCTTTACAATCGGCGCTGCAACAGGATCGGGAGCTGGCTGAGGAGGAGCTGGAGGAGCTGCATGTCTCCTCAGAGGAGGAGGACGCTGACAGGGATAAGGGTGAGTGGGTCCTCAGTGGTGACAATAACAGGAATTTGGCAGGCACACTTGAGAGGCCCTCATAGCTGCTAGATTTCTGGAGGATGATGACAACATTCAATGAGGTGTGCCCGTACATCCTCACATCACAGTTGTGAACGTTTGACTCCAGTCTGGCTTATGGCAGCGCCAATACCCTCTGAGAGAATGCTCCTGTCATGGAGGTGCAGTGGAGGCCCTAATAGTCATTCGATCACAGGAGGATGTTGACGATACGCAGTGAGGACACTCCATAGATCTTCACATAGCCTCTGAAAATGTCTGACCCCTGTCTGGCCAAGGGAAGCTCACTTGCGTTCCATGATCAGGATCATCTCAGAGACGCAGCCATGAAACTTTAGATGCATCTGATGCTGGTCCGCCTTTAGCACCTCAGCCCTTCAGGAGCAGGTGCACAGCTTCACTGGTCTCAGATAATGGTGTGATGGGGACTAGCCCCACATTAAATGTGCTGCGAGCACACCAAGAGAATGAGAGAACTCTGTGGTACCTGCCCACCACATTTCTGGCAGCAATGACCAGCACTACTGAGGTGCAGGCAGTAGTAATGTGTCCAGGGAGTGTGAGGCTGGACCATCACTGTGGTCTGAAGGCCACACAGGGAAGAGGCCCTGGACTGAGACACTAACCTTTATCTTGTACAGGAAGGTTTCATACCTAAGTGACATGAACACTGCTCATCAGAACAAGGAGCCATAGATAGGGAGACATTCTTGGGAGTTTATTGACAATAGTGAACAGTATGTACGAGTGATTAACACCTGTGCCCAGGCTGTGCTTCCTGATTAGTCTCAGTTGCAGCTCATTACTGTTGAGCTGGGTGTGGCTGTGGCTGCTTTATTCCAGCTTCTGTGGGATTTCCAGTGGCTGTTCATGTGCTGCTTTCCTGTGGCTGATTCTGCTGCTGTTTTCCTGTGGCTGTTCCTGCTGCTGTGGAATTTCCTGTGGCTGTTCCTGCTGCTGTGGAATTTCCTGTGGCTGTTCCTGCTGCTGTGGGATTTCCTGTGGCTGTTCCTGCTGCTGTGGGATTTCCTTCTAGTACTCAACTGTAGCAAGAAGACTGCTGCCAACAAGGCTGCTGCTGCTATTACAACCTGCTACTGCAGGGTGGGGCCTTGTAAGGCCTAGCAAGGCCTGAAGAGCCTGGGAGTGGGAGTTTTGGGAGAGCTGGAGTAGAGAGGACTCGTCTCCAGCTGGAGAGGGAGGACTTTTGCTGCAAAAGGTGGGTGCCTGGGGAAGAAAATAACTACATTTTGTCTGTCTGGTTGTCTGCAGGGGGAAGAATAGAACATCCAAGCAGGGAGGGTTGTGAGAGACTGAAATTTGAGGGGAAGAAGACCTGTACCCTACTCTGCTCTCCTTTGCCTCACCTGGGTTAGCTAGCACTGCCCAGAGCCAGCTGTATCTATGGGCATTTATAATTGTTCCTCAGCTGTGCCTGGGTGGTGCTAGCTACCCAGGTGAAGGCTTGTCTTCACCCCGCAGTGGAACATTGGAACCCTCCCCACCCCAAGAAACACCCCCACTCTTGTCCTCTCTGTCTCCCCCTCCATCTCCCTCACTCTCTACTACTCCCACTCCCCTTTGCTCTGTTTGTTGTGTATATTTTACCTTTATTGGTGTGGGTGTAGCATTCCCGATGGCAGCGACAACATCTTTGCTGATGGCGAGACCCGCTCAGGCCACCCATGTGGGGGGTGGTGGCCTCTTCAACCCCTGCATCTCCTGCAGCCCTGTCACCATTTAAGTTGCTGACACGTCAGCTTGGGGTGAAGTGCTGCACCCATACCACAATGACCATTGAGGCCTACATAAAGGCTCTGGCCTGGGTATTTGGCCCCTCAGCCTCGTAAATATATGGGAAGGCCGTAATCTTTTTAAAGGCTGAGTGGGCAGTGCACCCCGCCCTTGAAAAGAGGCTCACGGTGGGTGGGAAGTTCCTGGTGGTGGACCTTCTGGAGGCCACACCCAGAGGCTAACATTATCGCCGATGGGCTCCTTCTTCCCCACATGTCATCTGGGGGAAGTGAGGTCGTGGGTGGTGCTGATCCTGCTCGGCCTGAAGGATGCCAGCCTCCATCACATGTACTCCTTCTGGCGCCAGGATTCTGTACACCTGGCCCAGGAGGAGTGCACCGAGGAGGGTTTTGTTGCCATCTTTGAGGGGGCCGCCAACCGCATTTCTTGGTCAGCGGATGGCGTGCATTGCAGTGCCCACGAGGGTGTGGGGCATGTAAGGAAGGACTGCTCCACCTCCAAGGCCACCAATACCATCCATCTTCCTCCCGCAAGGAGAGGTGACGCCGGCAGCCACTGACACCTCAGGTGCTGGTGAGGTGGTGAGAGGGACCCCGCACCATAAGAAGGCATAGAGGAAGACCCACCACCTAGAGGTTGCTCCCCAGATCCCCCAAACCCACCCTGATCTCCAGACCCCTGAAGACACCGGCTCAGGGGGACAAAAATCATCCAGTCCCGGGGTCGTGAACATGTGTGCTCCTCGGCCATATGACGGGCCCAACATTGTCCCTGTGCAGGTTCCCGGCTTTGGCAGCAGTGGGGCGCCCGACCCTGAGCCGGTGGTCCTATTAAAGAAAGTGCACCTGTCCAAACCCCAGAGGGTGGAGTGTCTGGAGGGGATGGATGAGGCAGCAGGGTCCTCGCAACTGGAGGTCTCACCAAACCTCAGCCTACCCCAGAAGAGACAACACCCCTCAGAGGGAGAGGACCTTCTGACTCGAGAGGTCGGAAGTATCCCCTCCCCCAGTGAAGCAGTGCTGGTGTCACCACCCCATAAGCCCTCGATCTGCCCTCTGGTGGGAGCCCAAACCCCGTTCCCTTGCTGCAGACCCCTGAGCAGGACCCCTCAGGGGTCGGTGATGGTATCGCTCTTATGGTGGTGCCCCGCTCCAACCCACCTTTTACCCCTAAAGTGCCATCTGGCCTGCCAGAGGACTGCAGCAGTCCCTTCATGGCCCCGACCTCAAGGTCATCGGGCAGCGGTGGCAAGGAAGACCTCCCGGCTCCCTCCCAACTTTCAGCACCAGGCACCTCCGTGATAGGTCCGGAGCTTTTTCCGGACTCTCTGGGCGGCCCGGTGCCTTGGGGGAGCGGGGCTCTTAGCTGCTGCCGCCCTTTGGCCCATATCCCCAAGAGGAGACCACAGAGGAACCCTCTGCCCTTGATCCTGGGGGTGGGATCGAGGTGGAGGTGGAGCCGACTGGCAGCTCCGAAACAGTCCCAATCCTCAATACAGGGGAGGGGTTGGAAGCTGGAGGCGAAGACCCGGAGGAGGATGGGGTTTTGGTGGTGAGCACCGGGGACGACCCTGAGTCGTTGTCAGGTGAGTTAGTGGATCCTCTGGTGCCCCCTGCTGACTCTCCCCTCATCCCCATTAGGGAGCTCCAGGATTTTTTAGTGAGTAATCGCAGATGCTGAGACTGGTGGCATTCGTATCCGTTGGTGGTTCTGGTCCACCCGCGAGTCCCTAAAAGACCCTGGGCTGGACAGAAACGCTAAGAGGAGGGTCACATATTTCTCGCTGGGCTCCTGAAGGATTAAAATAGTCCTCCCCTTCTTACATGAAGCATGGTGATAGTAGCACATACTTCTGACAATGAAGACTATCATAGCCAGCCTCAACATCACCAGCAGCAGGGACGCACAGCGCAGGTTCCAGAACTTCCCGGTCCACCAGGACAGGAAGTATGTGGTGTGCTTCCTGCAAAAAACCTATACCGTTCCAGGAGACAAAGCTAAGTGGCTCCTGGATTGGTGAGGGGGGTGTCTACATGAGTCACCTAGCCTCCAATTCTGATGGGGTGGCTATCTTGTTGGCCCCACATTTTCAGCCAGAGATCTTGGGGGTCAAGGAATAGGTGCCAAGCCAGTTGCTGCACCTTACTGTGCGCCTGGGGGGCGCAGCGCTGCATTTTATGAACGGGGGTCCTGAGGGAGAGCATCATGACCGGGGAGATGCCCCTCTCGTGCCTATGGCTGTGATTGCCCTGCTGCCTCAGAGGGAGGACATCCGCCACCTTAAGAACTGGCACCTGGTCTCCCTCCTCAGCACGGATTACAAGATCTTTGCCAGACCAATGTCTTCTCGCCTTGGCACCGTGCTGGACCACATGATCCACCTTGACCAGCCCTACATAGTCCTGGGCTGCACCATCTTCGATAATATCTATCTGGTCCGGAACACCATCCACCTTTCCCAGGAGACTGGTCTGTCAAGCACCTTCCTGTCTCTTGACCAGGAGAAGGCGTTCGACAGGGTGGATCACAAGTATTTATTTGGGACTTTGCGAGCATTCGGGCTCGGGGTGCATTTCATCGCCCAGATCCGGCTTCTGTAAGCTGCCGCAGAGTGTCTAGTTAAGGTTAACGGGTCCCTGATGGTGCCCTTTCGCTTTGAGAGGGGAGTGCGTCAGGGCTGCCCCCTGTCTGGCCAATTGTATTCCATCTGCATGGAGCCTTTCCTGCGCCTCTTGCAGAGGAGGTTGTCAGGGTTGGTTCTGCGTGGGCCGGGGATCGGGATGGGCCTCTCGGCTTACGTGCTCCTCCCGGCTGACCTGTGGAGGATGCGCAAATGCCAGGAGGTGTACTCCACCGCGTCCACTGCCAGGATCAACTGGAGCAAGTGTTCTGGACTCCTGGTGGGTCAGTGGCAGATGACTCCCATACCCAAGGAGCTCAGGCCTTTCACCTGGCGCAGGACCAGCCTCCTCTACCTGGGGGTCCACCCCTGCCCTGCTGAGGAATCCTGGCTGGCGAACTGGCAGGAGCTGGAGGCCAAAGTTACCATTCGCCTGCGGAGCTGGACAGGACTGTTCCGAGTGCTGTCTTAGCAGAGCCGAGTTCTGGTCATAAACCAGCTGATTGGCGCTAGGTTGTGGCACTGGCTGGTCACTTTGACTCCTATCCCGGATGTTGTCACAAAAATCCAGAGAATGCTCGTCGACTTCTCCTGGGACAAGAGGCTGCACTGGGTCACTGCTGAGGTTCTGAGTCTCCCACTTAGGGTGGGCGGTCAGGCGCTGCTGTGCCTCCGCACCCAGTTGGTGACTTTCTACCTTCAGGCCCTGCAGTGATACCTTTACGTCGAACCCCCTCCGAGATGGATTTCTTCCACCAGGTTAACGGCCTGAACTATGACATGCAGCTCCTGTTTGTAGACCGGAGGGACCTTCGTGGCTTCTTATAGGCGCTGCCCGTCTTTTACCAGAACCAGATCAAAGTCTGGAACGTGGTCGCCACACAACGCAGCTCTCCGCTGTCATCAGAGAGCCGCTGCTCAGGAATCTGCCCCCTGTCCTTTTTGGAGAGGAGGGCTGTGGCTGCTGGGGTGACCAGGATCGGGGATGTGTCAGGTGGCGGAGGAGTGGGCTGGATGCTTCCGCAGGAGTTGGCATGTTGCGCTTCCATGGATGTCTGGCTCACGGCCAATGCCATCTATGACCTTAGGACGGTCATGCTCGGCCCCGACATGATTCTGGGTCTCGAGGTGGAGCAGGAGCGCGGTGGTCTTCCGTCCGAGCATACCCCTATTCGGATGGATTCCACATTGTCCCCCAAGCCCCGAACCCTTCCTTAAAGTGGGTGCCCTGCAACCTGGTGGTTCGCCTCATGGAAATGCCCTCTGTGCCCTTTAGCACGGTGCAGAGGGGTTTCCTGTATGGGCTGCTGCTGCACACCCTTCACTTCCATGCCCTTGCCCGCTACCTGGACACGTCCTGTTGCCTTCTGGCGGCGGAGGTCCCCAGTGGGGGGCCCTCTACAAGGGTGTCCTCCCACTTCCCTTCAGGGACCTGGGGTGGAGACTGTTGCACGTAGCAGTCCCATACAACCGTAGTTTGTGTCAGTTCACGGACTTCCAAGATACCTGCGCCTTTTGCAGCCTTGTGGATTCCGTGGACCACGTCTATGTTAATTGTTGTGGGCTGCACCCCCTTTTTAGTTTCTTGAAAAAACTTTTACTGTTGTTTTGTTTGAACTTCAGTTCCACGCTCCTGATCTACAGGTACCCAATGCGGAGGGAGGCTGAGAGGGAGGAGGACCTCCTCATGAATCTGCTCCTGGGCTTTGCCAAGTTACCATTAACAGGTCCAGGCAGTGGGCAATCGAACATGTCGTCTGACACAACTGTCTGCCCCTCTTCCGTGGCTTTGTTCATGGCCGGGTGTCCCTGGAGAGAGAGCACGCAGTGTCTGCCGGCACCATCGAGGTCTTCCATGCCCGGTGGGCACGGCGGGGGTTGGGGTGCTTTATCGACCCTTTAATCACATTTTGATTTGATGTTGGTAAGTTTCCTTTGCCTTTTGTCTTTTGTTTTTGCAGTTTCCCTTTAAGGGGCTGCTTTTTCTTTCGTTAAATTTAGTTTAATTGTTTTGACTTTTCTAATGCTGCCGTTATGTCTTGGTGCTCCCCAGACATCCATAGCAGAGGTGGAGGCAGCCTGCTGACTGTGACACTATGTCTGTGATGACTTTTGTGGGCGTCCTCTGGAGGACCGAGACTTGGAGGACCCCGGCCTGCTTTCGGGTCCTGCCATGTGACAGTGACACCCTGTTCGGCCTGTGAAGCTGGATCTGCGGAGGTCACAGGAAAGGGGAGTCAGATGGGCCAGTCACTCCTAGAGTCACCTGGGTGGATGACCCCGAAGCTTGCGCCTGCTGATCCTCCTCCCTATGGGTGTCCAAGGGCCCCTGGCTGACTCCATTAGTGGAAGGGGTAGCTGGAGTGAGATCAAGCTACCCACCACACCTCTCGCATCCATACTGTTGGAGGCCAACTATGGCATCACCGATGGAGTTAAGCCCACAAAGCAGTGCAGGAGTGATGTCCTGGTCCAAGGTCTCCATGGCAGCCACCATCCTGCCAGTGTTGACCTCAGTGTATTGGCATGCCAGCGCTATCACCTCAGCCTGAAGACAGATGGACTCCTCCATCGTGCCTTGCAATCTGAGTAGTGCAGTGGGCACCCCTTCCTGATGTTCCCGAGCTTGCCTTTGCAGCTCCAGCAACTGTGACAAGACCGAGTCCAGAAGCTCATCATCTGACTCAAACTCAGCAACATTCTGGCCTCCAGCAGTCCTTGAGTCTCAGGGACCTGGAAAGTCCCTACCTCCACCTGCTGTGGATCAGAAATTGCAATGTGCTCACCAGATTGTGGACCCGAGGCTACTCTAAAACTAGGTCCAACCGAGGTGTGTGTCCCTGCACTGATGGAGAGTGTGGATGAGCTCTGTGACGGGGCTTTAGGGAGGGTGCCTTCAGATTCCTCTTTGGAGGTTTCTTCAGAGGTTGCTTGGAGGCACTGGGACTCCGTCTGCTGCTTCCCAGGTGTGCCTGCAAAAGCAAGGAGAGATAATAAGTACATGGCAATGGCCTGTGAAACAGGACACATCACTCACGGCATGGTTGTCTGATGGATGTTGTACTGCTGGATCCTCACTTGGTGGAGCAGCACTGACCTCACAGTCAGTACAGGACCAGTCCCGGTCATCACTGGCCAGCTGGATGGCTCTGTTTTCAAATTCTGTGAGAACTTTGAATTCCGGCATCCCTCCACCTGTCTGCGACCTTTCCCTCCTGTTGTGAGCCAGTTTGTCCTGCATGGATAGAGATGGAAAGATTGTATCAGAACCCCTGCCAGGCCAGATGATAAGTGTGCCTGGCCTGTGTGGGTGGTGAGTGGTCCCATGGACAGGATGAGGACAATGATGGTGTGTGTGTGAGAGATTGAATGGTGATGGCCCTCGTACTGGCAGTGAGTGAGGGCCCTGTGGGCGTGTGATAGGTTTGTGAGTGTGTGAGTTGGAAGTGATGAAAAGATTGACTTACCCTGGTGAAACAGAGGAGATTACTCATCCTTTTGTGGCACTGGGTGGCTGTCCTCTTCTGATGGGCATTGGCGCTGACCACCACTGCCATCGACTCCCAAGCCGAGCTGGTGACATTGCTTGCGACCACAGCGGGGCTAGAGCGCATCCTGGTGGGCTTCCACAGCATCCAGCAGTCGCTCGAGGGACCCGTTGTTGAAGCAGGAGACTGCAGTCTTTTTGCCTTCGCAGGTCATGTCGTGGTGATGAGCTGGTGGCGATGACAGCTTTCCTGGAGGCTGCCTTTTAAAGATGACGGCCGGTGTGATGCAACAGCAGGGTGATAGCAAGCAGGCGAATGAGAGCCCGCCCGCCATGGAAATGATGTGTTTCACGGGTGTGAATATATAATGAGGCGGGCTCGGGAAAATACTGCGTGAAAACCCGCCATTATCATCGGTGGGTAGGACTCCATTTTGCCCACCCGCTACCGCACTTAGTGCAAATCTAGGAAAATGTTGTCACCTGTATCTATCTCATTTAAATGTAATAAAGATAAAATGACTTGGCTGTTCTGGCAGGAGTTCTTTGTGGTCCAGATATACCACGTTTTGGGCATTTCACAAGGTCTTGGGAGGGTTAGAACCTCCACGCACCCCTTATGATGTTGTTGGGGTGGTGGGGGGAGTCCCAACACACTGTCCTGGGATACATTGCATCATAAATTATTGGAAAAGGAGTACTGGTCTCAAGGTCAGGTGAAGGATGACTCGTGTTTGGGGTTTAGGCCTGGATTATGCCTGCAACATTCAGGCAGACACTTGGTAAGAAGGTTACCATGACCTGGCACTTCCAGATGGGTGTGCTGTGCGGCGATGCAACAATGACAATGCCCCTGACTCCACTGGGGCCTGTCAGCACTACTTTATTTTGTGGCCAGTAGAGAAATTGGGATATGGCTTCATGCTAATTATGCTTCATGCTAATGACCCTCCTTCCATCATGCTCACTGATGATTGCACAATGTTCAGCACCATTTGCAACTCCACAGATACTGAAGCAGTCCATGTCCAAATACAGCAAGACCTGGACAATATCCAGGCTTGGGCTGACAAGTGGCAGGTAACATTCACGCCACACAAGTGTCAGGCAGTGACCATACCCAACAATCGCCCCCTGACATTCAATGGCATTGTGATCGCTGAAGTGCCCACTCTCAACATCCTGGGGGGTTATCATTGACCAGAAACTGAACTGGACTAGCCACATAGATTCTGTGGCTATAAGAGCAGGTCAGAGGCTGGGAATTCTGCAGCGATTAACTCACCTCCTGACACCGTACCCCAAAAGCCTGCCCACCATCTACAAGGCACAAGTCAGGAGTGTGATGGAATGCTTTCCATTAGCCTGGATGAGTGCAGCTCCAACAACACTCAAGAAGCTTGACACCATCCAGGACAAAGCAACCTGCTCGATTGGCACCCCTTCTACAAACATTCACTCCCTCCCCCACCGATGCACAGTGGCAGCAGTGTGTACCATCTACAAAATGCACTGCAGGAACTCATCAAGGGTCCTGAGACAGCACCTTCCAAACACACGGCTGCCACCATCTAGAAGGACAAGGGCAGCAGACACATGGGAACACCACCACCTGGAAGTTCTCCTCCAAGCCACACACCATCCTGAGTTGGAAATATATCACCATTTCTTCACTGTCACTGGGTCAAAATCCTGGAACTCCCTCCCTAACAGCACTGTGGGTGTATCTACACCACAGGGACTGCAGCAGTCCAAGAAGCCAGCTCACTTCACTGCTGCCTTCTCAATGGCAGTTAGGGATGGGCAATAAATGCTGGCCTAGCCAGCGACACCCACATCCCATGAATGAATAAAAAAAGAGGTACTGCTCCCCCTGACACTGCAGTTCCGGTGGGATCAGTGCTGTCGGGCACCAGTGGGCATGAGGCCAGTATAAGGGCTGAGTCTGTGGCCCCTCAAATTCCATCTGTCACATGCTGAAATTCAGAAGCAAATGAAACACTGTCAATAGTTACTTTGAAATTCAGTCACTTGAATGTTACTTATAATATAAATTAAACTTTTCTTTGATTGCACATTAGCTTTAAAAGATGCATTTCAGTTTATGAATAACTTATTCAGATTCGGGACTGTGTAATTCTTTATTTAATTGAACATTTATTTAATATAATTTTTCAACAAATATGTTGTGAAGTAATCAGCTCCAATAAAGGAAAGAATGTGGGAAGACGGGTTGGGATTATATTTTTGAATCGCTTTCCAGCAGTTTTTCAGAAACATCCATAGGTCCAACTGGAGATGGGTTGAGCCCTCTGTCTGCTAGGGTATGGATTTGCCCTCAGGAAATCTTGACTACAATTATTTAAATTTTGAACTTAATTATCCAAATTGGTCATCCTTGCCAAGATGATCCAATGGCTACAGGTAACTGACTGTGGGCGAGGATTTCCTCTGTGAACTCTCATGATGAACAGATGATATAGCATTCACTCCATTGGCTTGCCATGGCTTCTGAACTATAGCTAACTCTGCCCCAAACATACCCACTTTCTTGAGCACCACTACCTCCAGCAAGATCTCCAGGCTTTCCACAATAAAGAATGGCACTTCTGAAACATTGGGCTGGATTTTTAGAACCCTCCCCTGGCCAGCAACAGAGGTGAGTGGGCCCTAAAAATAATGCTATCAGCCACATGTTGGTTCTCTGACTCCATTCTGCCCCAGACAATTTTCCTGGAGGCAGGATGTGAGGGGGTGGTTCATCGCTACCTGCCAACACAGCAGATAAGCATGCTAAGGGCCACTTAATTCCAATTAAAGAAGGCTGACTGGCTTTTGAAACACTTTCTCCCTCACTTACCTGCCATCATATCCTGCTGCCGCTTCTAGCTGGAAGGCCTTTGCTTGGTCCTTGGGCTTCAAGAATCTGCCAGCTGTCCTTATTTAGACAGCAAACCCGCCCTCTGGCCATTAATTGATCGCTTTGGGGAAAATCACACGCAGTGACTGTTTCCACACAGTGCAGGTTTCTGACCCTCCCACATGAGCCTGACAGTGGGGTTCAGAAGCTTGCAGAAAAAATCCTGGTCCCCATTGCTGCTTCTCTCTCCACAGATGCTGCCTGAGCTGCTGACTATTTCCGGCATTCTCTGATTTAATTTCAGAACTCCAACACCTGCAGTTTTGTGCTTTTGTTTTAGCAATGTGAATTTGTTTTGCGATGTGAACATAAACCAAGAATACAGCTACCTACAGCAGAATTTTTCTGAGGGATGATTCAGTGATCCTGTACTTCTACCAGAGAGCAAGTTGTGGGGAATTGCACTTTGCAGTCTGGGAATAGGCAGAAAATCACAGGCTGGATACCTGCAATTTTTCAAGTTGCTCATCCTGATGCACACTTAGGGCACAGAATAAGGGAATCACCACCACAGTTCATTTCCAACAATGCTTTGTATGTTTAATTGTATATTAAAAATAAAAACAAATTGCTGTACATTAAAAGTGTTGTGTCATTGTATTATTGTAATATCGTAGAACCGTACTGAGTCTCTAGCATTGATGAGTGATTTATGTCACATTATTATAATCAACCAATCAGATTTCCACAATAATACAATTGTTTTATTCTGTGTTAATTCTTGTCTTTCTTTGTAAGATTATTTTGAGAACAAGATGAATAATGTTAAGATGGATAAAACAAAAAATTTAGATAATTTTGTAAAGATAGAGGAATACAAAGCACCAAGCCTCAACAGGATACATCCTAGAATCCTGAGGGAAATAAGGGAGGAAATTGCAGGGTCCAGGAAATTATATTTCAGGACTTTATTGAATGTGGATGTCTGCCAGAAGACCAGATAGAGGTCAATGTACTAAGGAGATACAGAGCTAGACAGCTAGACTGGTTTACATTTTAACAATTATGGATGTCATTACAACGCATAAAGGAAAAATAGTTAGAAGTAGGGGTTTCAAGTGGCAAATTGTATTTGTCAAAGCTCATAGGCTTCTTTGTGGAGATAACAGATATGGTATATGGAGGAAATGCAGTGGTTGTAGTATACATTGACTTTAAGAAAGCTTTTGACAAGGTATCCAATAGGTGATTACTGGAGAAGATTAATGAGCAAACAATTAGAGGAAAGATAGCCAACTGGATTTAAAATTGGTTAGGAAAGAATAAACAGAAAGTAGGAGTTAAGGACAGTTTCCTGGAATGGTGGGAAGTGGGTACTGATGTTCCTCACGGTTCAGTCCTGGGTTACTTCTGTTCACTGTGTGCATCAATGATTTGGATACAGACCTAGATGGAGTGGTGTCAAAATTTGCAGATATTACCAAAATGGGAGGTATGGTTAATTCAGTACAAGATCACAGGAAGTTGTAAATGGATATCGCTAAGATCAGGGAATGAGCTAAAAAGTGTGGGATGGAATTCAACATCAGTAAATCTGAGGCAATAATTTTAGTTCAAAAATACTAAATGGAAATAGGTTCAGTGCTGGGGAAGAGCAGACTGATTTCGGATATGTGCAGGTTCACAGGACATTAAAGTCGATAAGGCTGTAAAAAAAAAAGCTGAAGGAATAATAAGAAAGCATATAAAAGCCAAGGGTTCACTTGCAGCCCGTGCAAAGCCTTAATAAAGCCCTAGTTAGAGTACAGTGCACAGTATTGGGTTTCACACTTTAGAGAGGATACAACTCAAGTTCACTTCGATGGTGACTGGTAGGAGGAAATAAGAATAAAAGGAAGGACAAGCACTTGTTCAATGGAATAATGGAGTTTAAAGGGTAATATGTTTAAAATTGTGAAAGGATGGGGCAAGGTGGATAGAACCAGGCTGTTTCCAATAGCTGAGTGCACTTCCACTGCCGCTGCCACCATGGAGGCTCCACAGACTCAGACTGTCAAACTGGCCCGGGTCACTGAAGTTCTTGGAAGGATGGGATCCCAGGAACAGTGTACTCAGGTCTGTGTGGAATTTATGGGTGAGTGCAACCATTCCATCATTCAAAATGTGAAAGGACCAATCCGTGAGGGCGATGTGCTTACACTTTTGGAATCTGAGAAGATTATGATAATGGATCGTCAAAACTGATGCCAGCTGAAGCTGTTATCGAAGTAATTGGCTATGCACATTTTCACAATTTTTTTTGACAAAATGGGACAATAAACATTATAAATAAGTAATCTTTTTTTAAAAAACAGGGAGGTACAGACACAAAATTAAGCCTAGAAATTTAGAACAGAAAGCAAGGGAAAGTTCTTTACATAAAGGGTGAACGGTTGTGGAATGCACTCCAGGATTACTGGTTGAACCAGAAACTATGCCAACATTCAAGGTTAGATTGAATAGGGTAGGTGAAGGAAAAGGGGATGAACAGGTATGGCAACAGACTGGGTAAATGTGATTAGAACTATCTTTCAATACAATACAAGGAATATTTCCAACCAGTCACTGGCATTCTTCCCAAGAACTCACAGACAAGTGTTGTTAGCACTTGCATTTACTGAATGACAGTTCTAAATCAGAACTTCCTTACAGTGTCAAAGTGCAGTATTTAAATTCTGCCAACACTGCTCATACTTCTTTTTTCTTCCTCTCCAAATCTCTCACCAGCTCCATTCTTGAAGGAATTCACTTAACGTACAATCCCTGATACCTCATCTTCATATAGGAGCTTCGATAGTGAGGATTGCATTACCCCATCATATGATTTGACAATCAGCATTACAGTGGAGGAAAGGTCTAGGAAAATTAAGCGAAAGGCCAGCTGCTGCAGCCCCTCCTGCATGGGAGAATCCCACCAGTTTCCCATTCACAATGCCAAAATATGTAAGCAAAAGCTGGAGGTAAGGTCCAGCCAATTTCCCTGTCTTCCAATATAGGCATCTCTGGTATCAGGGCTTGACAGGGATGGAAGTAGTCCCGAGGACAGGAGCAGAAGGCATACTAATGCACCTTTTAGAGACTTAGCAGTTGGCACCTCTCCATGAGCTCAGACTCGTATCCAGTGCCTAAAATAAAAATTCCATCTAAAGATCATCAGGACTTTTTGTGTTGCTTCCATTGGCAGAAGGTGAACAATCCAACCCCAAGTGTCTGGAGGCCACTTTATAATCCTGGCCACAGCCAATGTCCACACATGTACATTTGTCACATTCACTGAACAGCAAGCAGGAACAGGAACTGTGACCAGTTGTACTGCTCCTAACATCTCCATGATTAAGATCAGCTAACTCATCACACACCCCAGATAAAATATGAGATTTTCCTAGACACGCCTGAAGGAGGAAAAGAAGTAGTCAAAAACAAGGTAAAGAAATGATTTCAACAACTTGATTGCTTTGGTTCAATTGGTAATTGCTAATCGCAGCTTGTTTAATTGGATAATTAAATGATTTGTTTGAATATTTTTGCAGTACTTGCCCTTTGCTGCTTCATAGTGAATGGAAATAGTTTTGACTGCTTCACACACAGACAATGGCCAGGATTTTACGACCCCTCCCGCCTATATTACGGTCCTGCCGAACTGAATGGAGATTTTATTGGCTCACCACATCCGCCAGGGGGAGAAATGCCACAACAGGGCCATAAAGTCCTAGCCAATGAGATCTTTTAGCCATTCAATGTCATTAACATAGTGGACACTAGTTATTTGAGCTAATACTGATGATGTGGCCACATGGACACTTTTGAGATCTGAGATGATAGATCGATCAATAGTTCAATAGATATCCAACGTAAAGAAGTTCCATCTATAAAAATAGACTTTTTTTTTTTTGCCAGCCTGAGATCTGTGTCACAGGTAGACTTATTTGTGAAATTCTCATCCTGTCTATTTGTAATATATATTCTAACAGCTTCAATGAATATTTCATAGGAAATCCTCTAGGTTGGGTGATTTCCCTATCTTTTACACAAAGACAAAGAAAAATATGTTTAAAACTCTGACCTTGGACTATATGAAATGACTCCTACCTCATTTGCTTATTACTATACTATGCTTTGTGCAGCACAGTACTCTAATTACATCAACTCACTATTGCATTTACTGATATCTCTTCAGTTAATCAAGAACTAACTGCTGTAATCACAGGCTTTGATTTTTGTCACAGATTTTCTCCCCTGACCTAAAATTGATTTTCAGCTGAAGTACAGTACCAGCAATGTGAGTTCTCCTCCAGCACAAGACCCAAGTGCCTATTATTCACAAACACCACTTAACAATGCACTGAAATGTAATTTTACCATGGGGCGCATCGCAGCTGAGTCTAAACCTGCCTCTCACCCCATCCATGCATATGTACTTCTAACGAGGGAGGGGCACTTGCTAGCAAACAGAATCATCAACAATAATTTGTATGTTTATGGCTCCTTTAATGTAGTAAAATATCCCAAGGCACCTCAGTAACATTATTAAACAAAATTTGACACTAAACCATATAAGGGGATATTAGGGAAGATGACCAAAGATTTGGTTAAAGAGATTTTAAGGAGAGTCTTACAGGAAGAAAGAGAGGAAGTGAGGTTTGGTGAGAGAATTTTAGAGACCAGAACCTTGGCAATGGAAGGCCGCCAATGGTGGAACTATTAAAATCGGGGAAACAGAGGAGCACAGTTATCTTGGAAGGTTGTAGGCTGAAGGAGATTACAGAGAAAGGAAGGGTGAGGCCATGGAGGGATTTGTAAAAACAATGAGAATTTTTCAAATCAAGCACTGCTTAACTAGTGAACAGAGGGGCGATGGGTGAGGAGAACTTGGTGCAAGTTAGCACATGGGAAGCAGAATTTAGGAGAGCCTCAAGTTAGGGAAGAAGGTGGGAGGCTGGCTAAGGGTGCGTTGGAATAGTCAAGTCTAGCAGTAATGAAGGCAGGGTGAAGGGTTCAGAGTCAGGCAATATTACAAAGGTGAAAATAGGCAGTCTTTGTGATGGCACGGAGATCTGGTCAGAAGATCATCTTAAGGCCAAACATGATGCCAAGATTGAAAACAATCTAGTTAAGCCTAGAGAGAGAGATGGAGTTAGTGACAAGGGAACGGATCTTGAGACAGGGACAGAAGACAATGGACGGAATCATCCTAGGTTTGCAGTAAGTGCAGAAGTGGGTGGGCAAAATGACGTTTTAACTGTTGGCTGCAATGGCGGCTTTTCACGCTGTATTGCTCCAATCCCACCGCATTAATTATGTATTCCTGGGAAACACGCCATTTCGATGTCGGGTGGGCTCTCATTCACGCGCCATACCATTACCTTGCCGCTTCATCAGCTGTACGCATTCCTCTCAGTGCTTCCAGCCCAGGACTGCTGCACAGAAGACACATGGCCCCAAAAGGCAAGAAGTCTGCAGTCCCCAGATTTAATGACGTGTCCCTCAAGCGCCTTTTGGACAACTTGGAGGCTCGCTGTGATGTTCTCTACCCCCGCTCTGGTCACAGGATGGGCAGCAACATCACTAATCCAGCATGGGAGGCAGTGGCAGCGGTGGTCAGCGCAAATGCCCTACAAAAGAGGACAGCCACCCAGTGGCGAAAAAGGATGAACAATCCCCTCCATTCTGCCTGAGTAAGTCACTCTTCTCATCACTTTCAACTCACACACTCACAAACCCATCACACATCCACAGGGACCTCACTCACTGTCAGTTCAAGGGACATCACCATTCACTCTCTCACACACGCCTTCATTATTTTCATCCTGCCCATGGAAATGCTCATCACCCACACATGCCAGGCATACTTACTATCTGGCCTGGCAGGTGTCCTGCTTATACTCTCTACACCTCTATTCATTCAAGACAAGCTGGCCCACAACAAGTGGGAGAAGTTGCAGACTGTTGGAGAAATGCCTGAAATCAGAGACCTCATGGACTTTGAAAGCAGAACCATCCAGCTGGCCGGCGAGGATCTGGACCGTTCCTGTGCTGACGGTGAGGTAAGCGGTGCTCAACCAAGTGAGGATCCAGCAGTGCAACATCCATCAGACAACCATGCTGTGAGTGATGTGTCCTGTTTCATAGGTCACTGCCATGCACTAATTATCTCCCCTTGCTTTCGCAGGCACATCTGCCAAACAGCCAATGGAGTCCAGGACCCAGGGCCTCCAATCAAGCCCCGAAAAAACTTCTGAAGAGGCTTCTGAAGGCATCTTCATTGAAGACCCATCAGAGCGCTCACCCACAGCCTCCACCAGCATAGAGACACACACACCTCAGTGGGACATGGCTTCAGACTACTCTCAGGATCGCAATCTGGTGAGCACATCACACTGCCTGATCCACTGCAGGTAGCGGCAGGGGCATCGCTGGTGTCCAGCACTCGCAGGACTGCTGGAGGCCAGAAATCTGCTGAGTCCAAGTCATATGATGAGCCTCTGGACTCAGTCATACCTCAGCTGCTGGAGCTGCAATGTCAAGGCCGGAAACATCAGGAAGGGATGTCTGCTGCACTCTTCAGTTTGCAAGGCATGATAGGGAAGTCTGTCCACCTTCAGTCTGAGGTGATAGCGCCAGCATGCCAACACACCAAGGTCAACACTAGTAGGATGGTAGCCACTATGGAGACCATGGTCCAGGACATCGCTCCTGCACTGCTGCAGGGGATGAACGCCATTGCTGATGCCATAATTGGCCTCCAACAGTGTGTATACAAGTGGCGTGTGGGGTAGCTCAATCTCACTTCAGCTACCCCTGCTCCTCAAGGAGTCAGCCTAGGGCCCCCGGGTACCCATAGAGGGGACGATCATCAGTTGCACACTCCGGGGCCATCCACCCAGGTGACTCTGGAAGTGTCTGGCCCATACGAATCCCCTCGTCCTATGACGCCAGCAGCTCCGCCTCCACAGGCTGAGGAGGGTGTTACTGCCACACAGCAGGACCCCGAAAGCAGGACAGGGCCATCCAGGTCTCGGCCCTCCGGAGGACACCCAGCAAGGTCATCACAGACAGGACGTAGTGGTCAGCAGGCTGCCTCCACCTCCGCTGTGGATGTCTGAGGAGCAACAAGGCATAGCGGCAAGGTTAGGAACGTTAAGAAGAGGTAGTTGCACAACATGGGCACAGGTGTTAATCACTTGTACATAATGTTCACTATTGTCATAAAGTCCCAAGAATGTCTCCCTGCCTATGGTTCCTTGTTCTGATGAGCAGTGTTCGTGTCACTCAGATGTGAAACCTTTCTGTACAAGATAAAGGCAGGCGTCTCAATCCAGGGCCTCGGCCCTGTTCTTTGTGCAGCCTTCAGACCGAAGTGCTGGTCTGGCCTCACACTCCCTGGAAACATTACTGATGCCTGCACCTCGACGGTGCTTGTCATTCCTGCCTAAAATGTCGTGGGCAGGCATCACAGAGTTCCGTTATTCTCTGTGTGTGCTCTCAGCACCTTTAGAGTGAGGCTGGCCCCCATCTCGTCAGCACCTGTGACCAGTGAGGCTGTGCTTCTGAAGGAGTCAGATGCTGAAGGCTGACAAAGGATCAAGTGCATTTAAAGTTTCATGGCTGCGCCTCCATGATATGACCCTGATTACAAAGCACAAGTGAGCTGCCCTCAGCCAGACAGGAGTCAGACATTCTCAGATGCTTTTTGATGATCTATGGAGAGTCCTCACTACATGACGTCATCATCCTCCTGAAATCGAGTGACTATTAGGGCCTCTGCTGCATTTCCATGACAGGAGCATTATCACAGAGGGTATGTGCGCTGCCATAAGCCAGAATGGAGTCAAACATTCATAGATGCAATATAAAGATCTATGGTGTCTCCTCACTGCATGTCGACATCATCCTCCACAAACCTAGCAGCTATGAAGGCCTCCCAAGAGCGCCTGCCCCACTTGACCACTGCGATGGCCTCATCACCATCATTGTTGCCCTTGAGGACCTCTTTAACCTCATCCCCATTGATGTTCTCCTCATCAAAGGAGACCTCCATCTCTTCCTCAGCCAGCACCTTTCCCCGTTGCAGCATCAGGTTGTAAAGGGTGCAGCAGATGTCGATGATGCTTGACACCCTCTGCGGACTATATAGCAGGGCTCCGTCAGACCGGTGCAGATATTTGTGGTTCTCACACACCAGCTGCACATTCAGCGAATGGAAGCCCTTGCAATTGATGTAGTTGGCCACTGGGTGCTACATGAGTGCAGTCGATGGCACCCTGCACCTGTGGGAAACCTAACATCTGGGCAAATCCAATTGCTCTTGCATCCTGGTTTTCCTGGTCCTGGGCGAAATGCATATAGTTGTGTGCCCTCACAAAAACGGCATCTGTGACCTCATGGATGCATTTGTGGGTGGAGGCTTATGATATCCCACAGAGGTCACCAGTAAAGTCCTGAAAGAAGCCATTGGAATAAAAATTGAGCACCGCTGTCACTTTCACAGCAACTGGCAGTGGATGCCCTCCAATGAGCCCACGGCACCAAATCCTGCAGTAGCTGGCAGATTTGACCAACCTGATCCCTAGGCATGAGCAGTCATCAGCGACACTAGTTCTCAGTCATCTGAAGGAATGAAAGGCGGCGTCTATAGACCCTGGGTGTCACTAGGCGCCGACCAGCGATGGCTCGCTATCACTCTTCAGCGGCGTGTGTGGGAGCCCCAGACACCCCTTCTTCCTGTGGGTACTGCTCCTCCCTCTGCCAGCCAGGCACCTCCATTGTTCTCTTCTCCATCGTCTCCACTCTCTGTACGCCACGAGGCATACAGCTAGGTCACCAGGCTCCATGTTCCTGATGTACTCCTCCTGCAGGATAAAAGAGAGACGCGTGGGCTAGCTTGGGTGTACTAAAGACCTCTCTTGGTTAAGTCTAAAGGCCCCTTAACGCATCCTGGGGAGTGCTGGCTACCACTTGGATGGCCAGAGTTTATTTTTATTCTAATGGCTCCTTTCAGGACTTTACTGGTGACCTCTGTGGGATATCATAAGCCTCCACCCACAAATGCATCCATGAGGTCACAGATGCCGTTTTTGTGAGGGCACACAACTATATGCATTTCACCCAGGACCAGGAAAACCAGGATGCAAGAGCAATTGGATTTGCCCAGATGTTAGGTTTCCCACAGGTGCAGGGTGCCATCGACTGCACTCATGTAGCACCCAGTGGCCAACTACATCAATTGCAAGGGCTTCCATTCGCTGAATGTGCAGCTGGTGTGTGAGAACCACAAATATCTGCACCGGTCTGACGGAGCCCTGCTATATAGTCCGCAGAGGGTGTCAAGCATCATCGACATCTGCTGCACCCTTTACAACATGATGCTGCAACGGGGAAAGGTGCTGGCTGAGGAAGAGATGGAGGTCTCCTCTGATGGCTGGCCGAAACCTTACCACACCTCCATACCTCTCCACCTGACTGATTGACAGCAGCTTTGTCCATTGGACTTAGCCCAATGCTGTGCTCTCAGCTAAGGTGCAGGCACTGACCCATGCTGCAAGGCTGCACATGTTAGCTTGAACCATGGGGGAGACTGGTCCAAACCTGAATAGTTATTTGGCAAGAGGCTATGAACACCTCCACCAGTGACTGTTCCATGGCAAGTTTTCACAAGCAGATTGTACAGCTCAGTCGTCCAACTGTTCTGCAGTCCTCTAAAATGCTCATTAGATTGCAGCCTATGTCCGAGGGGTAAAAAATCTCTGGAGTGCTTGGTGGCATTTTCGGATCTCTGCATTGCTTAAGCAGGTATATAAGCTAGATGCCTGACTCCGAGCATGTTGATGTGGCTGCGCCTGAACTATTTCAGCTGTGAAGGAATGGTCACTTTACACAAGGTTTCCCTAATGCATGGCCGATTCTCTCCCCCCAACCCCGCACGTGTTTGTGCACTACCATCAACCGCAGGGCAGCCCTTGCTCCCATCCCCCGACAATTTGACTCAGCTGTGGGACAGCCTTCCCTCCCCCAACTCGCCTCAACTGCAGGGCAGCCCTTGCCCACCCCCAGTGTTGTCACCTCAACCTTGAAGTCCAACAGGTGACCCTCGTGAGCATTGTCCAATGTTACTGTGCACTCACCTCCGAGTTCCCCTCAAAGTGCAGCCCGCCAGGTGAACGCCTTATATACGCTGTTGCGAAAGATGTCGGCGTGGGTTCGGACAATCCAGCATAGGGGGATGATTCCAGCAGGCTGGCCTTACAATGATATGCAGATATATTACAGTGAGGTTCCCTATGTCCGAAGATGGGAAATGCGGCCTGCCATTGACAGGCAGGGAGGATGATCACAAACTGGTTTCACGATGTTGTGAAACCGATTTTTGGTCTTCTCGCCACATTGTCCGTTCATGCCACCAAACACGCCTGGCGCCATTGGGCATGGAAAATTCTGCCCAATGTTTTCAGTCTTCCAAATTTTTAATTGGAGGTCATTTCTGCTGGCTCAGTACTGGATGTCAGACAAGCAGTCTGACAATTTAGCAACGTGGAGGGGTCGCGAGAGGTGGTGGTGGGGGTGTACAGCTGAATATCGGAAGTGTATATGTGAAAACTAATGCTGTATTTTCGGTTGATGTCACTGAGGGACAGCATGTAAATGAGAAATAGGAGGTGGGCCCTTGGGGGAAGACCACAGGTAACAGTGTAGGATTGGGAAGAGATGTCATTGTAGGTGATTCTCTGCCAACAACTGGACATATAAGAATGGAACGAAGTTGGGGGTGGGGGGTGGAATTTAACAGATCCCACAACCTGGAAGTTCCCCTCCAAGCCACACACCATCCTGACTTGGAAATATATCACTGTTCTTTTGCTGTCGCTCAGTCAAAATCCTGGAAATCCCTCTCTAACAGCACTGTGGGTGTATCTACACCACATGGACAGAAGCGGTTCAAGAAGGCAGCTTACCATCACCTTCTCAAGGGCAACTAGGATGGGGAATAAATGCTGGCCCAGCCAGTGACACCCACATCCCCTGAACGAATAAAAAAAGAACAAGAATAGGAAATGTGCTGCGCAGGGCAGCTTAATTTTACAGATGGGAAATTTCAATTTCCCCTAGGCGGGTTGAGAAGCAGGGATAAAGTCAGCAGTGTGTTTGCAGCCTGTCGAGCATCACGACAGCCTGTGATGGGTTCATAATTGTAATACATTTGCATGCCATGAATGCTCATCAACATGAAAGGGTTTTCAACAAAGTCCTACCATCAAGATAAAGCCATCCGCAAATGAGAATCTCGTGGCACAAAGTTCAAGACTGTTTAAAGGTGCCGTGCACCAGTTGGCTTTATGCAGTCAGGAGCACAATAAGCAAGTTTCCACATTGAATTCAGTGGAACAAGGTGGTGGGTGTTGAAAGGTTGGTGTTCAGATGCGGGGAGGTGAGATGGAGGGAAGGGAAGGTGGACAGAGGGTGGTGATCTGGTGCAGGGACAAGTGGTGTAGGGAAGAGAGGATGGGCAGAGGGTGATGATCGAGTGCAGGGATGTATGGTGGAGGGAAGGGCCTAGCATCCTGGGTCCAGTGGTCCTAAAAGAGGATGGGGCTGGGGGTGTCAAAGCAGGGATTGAAAGATAGATGAAGGGCCTAAAGAGTGGAGTTTAGTGCTTTCAATGTAAAGGTGCTGAGAGTTGAATTGAGGGTGCTGGGTGGTGGAGGGAACAGTCAAAGGCAAAGGGGGGGATTTGTATTCAGCATGGAGACATGTCCAGAGTCAGGGTCGGGTATTGGAAGGTCTCATGGGGTGGGTCACAGGAGCAGACTAAAGCACAGAGAAGGATAACAGAGTAGAGTGGGCATTGGGGTGGTCATGGGTGTAGACACAGGGGGCAGAGATGGAATGTCCAGGGAAAGGGTGATAGGGTCCAGGATAACGGGCAGAGGTTCAAGAGTAACAGAGAGGAGAGGAAAGGTTATATTGGATGGATCAAGGGTGATGCGGGCAAGCATGAGGGTGACAAGAGGAGGGTGAAAGGGAGAGGAATGGGATTCAAACATAACACACACCATTTTGTCTGCAACTCGCTGAAAACTCAGATTCAGTTGTAAGGATCGCAGATCGAAGTGGAAGAAGGGTCGTTTTGGGTGGCTGGAGTTAATGTTGCACATGACTGGCTGATTAAAGGGACCCCCTAACAATTATTTAAATGGATGAGAACCATGGATGAGCATTCTCTCACATGTATATCTGCCCTCTTTGCACAGTGTAATTACTGTCATAACCATGGGTCTCGTTCAAGACCGATATTCCTACAACGTTGGGAGCAGGAGGAAAGAATGCAAAGAAGGAGAGCTTTTTCTGTCCAAAAACAGAGGCCACAAGGCCAACAGCAGGCAGCACCAGAGAGGGAGGTGGTCCAGATGCAGACAACCAGGGAAGGCATCAGCGAGGGTGGGCACTGGAGAGACAAGGCATTCAGAGGACAAGAGAAAACTACCTCCAGCTGTCAGAGAGGGGATGCCAGAGACATCTGAGGATGTCCTGGGAAATGGTTACTGAGATATATCGGATTATACATCAAGACATGAAAACATGTGGATTTGATGGGAATTCCATGCCAGTACTTCAAGGTTATAGTGATGCTCAATTTCCACGCCAGCAGTGGTTTCCAGGGTGCGATGGGAAACATATGTGACATCTCACAGAATGCCACACATAAGGGAGGTGATTGATGCCCCATTTAATCGTCCCAATGATTTTATCCACTTCACCACAGATATAGATAGCCATGCAGCGAGGTCAGCCACGTACAGTGTCATCACTCGGTTTCCTCGAGTACAAGTGTCATTGACTGCACTCATGTGGCCATTAAAGCTCCCAGGGAACAACTACCTACATTTGTAAATCATAAAGGGTTTCACTCGATGAACGTACAACTGGTCTGTGACCACAAGAGAAGAATAAAGCGGGTCTGTGTTTGTTTCCCAAGGAGCTACCAATACACATACATCTTGCACAACTCACAGCTCCCAGAGCTCTTTGAAGCCTAGCTCAGGTTGATGGATGGATCCTTGATGCCAAGGCCTATCCCCTTAGTACATGGTTGATGATGCCAGTGAGACATCCCCAGAGTTAGGCAGAGGAGCACTACAATCAAGCTCATGTATCATCAAACACACCATTGGGCTTCTTAAAATGTGCTTCCATTGCCTTGACCAGGCAATACATATCCAGAGGGTGTCACGAAAAGTGGTGGTCTGCTGTGCATTGCACAACCTGGCACTGCAATGCAGAGAGATGTTGCAAGGGGAAGAGCGCAAGGAAGATCAACACTCCTCGGATGACGAAGATTTGTCAGAGCATGAGGAGGAGGCTATAAATTCTAATGAGACTTTCATAGATGTCAAGGCCATGGAGAGACATGCAAGGGATGCCAAGAACAACCTGATCTACACAAGGTTCATGTAGTATTTAAAGAGTTAACATGAGACTGAGTACAGTACCCCCCACAAAATGATGTCAGAGGGTACATGACCTAGAGCTAGCTCAGCCTAGAGATGAGTAGCAATGTGTAAGGACTTAGTGTGGAGTCCTCTCCATACCTACTGTAAATATGTACATGGTTCAATATTGTTAATAAAGCCTTCCTCGCAACTTATAGAAGGCTGCTTCACAGCATCCAAGCAGTATTCCTCAAGCATAATGGCAACAGAATATATAATGGTCCCAGTGGTAGAATCCACCAGTTCACACAACAATGAAACATCTGCATGACTGTCGCTCTGTCACCAAACCTCCATCACCTTCCTGGGCCATAGGCCTAGCCCTGACATCCTCCCTTAACTATAAACCTGCGACCTCTACCGCTGAGAATAAAATGGGATGCGGAGCTTTGTTATACACACAGTGAGTGCTGGAACAAAGGACATCTTCAGGGGTAGGTGGACATCCATGTAAGAGCCTGCTTTGCCCAAATATTCTTATCCAGCACCTTCGTTCAAGCACTTTGAATGCAACTGCACCTGTCTCATATATACCCACTGAGAGTAAAGTGGGCCAATATCCTCTAAGGTGCATTGAATGGGTGGGGGGGGGTTGGTGACCTTGTGGTCATGGGTATAGTGCATCTGTACCAGCATTTTAAGCCATTTTCCACAAAATGATCATCACCAGAACCACAGAAAATTTATGGTGCAGAAAGAGGCCATTCAGCCCATTGGGCAGAATCATCCTAGATTTGCACTAAGTGCAGCAGCAGACGTGAAAAACGACGTTTTACTCACCGGCCGTAATGGCAGGTTTTCGCACCATATCATTCCCTTGCCAATGTGTCCTGCTTCATTAATAATGCATTTATAGGAAACAAACCAGATCACTGACAGGCAGACTCAGGTTTGCGCACCATGCCATTACCTCAATGCTTCCTCGCTCTGGGCACCATATTTAAAGCGCACCGAAGGGAAGCCTGCTTCATGTCTACAGACCAGGACTGCTCCAGGCAACACATAGCCCTGAACGCAAAGAAGATGGCAGCCCCCATACTTAGTGATGCCTCACTGAGGTGCCTGCTGGATGCAGTGGAAGGCCACTGTGATGTCCTCTACCCCAGAACCTTGCCTTGGAGGCAGTGGAATTAATGGTCAGCACTATTAGAGCACAGTGGAGGTCAGCCGTCCAGTGCAAGAAGAGGATGAATGCTCTCATCCGTTCACCCAGGGCTGGTCAGCCACCTCATCACTCTCAACTCACACACTCACAAACCCATCACACATCCACAGGGATCTCACACCTCATGGGGCAACACTACTAACTCTCACACACACCCTCACATCTCCATCAGGCTCATTTCCTCTGGAGCTCGTGTCCTCATCCCGTCTATCCTACAAACATTCCACGCAGTGCCATGTGTCCTGCTCACATTCTCTGCATCTGTTTTCATGCAGGAGAAGCCTGCTCACAACAGCAGGGAGAGGTCCCAGACCGAGGGTGGAGTGGCCCACATTAGGCCCCTCACTCGCTTTGAGGGGCGTGCCATCACGCTGACTGGTGAGGACATGGACCCTGCTGGCAATGTCGGCGGTGAACACCCACACAAGGATCCTGCACCGCATCATCCCTCTCTCAATGCAAACGTGAGTGCTCTCTCTCCTGCTTTTGAATCTGCTGACATGCACTAATTATCTCTACTTCGGTTCACAGGGAGCTCTGCCAAGCGACTGACACCTTCAGCCAGCCAGTACCTCAGCTCCATTCAGGTCCTCACCTCCAGTCAAAAGGACACCTCCTCCATTGAAGAGCTGGAAACAAGCAGCCTGGAAGACCCGTCACAGCACTTACCCACACTCTCCACCAGCAGAGAGACACTGACCTCAGTGGGACCTAGATCTAGAGCAGGCTCAGGTTCGCAATCTGGTGGTCACTGCACAGACACGTGTCCGCAGCAGGAGGAGGCAGGCTCAGCCGAGCTCCCGGGCACTCAGAGGACTGCTGGGGAAGAGTTATCTTAAAGGTCTGAGTCAGAAGACAAGCTTCTGGATTCAGCCTTTCAACTGATCATGAAGAGTCAGATGTAGACATGGGGACATTATGCAGGGCTGTCGGAAGCCCTCAACAGAGTGGCACACAAGTCAGAGGAGTGCACCCACCTGTTCTCTGATGAAGTGGTGCCCACATTTGCACATATGGAGGTTTCCATTGGGAGGATGGTGGATGCCATGGAGACCCTGGTCCAGCAGAACACAGAGATGCACGCAGACCTGCATTCCATTGTGGTAGGCATGGGTGAGTTCCTGCAGTGGCAAAGTGAGGGGGAAAGGGGGCACTTCGCCATCCCCCCAGGTGCTCCTTCCCCTAAAGGAGTCAGGTCAGGGTCCTCGGGCACCCAAAGGGAGGAAGAGCGGCAGTTGGAGATCCATGGGTCAGCCACTCAGGAACCATAGAGGCTGTCTGCTCCCTCCGTGACCCCTCTGCCTATGAGCCCCTCAGCCTCATCTCCTGTCACTGCAGAGGGAGCAGCTGGCCCACAGGAGGATGGCCAAAGCAAGCCAGGGCCCTCAAGGCTTCAGCTCTCCAGAGGATCCATACCAATGTCATCAGAGGCAACAGGACCAACCATTACACAGGGTATCTCCACCCCTGCTGCGGATGTCAGGGCAGCACCTAGAAGAAGCGGTCGGCCCAGGCAAGTTAAGAAATGCTGATCACAGGTGGTTCCATGGGTAAACATATTTTGACACTTTATAATCTGAAAATATATTCACTTTCACTGAATAACACGTAATGGTGTCTTTCAGCTTCATTGACAAGCTTCACGAGTCCCCCCACTCTATAGCTCCCTCCCCACCAGCAGTTCAGCTGCACGCAGCCAGACCACGAGTGATTCTGGAGGAAGAAGTGTGTGTGTGGCAGAGCCTTTTGTGCAAGCACTCTCCCACACAGGTGGAGCCTTCCTCCATAAAGCTCATCTTACTCTCCCCAGTATTTTCAATGCTGCCTGCTGGGATCCATCTGAGCTGACCTGCATCTCCGCCCACCCACTGATCACACTCCCATGCTGCACCTGTGCCCGTCCAACACGAGGATCCGCTCACTTTCGATTTTGACAACCATGGCTGTGGTCAAGTACCTTGTCAACTCCCCCATCCTTTCCGTTCCCCCAGTCACCCATGTCCTTTCCCCCATCACTGTCGACACCCGCAGCATCACCTTCCACTACCCAACTGTCACCCGAACTCTTGTCTTTCCAGGATGTCCAAATGAACATCCACATTCCCTACCTTTCTGAGAATCCCACCCCCATCCACATTGAGCTTCTCGACCTCCTCCTTCCCACCACAGGGTCTGTGTCTGCCTCCGAGCCCCCACCCTCATCATCTCTTCTACCACTATCATAGCACCCTCGCCATCCCACCCTACCCGCTCCATCTGCCCCCTCTCACACTCACCATTCCCTCCTACCATGCCCACTCTCAGCTCACTCCCCAGGAGGCAGCCATTGAATCTACAGGCCGCTCCCTTGCACATTCACCTGGACATCCCACCCTTACTCCCTGCTCCATCCTTACCCTCTCCTCCCCTGAACACCTTCCCCCCTCCACACTTCCTTCTCCACCCAAACACCTTCCCACTTTGCACACCCTCCTCCACTCAGATACCTTCCCCACTCCGAACTCCCTCCTTCCCCTGGATATATACCCCTCTCTGAACTCCCTCCTTTAGCGCTTCCTCACCCCTTACACCTACCTCCCCACTTGCAGCATTATCCCCTATTACTACCTCCTCCCCGTGTTCCTTCCTCCCCCCTCCCAAACTCAACCCCCGACACCTTTGTTCCTCCCACTCCCAACTTCAGCCCCCAGAGTACACCTTCCTCTCCCACTCACAGCTGAAACTTCCTCTTCCACCCCTTTGCCGCTCATCCATAGCAGCCCTTGGCCAAGACCATGATGTTCCATAACAGACCCAAAGCATCAACGGAGACCTCCCACCTTCGGAGAGCTGTTTCATGGCAGAGCCACATCCATGAGGATCCACTCAGTGTGCGATGCACATGTTCCTTCAGGGTCCAGTAGCTGTAGGGCTCCAGCATCTTCTTCTCCTCAGATGTCCACCATCTGAGCAAGGCCCTAAAGATGAGTCTGACTTCTGCACATCTCGCTTGTCCTGACATGTTCTGGGCCAGATTGTTTTCCCGCCAGCGTAACAGTAAATCGGATTTGGAGGGATGATTCCAGTCAGGCTTCACTTTGCATCCCATCACCAGGATGGAAATCGAGTTCACACCAGCCTCCAGCAGGATTTGCGGTCCGGGTGGACACCATCGGATGATCCTGCACATCAGCTTGAAACCAATTTCTGCTCCCATGCTGAATTGTTCCCACCCCAACTGCTATGGCGCCTGCCACCAACAGTACCGGAGGGTTTCTGCCTCCACCACCAAACCAGGCAGCAAATTCCAGACACACACCACCATTGGGTAAAGAAGTTTTTCCTCATGTCCCTTCTAATCCTCCTATCAATCCCTTTAAATCTGTGCTCCTTGGTAATTGACCTCTCCGCTAGGGGAAACAAGTTTTCCCTGTCTATTCCATCTAGGCCCCTCATAATTTTGTACACCTCAATTAAGTCACCCCTCAGTTCCTCTAATCTAAGGAAAGCAACTCTAGCCTATCCATTCTTTCCCCATAGCTGCACTTTTCAAGTCCTGGTAACATTCTTGTAAATCTCCTCTGTACTCTCTCCAGAGCAATTATGTCCTACCTGTCATGTGGTGACCAGAAATGTGCACAAAATTCCAGCTTTGGCCTAACCAGCGTTTTATAAAGTTCCAGCATTACATCCATGGTATTGTATTCAGTACCTCATCCAATAAAGGAAAGCATTCCATATGCTTTCTTCACCACCTTATGCATTTGTTCTGCCACCTTCAAGGACCTGTGGACATGCACTCCCAGGACTTTCACTTCCTCAACCCCTCTTAATATCCTCCCATTTATTGAGAATTCCCTTCCTTTGTTTGCCCTCCCAAATGCATTACCTCATACTTCTCTGAATTGAATTCCATTTGCCACTTTTCCACCCACTGAACCAAACCATTGATATCATTCTGGAGACAACAGATATCCTCTTCATTATCATCTACACGACCAGTTTTTGTGTCATCCACAAACTTCCCAGTCATGCCTCACACACTTAAGTCCAAATCCTTAGTGTATACAGCAAACAGCAAAGGACCCAACACTGAGCCCTGTGGAATGCCACTGAAAACTGCTTTCCGTTCTCAAAAACGTCCATTGATCATTTCCCTTTGTTTCCTGTCACTGCGCCAATTTTGGATTCAATTCGCCACATTCCCCCTGTTTCTCATGGGCTTTTCCTTTTCTGACCAGTCAGCCATGTGGGACCTTGTCAAGTGCCTTACTAAAATCCATGTAGACAACATCCATTGCACTACCTATATCAATCCTCCTTGTTACTTGCTCAAAAAATTTCATTAAATTAGTAAGACAGGACTTCCCCTAACAAAACCATGCTGACTATCCCTGATTAATCCAATCCTTTCTAAGTGACAGCTTATCCTTTCAGAGTTGATTCTAATAATTTGCCTGCCACTGAAGTCAGACTGATCAGCCTATAATTTTATGGCCTGTCCCTCGCACCCTTTTTAAACAATGGTACAATGTTTTCAGACCTCCAATCCTCTGGTACCTCACCAGGCTCGAGTGAGGATTGGAAAATGACACTCAGAGCATCCATTATTTCTTCCCTGGCTTCCTTTAACAGCCTGGGATACAATCCATTTGGCCCTGGTGATTTATCCACCTTCAAGGATGCCAGTCCCTCCAGTACTTCCTCTCTCGCTATGCTTATTGCATCTAATATTCCACAATCCTCCTCTTTAACTGGAATGTCTGCATCATCCCTCTCCTTTGTGAAGACAGATGCAAAGTACTCATTTAGAACCCTGTCCATATCGCCTGCTTTCACGCATAAGTTACCTTGTATATCGTGATAGGCCCTACCCTTTCCTTAGTTATCCTTTTGCTCTTAATGTAATGACGAAATATCTTCAGGTGTTCCTTGATTTTACCTGCCAATATTTCTCATATCCTCTCTTTGCTTTCGTAATTTCCTTTTTTACTTCATTCCTGTACTTTCCACATTCCTCTAGGCTTTCTACAGTATTAAGTTTTTTGTGACTGTCATGAGCTTTCTTTTTCTGCTGTATCTTACCCTGTATGCTTCTGGATAACCAGGAGGCTCTAGCTTTCACAGTACCATCCTTTTCCTTTGCGGGACATGTCTACATCGTGCATGAGAATCTCACTTCTGAATGTCTCCCACTGATTTGACATCATTCTCCCTTCTGGTAGCTGTATGCTGCCCACTTTCACCTAATCACTTCTCAGCTTCGTTAAATTTGTCTTTCCCCAATTTAGAACTTTTCCTCCTGTTCTATCTTTGTCCTTTCACATAACGACACTAAATCTCATTGTACTATGGTCATTATCTCCAAAATGGCCCCCTATTGCTACTTCATCCACATGCCCAGCTTCATTTCCTAAGCATAAATCTAGAATTGCGCCTGCCCTCGTTGGGCTTGTTACATGCTAGCTAAAAAATGCAATTCAAGAATATTGTGTCCTCGGTATCCCAGTTGATATTAGGGTAGTTAAAGTCCCCAACTACTGTTGCCCTATTGTTTTTGCAATCAGAAATCTGCAGAAATAACAATTTAACAGGAACATTCAAGAAAACTGCATGAAAATGCATCTCATTCAGAAATAATGGGCGGAATTTTCCATGCCCACTGGTGTTGGCGTCATGGTGGGCATGAACGAACAATATGGCGGGAAGGCCAAAAATTGGTTTCACGCTGTCGTGAAGCCAGTTTGCAATCATCCACTCTGCCCGTCAATAGTGGGCTGTCTTTCCCACTGTTGGACATTGTAATACATCTGCATACCATTAGAAGCCCAGCTCCCTGAATCAACCTCCCCACATCAAATTTACTGCCAAAATCGGCGAGAAATCACACCAGTGCACAATATATCTTGACAAGTGTGAAGTGCAGAAGTTGGAGCTAACTGGCAGGGCCTTGTTCACATCACGGACATCCAAGGGAGCAGAAGGTGCTGGAGCCCGACAACACTGGAACCTGGAGGAACATTCATCGCATGCTAGTCACCGTTGAGGGTCTGCTTTAGGACTTCACTCTCTTGGCCATGGTCTGCTATGGATGACCATCAAGGGGTGGAGAGGAAGGTCCAGCTGTGAGTGGAGGAGCACGATGTACCAGGGGGTGGGAGAGGAAGGTCTAGGTTCGACTGGGAGAGGAAGGTATGTCAGGAGGGGTTGAGGTTGGAAAGAGGGGTGGGGGTGAAGGTGTCGGGGAGGGGGTGGGGATTGAGGTTGGGAGGGGGAAGGCATATAGGGGGATGAGGGAGTAATTGGGGGAAAATGGCAACTGGGAAGGTAGGTGCAAGTGGGGAGGAATGTATAAGGAAAGGAGTTCAGAAGTAGGGGGAGAAGTCCGGAGAAGGGAAAGAGTCCAGGGGAGAGGGAGGAGTCCGGAGAGGGGAAGGAGACCAGGGGGAGGAAGGAGTCCAGGGGGAGGAAAGAGTCCAGAGAGGGAAACAAATAAGGCTGGTGGAAGAAGTAAGGCTGGGGAAAGGAGTCTGAGAGGAGAGGAGCCTGGAGTGGGGGAAGGAGTTCCAATGTGGGAAGAAATTCCAAAGGGGTAAGGAGTCCACAGTTGGGATGTCCAGGTGAACATGCAAGGGAGGGGTCTGTGAAGTCAATGACTGCCTCCTGGGGAGCAAAATGAGGGTCGGTGTGGTAGAGGGAATGGTGAGAATGACAAAGAGCAGAGTGAGGTAGTAGGCTGGAAGGGTGAGGGTGCAACAGTATCAGTAGAAGGATGGTTGGAGGGGACTCGGAGGCAGACACGGACCCTGGGGGTGGGAAGGAAAGTTAATGTGGTTGGGGTGGAATTTTCAGGAGGGTAGGGAACATGGACATCCCCGAAAGAAAAGAGTTCTGGCTGGTAGGTGACTGTGGGGAGGTGGAAGGTGATGCCAGGTGTCGAAAGTGATGGGGAAAAGGACATGGGTGACTAGGAGAGGGGAAAGGACAGGGGACCTGACGAAATATGTTAGACACACCATGGAGGTGTGCCGTGGTGGGCGAGAACAGGTGCTACGTGGGAATGTGATCAGTGGGTGGGCCGAGATGCAGGTCAGATGGACAACTGAATGAGAACCCCAACAGGCAGCATTGAAAATTCTCCAGACATTGAGATGAGTGTGATGTGAGAAGGATCTGCGTGTGTGGGAGAGCGTTTGCACAAGGTTTACTTTGGCTGTCCTCCTGTGGGCCAGCTGCTCCCTCTGCGGTGGCAGAAGATGAAGTTGTGAGGATCACAGGCAAAGGGGACTCGGAAGGAGCAGACAGTCTCTGAGATTCTTCAGTGGATAACCCAGGGGTGCCCAGCTGCTGCTGCTGCTCCTCCCTTTGGGTACCCAAGGGGCCCAGCCTGATTCCTTGAGGGGAAGGGGCAAAGGGGCACCTGGAGGGACGTCAAGGTGCCTCATTTCTCTCTCGCATTGCCACAGCAGGAACTCACCCATGGCTACCGCAATGGAGTGCAGGTCTGCACACATCTCATTGTTCCGCTGGGCCAGGGTCTCCATGGTGTCCGCCATCCTCCCATTGGAGACCTCCATACACGTGCATTTGGGCACCACTTCATCAGAGAGCAGGCGGACATGCCACTCTGTTGAGGGTTTCCAACAGCTCTGCATGATGTTTCCATGCCTTCTACAGACTCTCCACAATGAGTTGGAAGGCCAAATCCAGAGGCTCGTCATCTGATGCCCACCTCACAAATGCCTCTTCCCCAGAAGTCCTCCAAGTGCCGGGGAGCTCACACGACCCTGCCTCCTCCTGCTGCAGACACATGTCTGTGTGGTGACCACCAGGTTGTGAACACTGGTGCAGGACTGCTACCCTCTCAGCCTCGACTGCTGAAGCTGTTGGGGTTGGTGGTGGAGGGGATGAGGAGACAGCACTAACCCTGGAGGTTTCCTGAGACTAAGGCCCTGGTGCAAGTGGAATAAGGCTTCTCCTCCATCTGGGTGTGCAATGGCACTTCCCTGAGGGGAAGGGGTTCCTGGGAGGGAGGTCTATGGGCCCCATCCTTCCTTTGCTTAGCCACTGCTGCACTAAGCTCATGGCTAGAGCAATGGAATTCAGTTCCAAGCACATATGGATCAAATGCTCAACCTAGCTCCCCATGGAGGAAGCCATGCACTCAAATGCCTGAGACATGACAGAGCTTGGTCATGGTCTCCTCAATTCCCCACACAAAGCTGCACATAATCCCTGATATCTCTGTCATATTGTCCCCTAGCCTCTGCTGCATGATCAACAGGCTTCTTGTGGCTGCTACCTGAAGCCCGTCATCAGCGTGGGGTTCAGCAGAGGCCTGATCCCTAGCAGTTCTCCAAATGTCTGGGGACCCGGCCGTCACATCCTCCCTCAGCTGTTGTGCTCACCAGATTGTGGTCCCAAATCTATAGGTAAATAATCTGTGGATAGTGTGGGTCTAACTGTGCTGGTGGAGTGGGGTGATGAGGCAAATGACAGTGCATCCTCTGGGGCACTGGCTTCTTTGTCCCCAGAGGTGGAGTCTTCAGGCTCCTCCCGTGGCTGCGGCCTGGTCCTTGGATGGTGATGACCTGTTGTAGAGAACAAAACAAATCACATTCAGAATCATCACAGTTTGAGTGCTTCACATTTCATCCCATCCATCCTGTGCACCCATTTTCCCACCAGGATGGTTGCCTTTCCCTCCTTACACCTGGCCAGTCCAGCCTCGCCATCTGCCACTCATCACATTCCTTCCTCACCAGCAATCTCCATCGCCTCCTCCTTGGTGACTGTGAGGAGCTGGAGATCAGGAACTCCTCCTCCTGTGTGTCCCCTCTTGCAGGAATTATGGGTCTGCTTGTCCTGCATGACAGTGCAGAGCTGGTGACATGTCAGGTGACAGTTAAATCCCTTAACTGCACACAACTCCATCACATACTGGTCTGTCATTCACACGTTACATCCAGATGCACACAAAAAGTAAACTTCCAGACCACTTAGACTCAATTGCCATGTGGCACTAAGGCTGATCACACATTCATTCTTCTGGAGTAGCTGTCCACTCACACATATATATTATTAATGACCACACGAGAGACTCCTTTCGAAGATGCGACACTGGCACTTACCCTGGTAGATTAGAGCAGGTCGTTGATCCATTTCCTGCACTAGACCCAGGTTCACCACATGACCCCATGGTTGCTCACCTCCTCTGCCACATCCCTCCACGCTGTCTTAGTCTGGCGGGAGGGCCTTAGG
Source organism: Carcharodon carcharias (assembly GCF_017639515.1). Lineage (NCBI taxonomy): Eukaryota > Metazoa > Chordata > Chondrichthyes > Lamniformes > Lamnidae > Carcharodon > Carcharodon carcharias. Next base: position 35,859,935 of record NC_054470.1, read on the forward strand.
CAAAAGAACCCGCGACTTTCGCTGACGACCTGGAGGAAAAGGTGCAGGGAGGCATTGTTGAGCTGTGGGGCTGGTCTGACACAGTGGTCACTCATCTCTCCAAAGAATATGGCACTCTCAAGCAGTAGAGCAACCTGGCTGTGATTCACAGCCTCCCTGTTTGAACAGGAGGTTCTTTAATAGATGCAGCATTGTCAACTGATGGCGGGTTTCACCAATGCAAACCTCCCCCACCACTAAATTACACATGCTTTCCATGCACATTGCTGCCACTTAGAATTTTAATTGTAATTGCATAGGAAATGGCAAAAAGAGAGAAAGCAGAACGAACTCTCAGTTCCGGGAATTAGATGCTGCTGACAAAACCCTGGCCAGTGAGTCCCAGGCTGGACAACAGTGGAAAGCCAAATTATATGGTCAACTGTGTTATAAACTGCAGAGAGATTAAGAGGGAAAATAGATAGTTTACCTTTGTCACCGTTACTCAAATGCTAATTGTGACTCCCGCCCCCACCACCCTCTAATTAAGTGTCCTCTCCACTTCCAAACATGCCACTAGTGAGGGCAGACGAATCAAGTGCTTTGTAGCACAAAAAACATGTTTTACACAGAAGGCCAGGCATTTCAAACTGAAAAGAACAGTCCCAAAAACATTATTAAAGTGGAGCGGAAGAAAGTAAAAGTATTAGTGAGCTCGATGGTGGTGGGGAATAAATTAAAATGTATGATAAAAGTTTTAATTTTAAGAACTTAATGTAAATCTATAACACTGTTACTGCTACCTAGCTAATCAAATTGTGTGGACGTTACATGGTGCAGAAAATAAATCATCGGGTTTAATATGCACTTTTTATTGCTAAATGGTTTAACCAGATTTAACACATCCATTGTCATAGTGCATTCCTTTCCCTACCAGAGCTCATCTCCACATAATGGAGGGTCTCTGCTGTGCTCAGTACAGTATGTGACATAATCACAAGAGACAGGTGCACCATTTTTGCATGAGTTAGCAAAGATTAAAAATTTGTAGCATGCTTCATTGAATACTGAGGAAAAAGAGTCAAGCATGGATGTACCTGCAATACCTGGATGAAAGCTAATGACCCACTGTAATAATTAGTCATTAATCAAGCACTGAGTATGATATTCAGGGGAAATTGAGATATGTATTTAAGGCAGAAATTGTATGAATACAATGTGTCAGCTGTGTAATCTGCAGCAGCATTGACATTTAAAAAGGATTGGCTGAACTTGCTCAACAGCTAATATTATTTTGCTAAGTAACTGCATGTCCTATTAGCTACAAGGGTGGGTATTAAACCATGGTAAATGTCCCATTCTTCAAATTATCTCAAACCTTACAACTCAGTTGTCATCACCATCTCTCCATTAATTTTTATAACAAGATTTATTGTGCCTCATATATATCGAGCTCAGTTCTCTATTTTCTCCTCCTCGTTGGAAGATTTGTTTTTCTCTTTCTCTTTTGATTGTTTTTGGGTTTTTTTATTTTCATGCACATATCATGTCATCCAAATCCTTTGCTCACGATTTAAAACTCAAACTCTCCCAAAAAAAGTTGTTCTACCCCCATTCCACTCATTTGTGCTTTAATATTGAAGAAGGCAACTAGAATATTACCTCTTTTTCTGCAGTGAGTTCTCTGATGGCCAATGGTGTTTGCTCAGAGCGCACATCCACAGTGTGAACAGTGGATCCCAGATACACCAGGTTTAGGAACCTTGGATTTCAGGCAAGATTTCCTCAGCTGGTGTTTACATTCAGCATCATTATCATGATGGGCCTTGTAGCAGGGGATGACTTCGTGAATGTTTTTTCACCATTCTTTCTGAGTAGGTTGCTTCCACCTATAGGTGTCCGTTTTGTAGTGTTTCAGAGTCACTTTTAAAGAGACTTTATATCTCTCTTGCTCATCACTATGAGATCAATTCTCAGTTGTCAATGCACCATCAAAGATTCAGGATTCCTGTGTCGGACATTTGCACCATTTGATCTAACCATTGGAACTGCACCTACAGGGTCAGAGCACCTACGCTTGGCATATCAGCTTTTTATGAACCTCAGTGTGGGGATTCTTGCTGTCTAGTCTTCATTAGTTATCTCGGGCAGTAGAGATGAATTCTGTTTCTTAATGTGGCATGACCATGCTGTTCAAGCTTCACGGGCATAAAATAGTCTCATCAGAACGGCAGCCCTGTAAGCTTTGAGTTTGTTCTGCAGGCTGATGCCTCTCTTAGGCCAGGTTTTCCATTGTTGGTGGGGTCAGGATCAAGTGAGGTCACAATTTAAAAATTGTGCACCCAGAGGGAGTCTCGGGACACCGACACCTCTGGGATACATTCCAATTTTCATAGGGAGGGTGGGAGGCAGGGAACGGGGAGCCTCCAATTAAGGGCCTATTAAACCCAACACACAGCTGGTGGGATCAAATCAGGGAGAAGTGAGAGTTTTTTTAATGTAGTGAGAAGGCTCAGGACATGCAGGATCTTGCGCTAGAATGTGTACATTGCCTCTCATTTGGCCATACGGACACTTTCTTAAGGTATAATGCTGCTGGCCCTCCAAGGTGCTACTTTCTTTCTTTCTTCAGCAAGGCAGTGGCAGACCCCATCATGGTTGCCACCTCCCTTTGCTGCTTGCATGCTGCAGGCAGATCCCATCACATGGAGATGCTTAGTGTCACTAACTGGTCACCGAGTTCACTTCCTCCCCAATTAGGGATTAACATTTCAAAATATTGTCATGTGAACGTCATGCCTCATCCAACTGCAGCGTGGAGTCCAGAGCCAGAAATTATTCTGGCCTCAGGTTCCCGACCCCAATTTGAAAATCTGGCCTCTTGTCTCAGATGCACTCATGGAGTTTGATAAAAGCTAAGCTGGTTCTGGCAATTCTGCAAGATGCTTCTGTATCGATGTGAACTTCTCCAGAACGGATACTACCTAAGTAACTGTAACTGTCCTTCACCTGTGGTATGTGATCACCAATATTAATAATCGGTAGAGTAAAATCTTTGCCTGGGGCTGGCTGGAAGAATATTGTCTCTTTAAGGTTGACAATTACACCACGTTGCAAGTTGTTGCTAGGCAGTTCATGATTATTTGTATATCAAATCACAAGCAACAATCTGAAGTTCCCAAATAAGCTCTTCCAACACCACAATTTTAATTTGTAGCCTTCTAAGGTTGAATCTGATCTGATACAATCCTGAATCTGATCTTGACTCTGATTTTGTAACTATTGAAAGTCACAAGAAGCATCGCAGCAAACATTGGTCTTTGCAGTCTCTGAGAGAGTAGGTTCTTTTGCAAGGCTATCATTGATGGGATATTGAGGAAGCTGATCAATCACATCATCATGGACAGCTGGTATATTATTTAGAACGTTATAGAAATGGCCAACCCATCATTCTAGGATCTGATTATTGTCTGAGGAGAGTGGTTTCATTGGTGCCAATAACAGAGGTCGAATCACTAGACTGGTATTTTAGAAGTTATTCTGTCATTCTGGTTAATGGAGAACTGCAATTCATCTGCCTTTTTACCCACAATCCACAATGAGTCACACATAATCTTTAGTTTGGTTTGCTCTTATTTACTAATGTCTCCATAAGCTTGTTGCTATTTTGTTAATGACTTGTGCTTTATCCATATTAAGTGTAGGTAATATTTTTCATCAAGTAACCTTTTTATGCCATCATCATTTTCATCAAACCAGTCCTGATAATTTTGTTATCAGTGCTTCAACCTCCATCTCAATTCACCATGTTTTCCCTCCTCTGAGTTCACTGCCTTCCAATCATCCGTTCATTTAAACTCCCCCAACACATATTCAGGGTCATCCTCTTCACCCTGGGATCACGTGTCCTCGCTACTCCCATCATGCCAATCACAGATAAGGCTATTTCTGACCACTTCCTTATGTCGTTCTCCATCCACATTCTCCTTCTCCATCTCAATCTTATTTCCTTGGGTGTCTGCCCCTTCAAGCATCTCTCCCCAAATTCACTTATAACTTTGAAAAAACACAAGAATCTAGCTTTTAGTCTTACATTTACCGTAACAGCCGGAGTTTTGTCAGAGCGGTGGGGTCCCCAACAACAGGCCCGAAAGCTGGGGGCCAATTGTAGGACCCCAGTTGCTTTTTTCAGTGGTAAGGGCTCCCATTCCTTTGAAGGACAGGTACCCACCATCAAGAAATACTGGTCAATCATCAGCCCCAGAAGCACCACTGGGAGCAGTGGCCACTTCCAGGACTGGGCCTGGAAGAAGGCATGACATGGGAGCAGGCCACCCTCACAACCAGGTAAGTGGAGCGTGGGGTCTCTGGGGCCAGTCATGCAAGCCCCGGGGTGGGGGGGGTAGGATTGGTTGGTAAGGGCAAGAAGTGCAGATGCCACATTGCCACTGGGAGGGCTGCTAGGATTCACCAGGTGGTCTCCCCACATGGTTTAAGACCCATCCACCAAGGGTAAAATGCCAAAGATGTGAAAAGGGGCCTTTCATTGGCCACTTAAGTGGCTCAATTGGCCTCTGGGTGGGAGGGCCATCCTCCAACTTCCCCACCTTTGGTAAAATGTTATGGCAGTGGGAAGATGACAGGCACTCCACCCTGCACTCTCCTTGCAGGAGAAGAGAGCACAAAACATGGTGAAGGGCAAAGACCTGGCAGTGGTCGTCCAGTGACAGAAGTCTTGATGGCCATCGGCAATGCATGTCCTCTTGTTCTACTGGACAGGAGATCGTGATCCTCCACCTGTAGGCCCTACTTTGGGGATGTCATCACCTTCCAGCTGGATCTGTGTCCATTCTTTCTGACTTGTTGAGGGGTTGCTGCTGAGGAGTAGGCAGCTGGAGCTGCTGCTGGTGTTGCTGGAACTTCTGCTGGGGCTGCTGGCAGTGGTGCGGCCTCTGTTCTTGCCCTTCATCAGAGGTAGAAAATGTAACTGCATAAGCTGCATCTGCCATGTCACAATGAAGGCTGGTAACAAGGAAGAGCAGCCAAAAGTGAGTGAAGTGCTAGACCAGCAAAACACCTTCCAAGAAGTTACCAATCACTAACAGGCAGTGAAAGCACTCTCTAAGAGAACAAGTGTTTTGAACGTCTGCCTTTCACTTGGCCATGGCTGGAGCTCTTTAGTTTCACTGATCAAAGCCTTCCCAGGTTGTCAGTTTCACTGAAGAAGCTCTTCCCAATGTGCACTCACCTCAATGACACTGGCAAGTTGCTGACTGCTCAGGAAATAGGTCACTGGCTGTTAAAGCCAGATTCCTTGGTTAAAACACAGTATTTGATTACCTATTAGAATATGTAAGTGACGTACCCAACATTCCCAGGGAGTTACCACCCACCTTCAAACTCGCTGGGGTGAAACCTGGAAGTAAGTGGGATGTTCTTGGAATCCTGACCTTACATCACCTTCAGGGACTTAACTCTTCATATGCACCTGAATCAAACCACTGCTCCCCCGCCTTGCCTGTAAAGATTTCCCCCATAAATCTGCTGCTATGCATACTTCTGCCATGCAGCCTTCAATGTTTACATGCATGTTAAAGCTCTGCAAAAGTAAGTTAATGAATAAAATATGCAAAGCAAATATGTTCCATCCTACGTCCACCAAATTTACTATTGGAACAGCAGCCTTTTTGAAGTTGAGTTATATTGGAGGCATAACCATTGATGCCATGTGTGCCACATAGTATGATGAAGCTCTTGTTTTGAAGGAGGAAAATACAACTTAAAGAAAAACTACTTTTAGAATGTCCATGGACTAAGCAGTCCCTTTTAGTGTTCCTAGACAGGTGTGGTGGTACTTTTAGGCTTTTAATATATCTGTTAGTAGATGTTGATAAAATGTTTCCCCCACTCTGGCCGCAGGATGGCTAACAATGACACCAGCCCGGCTTGGGAGGTGGTGGCAGCGGTGGTCACCGCCAATGCCCTTCAGGAGAGGACAGTCACCCAGTGCCACAAAAGGATGAATGATCTCTTCCGTTCCACCAGGGCAAGTCACTCTTTTCATCACTCCCAACTCACACACTCACAAACCCATCACACACCCATAGGGCCCTCACTCACTGCCCGTGCAAGGGACATCACCATTCACTCTCTCACACACACCATCATTGTCCTCATCCCGTCCATGGGACCAATCACTACCCACACAGGCCAGGCATACTTATCATCTGGCCTGGCAGGCGTCCTGATACACTCTCTCCATCTCTATCCATGCAGGACAAACTGGCTCACAACAGGAGGGAAATGTCGCAGAGAGGTGGAGGGATGCCAGGATTCAAAGTTCTCACAGAATTTGAAAACAGAGCCATCCAGCTGACCAGTGATGACCGGGACCGGTCCTGTGCTGACGGTGAGGTCGGTGCTGCTCTACCAAGTGAGGATCAAGCAGTACAACATCCACCAGACAACCGTGCCATGAGTGATGTGTCCTCTTTCATAGGCCACTGCCATGCACTAATTATCTCCCCTTGCTTTCACAGGCACATCTAGGAAGCAGCAGACAGAGTCCCAGTGCCTCCAAGCAAACTCTGAAGAAACCTCCGGAGAGGAATCTGAAGGCACCCTCCCCGAAGTCCCATCACAGCGCTCAGCCACACCCTCCACCAGCACAGAGATACACACCTCGATGGGACCTAGTTTTAGAGAAGCATTGGGACCACAATCTGGTGAGTGATTCTCAATTTCTGATCCACAGCAGGCGGAGGCACGGACTTCCCAGGTCCCCGGCACTCAGAGGACTGCTGAGAGCATTGCTGAGTCCGAGTCAAATGACGATCCTCTGGACTTGGTCATGTCACGGTTGCTGGAGCTGCAAAGGCAAACTTGGGAACATCAGGAAGGGATGTCCACTGCACTCCTCAGATTTTAAGGCATGATGGAGGAGCCCGTCCATCTTCAGGCTGAGGTGATAGCGCTGGCATTGCAACGCACCAAGGTCAAGACTGGCAGAATGGCAGCCGCCGTGGAAACCTTGATCGAGGACATCGCTCCGGCACTGCTGTGTGGGCTAAATTTCCATCGCTGATGCCATTGTTGGCCTCCAACAGTATGGACGCAAGAGGGATGGTGGTCAGCTCAATCTCACTCAAGCTACCCCTTCTGCTCATGGAGACTGCCAGGAGCCCTTGGGCATCCATAGGGAGGAGGATCAGCAGGTGCATACTCTGGGGCCATTCACCCAGGTGACTCTGGGAGTGACTGGTCCATCTGACTCCCCTCTTCCTGTGACCTCTGCAGGACCAGCTTCACAGGCCGAGGAGGGTGCCACTGCCACACAGCAGGACCCTGAAAGCAGGCTGAGGCCCTCCAAGTCTTGGCCCTCCAAAAGATACTTGCCAAAGTCATCACAGACAGTCAGCAGGCTGCCTCCACTTTTCCACTATGGATGTCCGGGGAGCACCAAGACGTAGCGGCAGGGTTAGGACAGTTAAGGAGAGTTAGTTGCACAGCCTGGGCACGGGTGTTGATCACTTGTACATACTGTTCACTATTATCAATAAACTCCCAAGAATGTCACCCTGCCTATAGCTCCTTGTTCTGATGAGCAGTGTTCTTGTCACTCAGGTATGAAACCTTTCTGCACAAGATAAAGGTTAGTGTCTCAGTCCAGGGCCTCTTCCTTGTGCGGCTTTCAGACCACAGTGATGGTCCAGCCTCACACTCCCTGGAAACATTACTACTGCCTGCACCTCAGCAGTGCTGGTCATTGTTGCCAGAATGTGGTGGGCAGGCACCATGGGGTTCTTTCATTCTCTCTGTGTGCTCTCAGCACATTTAATGTGGGGCTGGTCCCCATCACACCAGCATCTGTGACCAGTGATGCTGTGCACCAGCTCCTGAAGGGCTGAAGGCAGACACAGCATCAGATGCAGCTAAAGTTTCATGGCTGCATCTCTGAGATGTCCCTGTTCATGGAGCGCAAGCAAGCTGCCCTCAGCCAGACAGGAGTCAGACATTCTCAGAGGCTATGTGAAGATCAATGGAGTGTCCTCACTGCATGTCGTCATCATCCTCCACTGATCGAGTGACTATTAGGGCCTCCACTGCACCTCCATGACAGGAGCATTCTCTCAGAGGGTATTGGCGCTGGCATAAGCCAGACTGGAATCAAACATTCACAACTGCGATGTGAGGATCTACGGGGACAGCTCACTGCATATCCTATCATCCTCCACAAATCTAGCAGCTATGAGGGCCTCTCAAGTGTGCCTGCCTCATCCAGCCAGTGCAAGAGCCTCATCCCCATCATCGTCACCACCAAGGACCTGCTCACCCTCATCCCTGACAGTGTCCTCCTCATCGGAGGAGACATGCAGCTCCTCCATCTCCTCCTCAGCCAGCTCCTCAGCCTGTTGCAGCGCCAGGTTGTAAAGGGCGCAGCAGAGGACAATGATACATGACACCCTCTGTGGAGTGTATTGCAGGGCTCCACCAGACCAGACCAGGCACTGGAACTGCATCTTTAGCATCCCGATGGTCTGCTCCACCTAGTTGTGAGCTGCAGCATGAGCCTCATTATACCTTCACTCTGCTGCAGTCTGAGGCCGCCGCAGGGGTGTCATCAGCCACGGCCTCTGCAGGTAGCCCTTGTCCCCGAAGAGCCATCCCTGCAGCCTCTGTGGACCCTAGAAGACATCAGGGATCTGTGAGTGACTCCAGGTCATGCATACTCCCTGGAAACCATGCACACACCTGCAGGATGCATTTCTGGTGGTCACACACCAGCTGCACATTCAGTGAGTGGAAGCTCTTGTGGTTGATGAAGTCCACCAAGTGTAGTGATGGAGACCTGAGCGCCACATGGGTGTAGTCGATTGCACCCTGCACCTGTGGGAATTCCGTGACCTGAGTGAATCCAATAGCCTTTGCATCCTGGCTGTCCCGGTCCCGGGTGAAATGCACAAAGTTGTGTGCCATGGAGAAGATGGCATCTGTGACCTCATGGATGGATTTGTGGGTGGAGGCTTGTGAAATCCCACAGAGGTCACCTGTGGAGCCCTGAAAGGAGCCAGTAGCATAGAAATTGAGTGCTGCGGTAACTTTCACAGCCACTGGCAGTGGATGCCCTCCATGTCCCCTTGGTGCCAAATCCAGCAGTAAGTGGCAGATGTGAGCCACCAGTTCCCTAGACATGCGCAGTCATCAGGAATGGCAGGTGGTGTCGAGAGACCCTGGGCATCGCTAGGCGCTGACCAACCTCAGTTCGCTGTCACTCCTGGGCAGCGTGTGCTGGAGTCCCTACTGCCCCTTCTTCATGAGGTTGCTGCTCCTGCCTTTGCAGAGCCAGGTGCCTGAGTCACTCTCTCCTCCATCTTCTTCGCTTTTTCTAGGCCATCAGGCATACATCTAGGTCACCAGGATCCATGATCCTGAAGTGGTCCTCCTGCAGCATGAAAGAGAGAGAGACATGGTTGGCATGGGTGAACTTAGCACCTTTCCTGGCCCTGTGTGACCACCCCTTAATGCTTCCCGGAGAGCGCTGGTCACCCCTTGGATGGCCAGAGATGAGTGCGCTACATGGCTGCCCTGTCAACCTGCGACATAGGGGACACTGGTCCAAACCGGGACGCTGAGATTGCAAGAAGCTGTGAGAGCATCCAGCAGTGACTGCTACAGCAGTGCAACATGTGCAGTCCAACTGTTCCGCAGTCCAATGAGGTGGTGGCGAGCTCCAAGTCTGCGCTGGGGAGGTGTGGGGGTGGGGGAGGGGGTGGGGGGGCGGGGGAGGGGGGCGCGTGGTGTTGGGTGATGGGGGGGTGGGTGGGTGCGGGGGGGGGTGTAAGGTATGGAGTGCTTGGTGGCCCTTTGGTGCCTCTGCGATGCTTGCATGGACGGACAGGCTAGGAGCCTGACCCCAATCTTATCACTGTGGCTGTGCCTGATCTGTCTCAGTTGCAGAGGCTTGGTCAGTTTATACAGATGTCCCTAATGCGTGGCCACTCCCCTTGCTGACCCTGCCCCCCAGCTCGATTGCCTGTGCACAGGATGCAGCACCAGGGCCCTCAGCAGTTGCCTCCAAGGATGGCCAGCACTTGCCCCCAGACACACCAAACCCCTCAGCAGTTGCCTTTGGGGCCAGGCATCAGTTTCCCCGCACACCTCACACCCCCGGTGCCCCCGAGGCCTGTAAACAATGGGCGAGCTGTGGAGAACGCTGCTGCTCACTCACCTCAGTTCCTCCAAAGTGCATGTCGCCCTGTGTGCTGTTGTGAAACACATCGGCGTGCTTTCCCGCCGACGTGGACAGACGATACAGCGGAGTTTCAAGAGCCTGGTGGGGTGGCCTTTTAATTATATGCTAATGTATTACAATTAGCTCCCCGCTGATCGATGGTGGGAAATGTGGCCCACCATCGGCAGGCTGAGCAGAAGATCACGACCTGCCTTCACTGTGAAGCAGGTGGTGTCATATTTTCCGTGCACACCACCTATCAGACCCGGAAAATTCCACCCAAAGTTTCTGAGGGGAGTATTTGTTGTAAAGAATAGAATGTGATGACGTAGTGTTGAGCACATGAAATATGAAATCTCACTACACATACTATAACTTCCTCAGGTCTAAGTTCAGGTGCTTCGTCCTTGCCCTGCTTTCTATCAAAAGTTCAAAAGTGGAGCTGTTCAGTGATGATTGCAACATTCACAAACATTTGCAATTCCTCACTTAATGGAGCCCACACCCACATACAGCAAGACCCGGACAACATCCAGACTTATTCTGATGAGTGGCAAGTAACATTTGTGAAGTTGAAGTGACAGGCAGTGACCATCTTCAACAACTGTTTCCCCTCAATATCCAATATTATCATCATTGAATCCCTCACCTTCAACACCCTGAGGGATATTATTGACCAGAAACATATCTGAACCAGTTAGATAAACATCATAGATAGAAAAGCAGGTCAGAGGTCGGATATTCTTAAAAGACTGACTCCCTCCTGGCTCCCCATAGCTTATCCACTATCTACAAAGCATAAGTCATGAGTCTGATGGACTCTGTAGCTGATTGGGTGAGTGTGACTGCAACAAAAGCCAAGAGGCTCGACACAGTCCAAGATAAGACAGCCAGCACCACATCCACCATGGTTGCAGTGCTTATTATGTACAGGCTGCAGTGCAGCAGCTCCCAACCCTATATTAAAAACCACCCAGAAGGACAAAGGCAGCAGGTACTTATCATTGTCAACAATATAATAATCTCCAATTTTCCTTCCAAGCCACCTAAGAACCAGCATTGTGAAAGTACTTTCAGCACAAAAACTGCAGCATTCAAAAAGAAAACTCACTACCACCTTCTCAAGGGCACAAATAACACCCTTGCCAGCAATGTCTACATCCTAAAACTAAATTTAAAAAACAGATATTACAAGCCATTTGATATAGATGCTAGAAGGCTGCCCAGGCAGTTAAACCTTTCGCAGTTAAATATGTGACAATAACAAGGAGCAGCTAAACAATGTGAAAGTTACTGTTAAAACAAGATTTTAAGTAATTCCAATAATTTTGTTTGTAACCAAATATTTTCAAACTTGTAGAATAATAATAAACATAATAAATGATTTTTAATTCTTGTTTTGGTTCTGGATAATGTTCAATGGCCATTTTAAGGGTAACAGTTACATATCTGAATGGGTGGGGGGGGGAATAAGGAGATTTTAGCTACATATATACCCATTCTTTTACAATGGCTACGATTCTTTTTACCCACTGGGCACTGGCAGCTGAGGAATAGGCATGCGGCCAGCTTGTAGGTCCAAAAATGCTGCTGTAAACCACCAGTCAGAAAGGAAACAGTAAACGTAGCCCTGCTGCTTTTGGCTCACAGGAACCCCTATGCTTTTTTTTTTAAAGATTTAGCTACCTGAGCCTCTTCTGATCTATGATTCCCCCCCACCACCCCCACCCACCCCCCCCCCACCCCCCCCCGCCCCACCCAGGTTCTGCCAAGCAAGCAGACTTAAAATTGAGGCCATGTAGCTTATTGTTCATTTAAAGTCATTTTTTGTACTAGAATATTAGAAAAATATGATATAAAGGAACAGAATTCAAAATGAAAAGTGAGAGTTTGCTGCTAAAGAAATTGAACAATTTGATACAAGAGTATTGAGGATGCTGGAAATCTGAAATAAAAGCAGAAAATGACCTTTTGGCAGATTTTGACCTGAAATGTTAATTCTGTTTCTCTCTCCACAGATGCTGCCAGACCTGCTGAGTGATTTCAGGATTTTCTGAATTAATTGATAATCCGAATGAAGCAACTTTGAAATATTGAGTATTTTGTGGTTACTAATGACAAAAATATTTTTTGAAAGGAAATTCACAGCACTTAACATTTCCCTCTTTTTTCCATTTGAGTTCCAGGTAATAACAAATAAAAGGGTAGAGAACATTTCCAACTTGGAACCTGCATCCAGAATGCATTCGAAATGGGACTGGTTATGTCACAATTCATTTGCGTAATCACAACTATAAAATAGTCTGTGAACCAGCACATTTGGGCAGCATAGTGGGATGATATTTTTTCCATTAAAATACATTTCTTGGTGTGTTTAAGTGTGATAAGCTTGTGCAGTTCTATTAATAAAGCTGAAAGTGGGTTTATTAACAAAATGAATTAGTATTTTTAATGGAGACTTCCAGATCTCCACCTGTGACTGAGCTGATTTAAAATCAATGCGAATGACTTAAAAAAAAACTATACTGAACTGTTCAATAGTTTCATTGGTGTATACTTGTCAGCTTCTTAGTAAATTAAATATTTTTGATATGCAGGATAAATTGTTGTTCCCTGTATGTTTGGTTTTCTTGCAAATTGTCCTGCTGAGTACAAAATGAAAAGCTTCGACAACATGTTTCAGCAAACTCAAGCTCAAACTAATGGCAGGTCACACACAATGATGCCAATACCTTGCCACAGTGGCCATTATTTTTATTTTGAGGAGAAATAAAGTGACGCAAATCCAACTGTCTTGTCATCTCAGTTGTTGAATTTGATTTGCCACTCCTCCTCTACTAGTCATGTAGGTGGTCTGGTAGTAAAGCAGTTATGCATCATGGATTGCTGGTTTAGTTTGCCATCATAGTTAAATAGGCTGTTGCCTTTTCTTTAAAACAAATGGCCAAATTTATTAGGTGGAATTTCTACTGGTTAAAGCAGTGCAATCCAGTGAAATCAAGCAAACCAGTGATTTCTCACATCACAGCTGCACAATTTGAACGGGGCCACTGTTAGATATTAGGCATTTCCCTGCAGGAAGTAGAGGGACAATGGGGACTGGGGGGGGGGGGGGGGGGGGGGGGGTGGTTGGAATTCATAAAATTATTGAGCAATTTTACCACAGCCGTTCTAGCACAACATCAAAGATACGTTGAACCAATGCTAATGAATGACAAGTGGCATATGTAAGGAAGAAATAATTCAACCAACTACTACTGATTTAGTTGGTCATTTATTTTCATAATAACTTTGATTGATAATAAAGAAAAATACTTCATATAAATTTACATATATTATTATGTCCTAAAAGAAAAGGGGGGAAAATGCCATTGAAACACTACTTCCAAATTTTTTTAGCTCAGTTCTTGTGTTGCAATGCTGTTACATAGCAGCAGGGGGCGCCAGTGCTCCATAACATTCTGCAGTAAATTCTCAGAGTGCATATAATCTGCGTGGAGATATACCCAGGGGTTAATTGGACTGGAATGATCCCGCCCTCATTGATCCTCCTCCCTACTCACTAGGTAATTATGGTACTGATTCTTCCATTGTTCCCACGATTTCCTCCCAATGCTGCTTTTTCCCCAAGATCAGGTTGAATTTTATGAAATTGTGAAAAGCCTTTCCTGCCTCACTCAGCAGACTCCCTGTACACATTCCCAGAGCAGCTCATTACTAAACCGAGTAAACCTTTATCTTTGATTTTGTTGCTGAACCATCTTAGTTTGTTCTCGCTGCCTCCCAACTGGGCACCAGTGCTTCCATGTTATTTCATCCCACTTAATCATTGTTCCAGACTGCGTTGAACAGCCACTATTTCAGACTTGGTTTTAATAAAAATGCTCTGATGCTTACTTTTATGACCAGATCAGCTTATTTGAAGTGTCAATATTACAGGCGGACCAGTGTTATGTTTTCAATTGGAATCTGGTGTCTAAAACAGATTAGTCCCAGGACATCACTGCAGGTGTTCCTCAGGAGAGCATCCTTGGCCCAACTATCTTCAGCTGCTTCATCAATGACCTTCCTTCCAACATAAGGTCAGAAGTTGGGATGTTCACTGATGATTGCACAATGTTCAGCACCATTCGCAACCCCTCAGACACTGAAGCAGTCTGTGTCTCCTATTTAAGACAGAGATGAGGAGAATTTTTCTCTCTCAGAGGTTCATGGGTCTGTGGAATTCCCTTCCCCAGAGGAGTGGAGGCTTGGTCAATGAATATTTTTAAGGCTGTTTGAATTAGATAGATTCTGAGTGACAAGGGGGTCAAAGGATAAGAGGTAGACAGAAAAGTCGAGACCACAAGATTGTCATGTTTCAGCCACTGTTTCAGCCACTGAAACTCAAATATCTTTTTTAAAAGTTATTGGTCTCTACAGAGATCATAGCATAACATTGCAAAAGGGTGGAACTGCAAGTGGCTTAATAGAGCTGACACTTGGTATACCTAACCATTGCAAAGCAGTGGTCAACAAAATGAAAGGTATGTTTGAACTGCATAAACAAAACAGTAGAACAAAAGTCAGGGGAAGTTTTTATTAAGCAGTCCAATGCTCTGGTCAGGCTGCACCTTGAATTCTTGTTCTGATCACCAAGATACAAGGGCGAACATCTAATACTGGAGGCAATGCAACAAAGAGCCATAAGGCTGATCCCTTGTGCAAAAATCTGAGTTAGAAGGAAAGACAGGAAAAACTGAAGCTTTCAGCTTGGAAAAGAGGCATTTGAAAGAGGATCTTATAAAGTGTCTTATAAAGAAATTGAAACGGTAAATCCAGAACGTAGGCCTGGATTTTCAAGATTTGGGCCTACTCAGGAGGCATTTAAAAATGATGATTTGAATCCAAT
Organism: Carcharodon carcharias; assembly: GCF_017639515.1. Classification (NCBI taxonomy): domain Eukaryota; kingdom Metazoa; phylum Chordata; class Chondrichthyes; order Lamniformes; family Lamnidae; genus Carcharodon; species Carcharodon carcharias. Next base: position 35,875,036 of record NC_054470.1, read on the forward strand.
TCTGGGATTGCCTTAAGTGGCCATTAAATTTGGTTACTTAAGTGCCTCAATAGACCCAAGGTGTGTGGGCCATCCAATGCCTCCACTGCCCCCAGTAATTCCCGTTTCCAGTAATTTCACCAGTGCAGGATAAGGATGCGGGTAGTCAGCCCTCTTGCAGCACTCCCACCCTTACCGGCTCCATTGCAAGGCTTGGCATTTCAAACCCCCACCCCCCAATCCTGTAATTTTTGTGGATCTGAGGCCCCTCCTGTAAATAGACGTGGTTCATGGCCTCTCAGGGAGGAGTTGTGACCTATGGGCCAACCCCAGTCCCAAGTCACCAACCAAAACAAAAACAGCCATTCAACATTCCCATTGAAATACATTGGGCCCCTCACGTTCTCATAAAGCTGTCAATCAATCACAGCCATTCATAGTATTAATGTCAGGAGCTTTTCTCCACTTCACAGCTCTCAATCTTGTGCAAATAAACACACAAACTACATCAAAGAAAAAGTAACTTGTGACAAAGTATTAGAACTTTCAATCAAACAAAGCTCTCACTCCCTTGCAAGTTGTATAAATATTGCCTGCTGAGCTAAATAGATCAGTCATTGTTGGAGTTTAGCCAAGCATTGATAATGAGGCCTTCTGGCAACTATATCAACAGAAGCAATAAGAACAGGAAATATGTTGGAGGGAAGAAAGGAGGAGGGTTGGCAATATTGATTAAGGAGAACATTATGCACAGGAGAGAGAGGATATCCTAAAGGAATCAAGGATAGAATCTATGACTGGAATTTGTTGACCCCTCCCACCAGTGAGATCTTCTGGTCCTGCCAAAGTGAATGGCAGTTTGAATGGCCCACTGCATCCACCACCACGAAACCTGCAGTGCCAGGGCCAGAAAGTCCTGGCCTATTTGTTTGGAGCTAAGAAACAATAAAGATACCAAGACCCTACTGAGTGTATTCTACAGACCACTAATAAGTGGGAAAGATATAGAAGAGCAAATTTGTAGGAAAATCACAAAGAGTTACAAAAATAATAGAGCAGTGATGATGAGGGACTTTAATTATTCTAGTATAGGCTGGGATAGTAATAATGTAAAGTGCAGAGAGAGGGAAGATTTTCTGAAGTGTATTCAGGAGGATTTTCATGTCACGATGGTTACAGCCCAATGAGGAAGGAGGAATTGCCGAATCTCGTTCTTGGGAATGAGATGGGTTCAAATGACAATCCTGGAACGTCTAAGGGACATTGATCACAGTTTCTTAGGGCTGAATTTTATGCTCTTCCACTGGCAGGTTTGAAAAGTGGGGGGTTGGAGTGCAAAATAAAATCCAGTAGGTGGCCTTTGTGCTTCCTGCCGACGCACCTCCGACCTGTCTGAAACTTTACTGGGGGCAGGGGAGGCATCAGATGGCCCACCCACCTTGGGCCTATTAAGTCACTTATTAGCCAAATTTAATGGCCACTTAAGGGCCTCATCCTACTGCCACTGGCATTTTACCCATGGCGGGGAGGCCTACACAGTATGGGAAGCCCAGGAGCTTTTAGAACCTCCTTTGCAGGCACTCTGAGGCCATCGGGGCATTCCCACAAAAGGGTCATCCCCCTCCTCAAGGCCTCTCGAACCTGCGCACCCCCCGCCCCACCCTGGGCTTCCCCCCTCAACACACCCTCCGCCCTCACCTTCCTCGTTAAAAAAAACCCCGACTCCAGACTTACCTGGGCTTCTCGGCATGGTGGAACTGCCTGTAATCCCAGCTGTTACCAGCACAGGTACTACAGAGTTACAATCAGATTGGCCAGCAACTCTCTAAGGCAGGACTTCCTCCTGAGACAGAGGCAGACATCTCACCTTAAAGCAATTAGCTCTGCTTCCAGCTTTAAAATTGTTGCAGGGCAGTGTCCGCATTGTGGATGGGCTGCCCACTGACTTTTTAGCCATGGGTGGGGCGGGAGGTGGTCATGGCGATGACTGCAGTGCCCCATAAAACTCACCCATAATATTTAGGTTAGTCATGGAAAATGACAAGGAGCAATCTAAAGAAAAAATACTAGATTGGAGGAGGGCCATTTTCACTGGGGTGAGAATGGATCTATACCAGATAAATTGGAATCAAAGTTTGGCAGGCAAAACTGTAACAGAACAATGGGTTCCCCTTAAAGAGGAGATGGGTAGAATCAAGGTACATTCCTATAACAGACAGAGATGGGCCAACCAAAGCCAGAGCCACCTGGATGATGAAAGAGAAAGAGCGTAAGATGAATCAGAGAAAGGGTATGTATGACAGATGTCAAGTTGATAATACAAGTGAGAATCAGGCTTATTTTGAAACTGTAGAGAGTAAATGTAAAAGGAAATAAGAGAGGCAAAGAGAGAGTTTGAGAAGAGACAGGCAGCCAACATAGAAGTGATCCAAAAGTCTTCCATAAGCGTATAAATAGAAAAGGACAGTAAGAGGACGGGTGGAGCTGAGTTGGGACCAAAAAGGAAAAAACAATAAAAACTGGGAAATAAGGGTATAGATCTGAATTCTTGTAAAGCTTAGAATGGAATGCCAGGTTGGACCAGTACTTTTATTTCCTAATTTTTACTGTTTTCTACCAAAAGAGGAGATCTATGCATGGAGGAAGAGGGCATGGCTGAGTTATTAAGTGAGCACTTTGCATCTATCTTTGCCAAGGAAGAAGATGCTGCCAAAGTCATAGTGAAAGAGGAGGTAGTTGAGATATTGGATTGCTAAAAATTGTTAAAGAAATCTTAGGTATTAGGCTGTATTTAAAGTTGATAAGTTACTAGGACCAGATGGAATGTATCGGAGGATGCTGAAGGAATTAAGGGTTAAAATTGCTGAGTACTGGACATAATCTTCTAATCATCCTTAAATATAGGGGTGGTGCCAGAGGACTGGAGAGTTTCATATGTTACATCCCGTTTTCAGAAAAGAATGTCAGCATAAACCCAACAAATACAGGTAAGTCAGTTTAACCTCAGTGGTAGGAAAGCCTTTAAAAGTAATCATCCAGGACAAAATTATAGACATTTGGACAAGCGTGGGTTAATTGGCGAAAGCCAGCATGTACTTGTAAATCATGTTTAATTAACTTAATTGAGTTCTTTGATGAGGTAACAGAGATGGTTGATAAGTGTAATGTAGTTACGTGGTGTATATGGACTTGCAAAAGGCACTGGATAAAGTGCCACAAAATAGACTTACCAACAAATTTGGAGTCCATGGAATAAAAGGGAAAGAGGCAGCATGGATGGGAAGTTGGCCGAGTGACAGGGAACGGAAAGTGGTGGTGAACGGTTGGTTTCAGACTAGAGGAAGGTATATTGTGGGATTCCCGTGGTCAGTATTAGGACCACTGCTTTTCTTGAAATATATTAATACCTAGACTTGAGTGCGTAGGGCACAGTTGCAAAATTTACCAATGACAAAAAAACTTGGATATTTTGTAAACTGTAAGGAGGATAATGATAAACTTCAAGGGGACATAGGCAGGCTGGTCAAATGAGCAAACACATGGCAAATGAAATTTAATGGCGAGAAGTATGAAGTGGTACATTTTGGTAAGAAGAATGAGGAGAGCCAATATAAAATAAAGGAAACAATTCTAAAGGGGGTGCAGGAGGAGAGGGTCCTGGGAGTACATGTGCACAAATCATTGAAGGTGCCAGGACACATTGAGAAAGTGGTTAAAAAGACGCACCGCCATTTTACGTGGGTGGCCCAATTAAGGCCTGCCCAGCGTGACGTGCTCACTCTACCTGTGCAGGCGGGGGGAAGAGGGAGAGCCGGCCCTGCACTCTTCCGCACACGCTCGCGAAAGAGCACAGAAGTCTTTCTGAGGCACAAAGCTGCCTCAGAGAGATTAATTTCATAATGATACATTGAAAAAAAGGGAAAAAAAATTATTCAGACATGTTCCCTCATGTGACAGTGTCCACCAGACTAAAGATCAGAATGACTTACAGTGATGTTGGGCCGCATACCCGATGTCACCGTGCGTCATTTTACGCGTCGGCATGAGGGGCCTGACCCCAGACGCCAAACAGAAGATTCTGCCCACGATGTATCTTCATAAAACTCTGGTTCAGCCTCAATGTGTATTGTGTTCAATTCTGGGCTCTGCGCTTTAGGAAAGATATGAAGGCTTTAGAACATACAGCAAAGATTTATGAGAATAGTTCCAGGAATGATGGGTTTCAGTTATATGGATTGATTGGTGAAGCTGGGATTGTTCTCCTTCGAAGATTGTGAGGAGATCTGATAGAAGTGTTTAAAATTATATGGGGGTCTGGACAGAGCAGGTAGCGAAAAACTTCTCCCATCGGCAGAAGTTTCAAGAACCAGGGGACACCAATTTAAGTTGATTGGCGAAAGAACCGCCAGTGGCATGAGGAAAGATTTTTTTATGAAGAGAGTGGTTAGGATCTGAACTGTACTACCTGAGATTGTGATGGAGGTTGACTCAATTGGGGCATTCAAAACAAAATTGGATAAGAGACTTTAGATAAAACATTTGCAGGACCACGGGGAAAAAGGCAGGGGAGTGGGATTATCTAAATTGTTCTTGCAGAGAACCGGCATCGATACGATAGTAACCATTCAGGAATTCAAGGAATAATTGAATGCTTCGGTGGAAGGACTTCAGGATCTTTCTGGCTGGATGAACTTAGTTGGGCCAAAGGACCTTCCTCAATGGCAAAATCTTGTTGCATATTCTGTAAGTTTGATTCTTCCTGTAACTTTTTGTGTCTTTATCTTATTTCATATGGAAATAAATATGAGAAACTTGCTTAAGCCTGTATATGTTTGGCAACAGCAGGAAATTGTAAAGGGTTTCCCATATATTCTGCAGTAACTGCTGTACAGTAATTAGAGGTTAATTGTTAAACCCTGGGCGCAGGATCTAATACACATTGGTGAGGGAAGATGCATGGTTCTCTATATAAAGGATTCAGTCTGCTTTTGGAAATTGCTATCTGTAAACTTGACAGCAAGTGTCAGAAAAAAAAAAGACCAAACTGTATTATGGTCTCCCTCACATTTGTAAGCCTGCTGGCAGGCTTCATAATTAGATTAATGGGCTGGATTTTATGGGGCTGCACATTTCGGTTGGTGAGTGGAGGATGGGGCCCACTCGCCGACACTTAAAATGACACGGGGTGACATCAGGCATGCATCCCAAAGTCACCCCTCGTCATTTAGGTTTTCAGTTTGGCAGGCACACAGCCGAATCAGCTGCACGCCCGCCAAACTGTCAAAGGCTATTTAAGGCCATTGAAAACGTAATTAAACTGATTAATGGACCTGCCCGTTCAACCTTAAGGTTGGCGGCAGGCAAGGAGCCCAGGTGGCCTTCAGAAAAAACATGAAACCTCATCCAAGGGCAAAATAAGGTTTCATGAGGGTGTTAAAATTTGTATGAAATATCTAAATAAAGGAAATAGGCATGTCCCAGCTCATGTGACAGTGTCACATGAGGGGACATGTCAGGGTTTTTTTTTTCTGCCGTTGATGAACTTCTGAAACTTGAGCCGATCTCCCTGAGGCAGCACTTAGCCTCAGGGAGATTTGTGTGCTCTTTCGTGCACATGCGTGAAAGTGGGCACTCCTGGCTCAGGGAATCCCTCCCCCGCCCGCACAGGGAGCGAGGTACTTCCGAGCAGACGTCATGCTGGGTGGGCCTTAACTGGCCCGTCCATGTAAAATGGCGCCGTGCCCCCAACTGGGGGCACCGATCAGGAACCCACCTGTTCGCGGCCGCTCCCACACAGCACCCCCCCCCCCCCCCCCCCGCAGCAGGGGGAAAGTGCTGCCCATGGTTTCTGGTGGGGTAAGGGAGGCAGAACGGGAAGCACGTGGTCAACTCCCTCCCATCCCTGCCAATTCAGCAGGGTGAATCATGTGCCAGTTAGCCAATTAATGGCCAGCCAACTGGAATGCTGGCTAATTAGCGTTGTGATGGGGCTCGACGCCCAATTGGGCATCTAGGGCAGTGGGAGAGAGCTTAGGCCATGAACCAGAAGTCAGGTCCAGCCACCAGTTTAAAGGCCCCTTCCTTCTCACTCTCTCATTAATTGTCATGTTACCCTATAAAATCGGAACCAATAAGGGCTACTAACAGCCAGATGCTGTCACATTCAGCAGCAGACTCTGCTGCTACATGCAGCCAGGGTCCTATTTGCAGGCCTTTTCTCTGCCCTTATGCCACCTCCTCTTACCTGTCATAACTCACTCCCAATATTTTTCCCGTGAGACTAGCGAAACATGGATTGGGCAATGAAAAATCACAGTCAATTGGCTTTTTAACAAGCCCAGTAGCTTTTTAATTGTTTTTTCCAAAAGGGCAGACGGGCTTCCAATTTCAGCACCGCTCATCTTCTGTATTATTGGGAACTGGCGAGATGACGTCGATTTCTGGCCCGATGTCCTAAGGTCATATTTTATTTAAGTGCAGGGGGGTGGGCAGCCTGCCCGATTTGAAACTGTAAAGTCAATCCCAATGTGACTGCTTCCAATCCAGCCCCCACTTCTGTCCCAGCCATTCATCAAGCAATTGCAGTGACACTACAGGTGGCTCATCTACATTGGGTTCGAAAGCAGAGCGGATGTGTGGAAAAGCATGTGGAGAGGAAATTTTACTTTATGCAAATGTCATGGTTTAGTGCAGATGGAGCATGTAGAGTTTAAGAAAGATAGATCCTGTTAACTGCTGGATGGTTGCTGAACCGAGTAGCAAGTAGGCATCAGGAGCAGACAGACTGACTTCAGATATGCTTTTAATCCTACACATAAAATGGAGCATTCACATTCTGAAACCTTCATTTTGGATGAACATAATATAAAATATGAAGTGATAGGAGATTCCACATGATTAGGTGCTGAATGTCCTTAGAGAGTGTTTGAAACTAACCGCCCTTCAATTGCTTATTCAATTCTATCCTGAGACACCCTCCATTGTCGTTGCTCCTCTACGTACAGAAAATCAACCAGCTAGCCATTGGCAATCCTCATGGGACATTGTTGGGATCTGGAGCACTCTCCTTGAAAAGTTGATGAAAGTTAGTACATTAAAAAAAATAAAAGAGAGGCAGCCACTTTAGGAGGAGGAACTATAGGGTTACGGACAAGAATGGGGGTGTGTGGAAATAATCATGACTGCTCTTTCAAGGAAACAGCATAGGTGATGGGCTGACTGGCCTCCTGTGCTGTAAATTTCTACAATTCTCTGATCCTGTACCAAAAGTATTGAGTACTTATATTCAAGAATTTTAAATGGGCTGTGTGTTTGTACTCCATTGAATATATCTGTTCACTATTTCAATTTATGATAACGTTAATAATTAATAGCTTAGTGTGACAAGAGGTGTAATAACAAGGGAAATATTGAGATTTTGAATCAGTTAAGGAAGAGAAGGACAAAATATCTTAAGGGTAGTTTTCAGGAAAGTAAGTAAACTTTTTCTCCTGCTGCTCGTACCAAAATGCTAATGTTAATGCTAACCTTGGTTTGTCCCGTTCCATGTTAATAATTACCTGAGAAGAACAAAGGTTAAATTGAACCAGTGCAAATGGACTGCATCATGCAAAATTTATATGTTGTTCCATTAGAAACCAACTTAATGTTGCCTCAATAAACTTCCTTTGACATGCCACATCTCTGATATAACCATATATCAAATATGACTCTGTCACCAAACAAAATATATAATAAAGCCTTTTTGATACAAGGTTCTAAAGATTTATCTTTTACTAACCTGCATTCATTTACAATAGGCCTATTTCCCTGAAATGCAAAAAGTCAAACATAATTAAGGACTGCAATACCTAATTTTATGAAATATACAATATTTTTCAATTTGCATTCCTTTCAGCATAAAAAGGACACAAAGTCTTCAGTATATCTACAGTCATGGAGTTCTTAGAGTACATTTTCCTCCATACGCACCTGTGGGATGATTGACAGGCATAAGTTCACTTCAGGCAGGAGGCAGCTCCATCTATTCTTTCCTCCCTTGGGCCACTTACAGCATTGAAGAAACTCCAGGTACCCCACGGATGCAGCTAAAATTCGAGAAGGAAATGTGAGTATAGCTGTAGACCTGAGGCTTTGTAGCTGTGCTCCAACCCTCTGATATTGGAAACTTTGGCCAGGCTGGAGAGTAGAAAGCAGATGGCCTCAACTGCTTCAAATTGTCTTGAAAGGGTTCTTTAAAAAAATCTGGACTTTTCCAGGAAAGTCTTCCATCAACTCACTGAACCACCGCCCCCTTCTCACAGAACCTCCAGTCCTTGGGGATCCTGGGGCAGATATTTGCACCAGGGCTCTTTATGTACTCCTCTTCAGGGACACCCAATAATCATAAGTGGAAAAAAGATTGATGCAGGATGCTGGGAATACCAGCTCCCAGTATTTTATAATGACCCACTTTATGGACCTACCCCCATACAGATGCAGCCCCAGTAAAACTCATTTGGGTTGCAGCAAGAAATCCTGGAGCTGGAGGGTGGGAGACCAAATGTAACATGCCTCCCCTCCATTTTCTCAAATGCAGAGAAAATAGAAAGGGAACATCTACACTCTCGCGTTTTATTTTTGTTACTGATAAGAATGGAAATTGATTTAAGAAGGTAGAGAGTATCCTGTCCTTTTGACAATGAATTGGTCTGTATGTATTATTACAGTACTGTACATGTCACTTATCAGCTTACCATCATCTGCTTTGTGTTTTCAGCAGATCCCTGGGAGGCTTTATCATTTAATCGATTATGCTGAAAAAAGAGACATGTCAAAGCTTTTCGTGTTGCACTCATCAGGACACTTCACAAGAATACCAATTTAAGGGGGAAACAACACACATACTATATGTGAAGGGGGTGATGATTGGTTGACAGATAGACTCTGATTGGTAGAGGCATTGCCACTGAGAATGCACCAGTGATGGTGAATGACAGTTAACTGCCAAGCATTGTTTGAAATTTAAACCAGGCAGCTCGATCCTGTCTGGAATTCGCTGTGCAAGTTGGTGGTAGAGGCAGAAACTCTAAACTCTTTTAAAAAGTACCTGGATCTGCACCTTAAGTGCTGTAAGCTGCAGGACTATGGGCTGGGTGCAGGAAGGTGGGAATAGAAAGGGCACCTGGGTGTCCTCAGGCTGCCATGGACAAGTTGGGCCGAATTGCCATCTTCTGTGCTATAACTTTTCTATGGTTCTATGGTTCTTAGGCATTGCCCTGAGGAATGAGTCAGTGAATGGCTGTCACATATTTGGTTTAGCTGAAACAGGCGCAATGTGTGTGCATTTTCTTTCTGTCTACAAAGAACAGGGCCCTGTGTATTAATATATGTAGCTTCCAGTACACGCAAATGCGCCACACTCTGAGCCTGACTGACAATCTTAAATTGGTTGTCAGCATAATTGTCAACAATGCTTGGCAGTTAACTGTCAGTCATCATCACTGGTGCATTCTCCATGGCAACGCCTCTGTCAATCAGAGTCCACTTGCCAACCAAACATCACTCTTTTCACAAACAGCATAAATTGTTGTTTTCTCCTTATATTGGTATTTTTGAGAAATGTCCTGATGAGGGCAAGACAAAAAGCTTCAACATGTATCTTTTTTCAACGATACTCAAGTTCTGCACTACCAAACAACTATTAATCAATTTTATAGACACCATAGGTAGATCATAGAATGTTACATCACAGAAACAGACTTTTTGGCCCATCAAATCTGTGCCAGTGATTTTCTTTATTGGTCATGCAGTCTATTTCACTCTCCTGCTTATTTCCTGCATTCTTTAATCTACCAAACCTCTTTTTCAAATAACTATCCAATTCCTTTTTTAAAAATTATAGACTCTACTTCAACATTGGTTTCTGACAGAGAATTCTATATTCTAACTACCTTCAGCGTAGTGACATTTTTTTCTAACACCTGCTTCAATTCTTTGTGTGGTTATTTTAAATTTGCTCCCTCTTGTGATCATTTTGCTGATCATGGAAGTAACCTATCACTATTTCCCCTATCTAACCTTTCGCGATCTTGTCATTTCTGTCAATTGCTCCCCTCAACCTTCTCTGTTACAGCGAAAAACACCCATCCATGATAATATTTTACTTTGGACATCTCAAAGCACTATACATTCAACAGAATATTTTTTTTTGAAGTGTGGTCATTGTTGAAATGTAGGATATACTAATATGTTACCTTAACAAATGTTTTTTTTGAAAACCCATAGAACCACACCCACTGCTCTTACTCTGGATTCAACAAAAATTAGCATCAGTAACAAATACACGACAAAGCAGAAATAAATATTATCCCCAATTACTTCCTAATTAGAATTGTGCTCATTGACGATGAATGGAACAAGAATATTGGCCTATAATCGAAGACTAGATAACCTGTGATCTGTCAGCATGTAATCAGCTACCTAATATAGTTATTGTTCTGCACTCTTTCCTGAGCATTCTGAACATGAGGCATTTGTTTGCTGACAAACTTCAGAATTCCAAGGCATATCACTACTTAGCAGGACTTAAACCTCTGGCAAATTTACATAAGGAGAATGTGTAAATACTGATACCACTGGAGACATTACATTTTGGCAACGGCAATGATAAAGCTAAGTTCTTGGATTCTGGTTTACTCTTCAGTTAGTTATGTTAATGAAAGTTACATAATTTTAATTAATTCACACATTTTTAAGTAATCTTCCACCAAAATTTTGCAAGTTTGTCCTGTGCTTAGTCTGCTAATCACAACAGGGTAACAGTAGGGACAATACAATTTCCCACAACATCTGTGCTAGATTATGCAATAGTACTGAAGACTTGTGCTCCAGACTAACCATGCCCCTGCAGCCAAGCAGCTCCAATACAGCTACAACACTGGCATCTACCCAGCAATGTGGAAAATTGCCCAGGAATGGCCCATCCACAAAAAGCAGGTCAAATCCAACCCAGCCAGTTACCACACCATCAGTCTACTCTCGATCATCAGCAAAGTGATGGAAGGTGCCATTGACAGTGCTATCAAGCGGCACTTACACAGCAATAGCTTGCTCACTGATGCTCAGTTTAGGTTCCACCAGTGCTACTCAACTCTTGACCTCATTATTGCCTTGGTCCAAAAGAGCTGAATTCAAGAGATGAGGTGAGAGTGACTGCCCTTGGCATCAAGGCAGCATTTGACTGAGTGTGGCATCAAAGAGTCCTAGAAAAACTAAAGTCAATGGGTATCAGGGAGAAAACTTCACTGGTTGGAGTCATATCTAGCACAAAGGAAGATGGCTGTCATTGCTGGAGCTCAATCATCTCAGTGTCCCAGGACATCGCTGCAGGTGTTCCTCAAGGGAGTGTCCTAGGCCCAACCATCTTCAGCTGCTTCATCAATGACTTTCTCTCCATCATAAGGTCAGCAGTGGGGATGTGCACCAATGATTGCACAATGTCCAGCACCATTCACAACTCCTCAGACACTGAAGTAATCCATGTCCATATGCAGCAAGACCTGGACAACATTCAGGCTTGGGATGATAATTGGCAAGTAACATTCACGCCACACAAGTGCCATGCAATGACCCTCTCCAACAAGAGAAAGTATAATCATCTCCCCTTGACATTCAATGGCGTTACCACTGCTGAATCCCCCATTATCAACATCCTGGGGGTTACCATTGACCAGAAACTTAACTGGATCAGCCATATAAATACTGTGGCTACAAGAACAGGTCAGTGACTGGGAATTCTGTGAAGAATAACTCAGGTCCTGACTCCCCAAAGCCTGTCCACCATCTATAAGGGTCAGGTCAGGAGTGTGATGGAATATTCTTTACTTGCCTGGAGTGCAGCTGCAATAACACTCAAGAAGCTCGACACCATCCAGGACAAAGCCATCCACTTGACTGACACCCCACCCAAAACCTTAAACATCCACTGCCTCCACCACCAATGCACAGTAGCAGCAGTATATACCATCTACAAGATGCACTGCAGCAACTCACCATGGATCCTTAGACAGCACATTCCAAACCCATAACCACTACCATCTAGAAGGACAAGGGCAGCAGACACATGGGAACGCCACCAACTGGAAGTTCCCCTCCAATTCACTCACCATCCTGACTTGGAAATATATTGCTGTTACTTCACTGTCCCTGGGTTAAAATCCTGGAACTCCCTCCCTAACAGCACTGTGGGTGTACCTACACCACGTGGACTGCAGCGATTCAGGAAGACAGATCATCACCACCTTCTCAAGGGCAATTTGGGATGGGATGGCCTAGCCAGCAATGCCCACATTCGGTGAACGAAAATGTTTTTTTAAAATGTGGGGAGTGAAATCAGGTAGTGTTCTCCACTCCTCATCTCTTTTCAGTCTTCTTCATCCTCTGAGGTAAAGATGACCATGTTCATCATCTGGGTGTTTGTAAGGATTCTGATGGGTATATTGGGATTGTTAAGGTTGATCTGTGCCTGAAAGGTTCTACTGCAAATAGGACACTGCACTGCAGAAGGTTGAGTTTGGACAAGTTGCTCGGGGTTTCCTCTCCTTGTGATTTCTCTCTGCTTCTGAAATGCACTTGCTTTCCACGGAGGCTGCACTGTTCTTTATTTTGTTCTGCCAGGAGCTGCAATTCTGGTTGAGCTTCTCCCAGGGCTCAAAGTCAAAACTAAAACTCCTAAGCAAAGCCTTCAGAGTGTCCTTGTAGCACTTCCTTTGGCCGCCATGATAGTGCACCCAGACACAAGCTCTCCATAGAAGATTCACTTTGGTAAGCAAAGGGTCAGACTTTCTGGATACATGACTCAGTTGATACTATCTCAATATGGTGTGGATGCTTGGCATGCCAGCTCGGATGAGTACCTAAGTGTCTGATATTGTGTTCTGATCCTCAGAAGCTTCTGAAAGTAGCTCAAGTGAAAGTGGATCAGCTTCTTGGCACGATACTGGTAACAGTACCAGTGTCGCATGCGTAGAGCAGAGTGGGCAGGACTATTGCTATATAGACTTCAAGTTTAGCAGGCAGGCTTACACCTCTTCATTCCTAGATTGATGCTTGAAGTCCGCTGAAGGCTACACTTGCTTTGGCAATTCTTGCATGTGTCTCATTGTCAGTAAAGACAGTTTGAGAGAGTGTGCTTCTGAGATAAGTGAGCTTATCCACTGCTAACAGATTTTGGTCATGAACTGAAACCTTGGGCTCAAGACAGGGCTTCCCTGGAGCAGGCTGGTACATTATTTCAGAATTCTTCATGCTTATTGTAAGACTGAAGTTCTCACATGCATTGGAGAACAAGTGTATTCTGCATTGCATGCCCAGTTCTGAAAGGGCAGCTAGTGAACATTCATCAGCAGACAAGAAATTACAAAGTATATTCTTGGAGACCTTTGTCTTTGCCTGTTGTCATCTCAGATTGAGCAGCTTCCCATCCATATGATATCTGATTTTGATGCCAGGATCACCATCATGGAAGGCGTCAGGGAACATAGTGGAGAAAAACATGCTGAAGAGGGTTGGTGTGAGCACACAACCATGTTTAACTCTGTTAGTGACTGGGAATGGGTCAGAAGACTCACCATTATTTAGGACACAAGCAAGTGTCCTGCAATGGAACTGTTAAGCCATTGTGATGAATTTCTCAGGCTGACTGTCAAAGGCCTTGGTCAAGCCAACAAATGTGGTGTAGAAGTCCAGATTCTGTTCTTGGCATTTCTCCTGGAGCTGCCTAACTGCAAAAACCATATCAGTGGTTTCTCGACCTTTTCTGAAACCACACTGACTCTCAGGCAGCAGATCCTGTTCAAGGTGTTGTACGAAGCGGTTCAGAAGGGTTCTAGTGCCAATTTTACTGGCAATGAAGAGGAGTGAAATTCCTCTATGACTGTTGCAAGATTGGTGATTTTGTTCTGCTTGCACAGTTGAACAATGAAGAAATCCCTGTATTCTTGCAGGATGGTTCCTTGCTCCTGCAAAGACTGAAAGAGTTCATTGAGCTTCTTTACCACAGCCGGACAGCGTCAGCTCCTGGAGCTTTGCCGCTGCAAATTGCAGGACTGATTCCTTTTGTTGTTTCTAACAGCATGGGAAGGTCATCGAGAGAGCAGGTGATGGCAGCCTGTGGCAGCCTGTCAATTGCTTCTTCGTTGATGGATGAAGGCTGATTAAGAATGTGATTAAAGTGCTCTTCCCATGTTTCTCGAACTTGGGTTTTTTTCTGTGAGCAGTGGTGATCAATTGGCACTGAGGATTGGTAATGAACCAGCAGAGTGGGGCTGGTAGACAAATTTCAGGACATCATAGAATCTCTTCCAGTCTTTGTGGCCTGCATATAACTGAAGCTTGTCTGCTTTCTGATTCAATCACGTGTCTTGCATTTCTCTGAGCTTGCATTGGACAGTGATTTGTGCTAGAAGGTGCATGGGTATAGATGTCAGGTGAGGACAGGACAGGGCATAAGTTGTTCGCCTTCCTTCCATAATGAATTAAGAAGTGAACTCTCACCGTCAATGTTTGAAAATAAAGAATGGTGACTTCAGCAAGGTAACATGTACCCACTGCTGCTGGTGAAGCCATATTCCCACATAAATCAGCATGTTCAGATGAGGAAGAGAGAAATTGGGTGGGGAGGGGAGGAAGTCAATATCTTCAGCTTTTAACTGCATTCCTAAATGTGGCTGGCCAGAAACTGGTTTCAATGTTAATATCACTATTGCCTGTAAGTTCATACTCAAAGCTGATGAATGAGGCCACCAAAAAAGGGAAATAACTGAAATACAACGTAGATTGTTATATTAATGTGGTGGCTGTAAGTGGTAGCACAGGTGGTTTTAGGGTACAAGCTATGAAAAAAATAGGTTGGAACAATGCTGCAGCCCTTGGACCTTCTTCAAATTAAACATGCACATACAGGAAAGAGAAATACATGCTAAGAAGCAAAAGACAAAATATTGCAGGAATAGAGGAGAGACTTATCTTGTTTACACTGCATGTTTGACAAGCAAACTTGTGCTTGGCACAAAACTGCCTGTTTGCACACAAAGCAAGCTCAGTGAATTCAGTAATCCAAAATAGCCCCTGAATAAAGTAAACCTCAAGGTAGGATCAATTCAGGACCAGCACAGTATAACCTGATGGTAGATTCTTTACAGTATTAATTATCCATTCACATTTCAGATTTCTGAGTTCATATAGAAATATAGAAAGTAGAAGCAGAAGTAGATCATTCAGCCCTTCAGGCCTGCTCCGCCTTTCAATATGATCATGGCTGATCCTCTATCTCAACATCATACTCCCGCTCTCTCCACATACCCCTTGACGCCTTTAGAGTCTAGAAATCTATCTATTTCCTTCTTAGATATATTCAGTGACTTGGCCTCCACAGCCTTCTGTGGTAGAGAATTCTACAGGTTCACCATCCTCTGAGTGAAGAAGTTTCTTCTCATCTCATATCCTGATATTGTGGCCCCTTGTTCTAGACCCTCCAGTCAGAGGAAACATCATCCCTGCATCCAGTCTGTCCAGCCCTGTCAGAAATGTATACATTTCAATGAGATCCCCTCTCCTTCTTCTAAACTCCAGTGAATACAGACCTAGTTGACCCAACCTCACTTTATATGACAATCCTACCATGGAAGGAATCAGTCTGGTGAAACTTTGCTGCCTCCCCTCAGTGGCAAGTATATCATTTCTAAGGTAAAGAAACCAAAACTGCACACAATACTCTATGTGTGATCTCACCAAGGACCTGTACAGCTGCAGTAAGACATCTTTGCTCCTGTACTCAAATCCTCTTGCAATGAAGGCCAACATACCATTTGCCTTCTTAACTGCTTGCTGCACCTGCATGCTTGCTTTCAGTGACTGGTGGACAAGAACACCCAGGTCCCTTTGTACATCAACATTTCCCAATCTATCACCATTTAAATATTACTCTGCCATTCTGCTTTTCCAACCAAAGTGGATAACTTCACACTTATCCATGTTATACTGCATCTGCCATGTATTTGCCCACTCACTCAACTTGTTTAAATTGTCTTGAAGTCTCTTAACATCCTCCTCACCACTCACATTCCCACCTAGCTTTATGTCATCAGCAAACTTGGAAATATTACAGTTGGTTCCCTCATCCAAATAATTGATATATATTGTGCATAGCTGGGACCCAAGCACTGATCCCTGCGGTACCCCACTAGTCACAGCCTACCACTTTCAAAAAGACCCATTGATTCCCACTCTCTTTCCTGTCTTTTAACCAATTCTCAATCCATGCCAATATATTGCCCCCAATTCCATGTGCTTTAATTGTACACACTAACTTGTTATGTGGGATTTTATCAAAAGCTTTCTGAAAATCCAAATATACCACATCCACTGGTTCTCCCTTATCTATTCTGCTAAGTTATGACCTCAATAAACTCCAGCAGGTTTGTCAAACATGATTTCCCTTTCCTAAATCCATGTTGACTTTGTCTAATCCCATTGATATTTTTTTAAGTGTCCTGGTATCTCATCCTTTGTAATAAACTCTAGCATTTTCACTACTGCTGATGTTAGGCTAACCAGTCTGTAATTCCTTGTTTACTCCCTCCCTCCTTTTTTAAATAGTGGGGTTACATTTGCCACCCTCCAATCTGCCAGGACTGTTCCAGAGAGGAGAATCATCCCAGATTTGCACTAGGCCTGGTAGCGGGCGGGAGAAAGGATGTTTTAGCCGCTGGCCGCAATGACGGCTTTTTGGGCCATATTGTCCCATTACCGGTCCCACCGCATTAATTAGGCATTCCTAGTAAACATACCAGGTCGCTGGTGGGGCAGCCCCTGATTTGCCCGTCCTGTGGTCACCTCAGGCTTTCAGTAAACCGGTGCCATATTGAAAGGCTGCCCCTACACAAAGCTGGCTCTCTTCAAGGGATAGGAAGCTGCTGGGAACTGATGGCTGCCAAGGGGAGGAAACATACTGCCCCCAAATTTACCAACACTTCCCTCAAGCACCTACTGGATGCAGCAGAGGGCTGTTGTGATGTCCTGTAACCCTTGCTCTGGGCGAAGACCAGAAAGCAAGGTCACCAATACAACATGGAAGGTGATGCCAGCAGTGGTCAGTGCCAACACTCTGCAAAAGGGGACAGCCATCCAGTGCAGCAAGAGGGTGAATAGTCTCATCCATTCCACCAGGGTAAGTCACTCTTCTCATCGCTCTCAACTCACACACTCACAAACCCATCACACATCCACAGGGTTTTCACACCTCAAGGGATAACATCACTAACTCTCACACACAACGTCACATCTCCGTCATAAAAGGGAATCCTAAGGTCTTCTATAAGCATGTAAATAATAAAAGGGTGATAAATAATAAAAGGGTGAAGGCTGTAAAAATAGTGCAAGTGTTGAATGAGTACTTTGCATCTGTCTTTACAAAGAAAGAGGATCCTACCCAGGCCAGGGTGAGAGAGGAGGTAACTGGTGCACTAGAAGAACTTACAATTGAGAGGAAGGAGCCGTTGGAAAGACTATCTTTACTTAAACTAGATAAGGTACCAGGACCAGATGAGATGCATCCAATAGTAAAAGAAGAGTGAGAGTGGAAAATGCTGAGGCACTGGTGATAACCTTTCAGTCTTCCTTAGACGTAGGTGCCAGAGGATGGGAGAATTGTGAATGTTACACCCTTGTTCAAAAAGGGATGCAAGGATAAATCTGTCAACTACAAACCAGTTTGACCTCAATGGTAGGGAAACTTCTGGAAACTATAGTGTGGGATAAAATCAATAGTCACTTAGACAAGTGCATGATAATTAAGGAAAGCCAGCATAGATTCATTAAGGGGAAATCATGTTTAACTAACTTGCTGGAATTTTTTGAGGAGATAGCAGAGAAGGTTGATAAGGGAAACACTGTTGATGTGGTGTACATGGATTTTCAAAAGGCATTTGATACAGTGCCACACAACAGACTTGTGAGCAAAATTCTAACTCATGCAATAAAAGGGAAAGTGGGCACTTGAATAAGAAATTGGCTGTGTGACAGGAAACAGGGAGTAGTGATAAATGGTTGTTTTCAGATTGGAGGAAGATTTGTAGTGGAGATCCCCAGGGGTCAATGTTGGGACCTTTGCTCTTCCTGATATATATTAATGACCTAGACTGTGGTGTGGAAGACATGCTTTCAAAATTTGCAGATGATACAAAGACAGGAAATGTTGTCAACTGTGATGGGAATAATTTGAACTTCAAAAGACATAGACATATTGGTGGATTGGGCAGACAAGTGGAAGATTAAGCTCAATGCAGAGAAGTGTGAGGTGATTCATTTTAGCAGGAAAAATATGGTGAGACAGTATAAAATAAAGGGAGAGCTTCTAAAGGAGATGCAGGAACAGAGGGACCTTGCTGTATACGTACACAGGTGATTGAAGATGGCAGTGCATATGGAGAGAGCAGTTAATAAAGCTTATAGTATCTTAGGCTTTTTTAATAGGGTCATTGAGTACAAGAATAAAGAGGTCATGTTGAACTTGTATAAGACACTAGTTAGGCCTCATCTGGAATACTGTGTCCAGTTCTGGGTGCCATTCTTGAGGAGGGCTGTGAAGGCATTGGAGAGACTACAGAAGAGATTCACAAGAATGATTCCAGGGTTAAAGAACTGTAGCTATGAAGATAGATTGGAGAGGTTGGGACTCTTCGTTGGAGAAAAGAAGGCTGAGAGGAGACTTGATAGATGTATTCAAGATCCTGAGGGGTATGGACAGGGTAAATAGTGAGAAACTGTTCCCACTCAGGAGAACATCAAGAACTAGAGGGCACAGATTCAAAATAATTGGCAAAAGGAGTAAATGTGATGTGAGGAAGAATTTTTTCACCCAGAGGGTGGTTGGAGTCTGGAACAAACTTCCTGAAAGGGTGATGGAGGCAGGATCAATCGAGGTATTCAAGAGGGAATCGGCTTGCTACCTGAAAAGAGAGAATGCACAATGTTATGGAGATAAGGCAAGAGAGTGGGACTAGGTGGAATGCTCTTTCAGGGAGCCCATGCAGACTCAATGGGCTGAATGGCTTTCTTCTGCACTGTAAAGATACTGTGATACTATAATCAGGCTCATCCTCTCGAGCTCATGTCCTTATCCCGTCCATGAAGCCACTCGCCACACAAACATTCTACATAGTGCCTTTTTTCTTTTTTCTTGGACTCGAACTCAAGTTCTGTCGAAGGGTCATGAGGACTCGAAACGTCAACTCTTTTCTTCTCCGCCGATGCTGCCAGACCTGCTGAGTTTTTCCAGGTAATTCTGTTTTTGTTTTTGTTTTGGATTTCCAGCATCCGTAGTTTTTTTGTTTTTATCTACATAGTGCCATGTGTCCAGCTTACACTCTCCCCACCTGTTTCCATGCAGGAGAAGCTGGTTCACAACAGCAGGGAGAGGCCCCAGGTCAGGGGTGCAGTGTCCCATGTTAGGCCCCTAACTCACTTTGAGGATCGTGCCATCGCGCTGCCTGGTGAGGATGTGGATCGTGCAGTGAAGTCAGCAGTGTACACCCACGTCAGGATCCTGCACTACACCATCCCTCTCTCAACACAACTGTGAGTGCTCTCTCTCCTGCTTTTGACTCTGCTGACATGCACTAATTATCTCTAATTTGGTTCACAAGGAGCTCTGCTAAGCAACCAATGCCCTCAGCCAGCCAGTCCCTCAGCTCCATCCAGACAGATCCTTACTCCAGCCAAGAGGCCACTTCCTTCATTGAAGAGCTGGAAATAAGTAGCCTGGAAGACCCAACACAGCGCTTACCCACACCCTCCACCAGCGCAGAAACATACACCTCGGTAGGGCTCAGAGCTAGAGCAAGCTTGGGTTCACAATCTGGTTATCACAGTATGACATCTGTCTGCAGCAGGAGGAGTCAGGTTCTGCCAATTCCTCTGGCACTCAGAGGACTGCTGGGCAAATGGCATCTGGTTTCAGGATGGCGTGAAACCGATTTTTGGCCTCCTCGTCATAATGTCTGCTCGCGCCCACCATGATGCCTGATGCCATTGGGGCTGGAAAATTCCAGCCAGAATCTATAGAATTTTGGAAGGCGACAACTAACACATTCACTATTTCCATGGCCACCTCCTTTGGTACCATGGGATGTAAATTTCAGTCCCATTAATTTCTCTAGCACTATTTTTTTAGTAATACTAATTTCCTTCAATTCCTCCTTCTCATTAGACCCTATTCTCTCTATTGCACTGATTTCATCCTTAAATAACAGTCCCACTTCACCTTCTTTTCCTTTTTGCCTGTTCTTCTTAAAGATCGAATACCCTTGGCTATTTAGTTCCCAGCCTTGGTCACCCTGCAGCCATATCTCCATAATTGCAATCATATCATACCCGTTTACATCGATTTGCACTGTTAATTTGTCTACCTTATTGCAAATGCTCCACACATTCAGATTCAAGCGCTTTTAGACTTATCTTCGGAACATTTTTACACATTTTTTGTGCAATGGCCCTCTTTGCTGTTAGCTCTTGTTTCCTCTGCCTTCCACTTTGGCTTTCTACTTTTCTGTTTTTCATTTCTATCTTTGTTTCCTTCTCTTGTGTCTCCCCATTCAGGTTCCCATCCCTCTGTCACTCTAGTTTAAACACTCCCCCACCATACTAGTGAATATACATGCAAGGATATTGGTTCCAGTCCTGCTGGAGGGCAACCCATCCAGCTTGTAGAGGTCCCACCTTCCCCAGAATCAGTCATAATGCCTCAGGAATCTAAATCCCTCCCTCCTACACAAAAACATTCCTATTCCTGATCTCGCTAGTACGTGGCACTGGCAGTAATGCTGAGATTAACGCCTTTGGGGTCCTGCTTTTTAATTTATTTCCTAATCCCTATATTCTGCATTCAGAACCTCATCCAGCTTTTTACCTATGTTGTTGGTACCAATATAGACCACAACTGCTAGCTGTTCACGCTCTCCTTTCAGAATGTCCTGCAGTCACTCAGTGACATCCTCGACCCTGGCACCAGGGAGGCAACATACCATCCTGGTGTCATGTCTGTGGCCACAGAAATATCTGTCTGTTCCCCTTATGATAGAATCTTCCTCCGTCTTCGTCTCCGGGCTCACTTCTTTGGGCAGGAGTCCTCTCCCAGTTCAACGGATCCTTTTACCCATCTCCAATATTCTCCCTCCACCTGGACCCCTCCCTCTGGATTCTTACCTTCTCTTGATCTTTTCATTGAGAACTGTCGGCGCGACATTAGTCGTCTCAATTTCTCTGCTCCTCTCACCCATTCTAACCTGTCTCTCTCTGAACTTACTGCACTCCATTCTCTCAGGTCCAACCCTGACATTGTCATCAAACCTGCTGACAAGGGTGGTGCTGTTGTTGTCTGGCACACTGACCTCTGCCTCGCGGAGGCTGAGCGTCAACTCGCAGACACTTCCTCCTACCTCTCCCTGGACCATGACCCCACCACTGAACATCAAGCCATTGTTTCCAGGACTGTCACTGACCTCATCTCCTCTGGGGATCTCCCTCCCACAGCTTCCAACCTGATAGTCTCCCAACCTCGGACGGCCCGCTTCCAGCTCCTACCCAAAATCCACAAACAGAACTGCCCCGGTAGACCGATCGTCTCAGCTTGTTCCTGCCCCACAGAACTCATTTCTCGTTATCTTGACTCCCTTCTCTCTCCCCTTGTCCAGTCCCTTCCCACCTACATCCGTGATTCCTCTGACACCTTACGTCACATCAACAATTTCCAGTTCCCTGGCCCCAACCGCTTCCTCTTCACCATGGACGTCCAATCCCTCTACAGCTCCATCCCCCACCAGGATGGTCTGAGGGCCCTTAGCTTCTTCCTCGAACAGAGGCCCGAACAATCCCCATCCACCACTACTCTCCTCCGTCTGGCTGAACTTGTTCTCACACTGAACAATTTCTCCTTCAACTCCTCTCACTTCCTCCAAATAAAAGGTGTGGCTATGGGTACCCGCATGGGCCCCAGCTATGCCTGTCTCTTTATGGGGTATGTGGAACATTCCTGTTGCAGTCCTACTCCGGCCCCCTTCCACAACTCTTTCTCCGGTACATCGATGATTACTTCGGTGCCGCTTCATGCTCTCGTCAGGACTTGGAAAAATTTATTAATTTTGCTTCCAATCTCCACCCCTCCATCATTTTCACGTGGTCCATCTCTGACACTTCCCTTCCCTTCCTTGACCTCTCTGTCTCAATCTCTGGTGATAGACTGTCCACCAATATCCATTACAAACCCACTGACTCCCACAGCTATCTCGACTACAGCTCCTCACACTCCGCTTCCTGTAAGGACTCCATCCCATTCTCTCAGTTCCTTCGCCTCCGTCGCATCTGTTCCGATGATGCTACATTCAAAAACAGTTCCTCTGACATGTCCTCCTTCTTCCTTAACCGAGGTTTTCCACCCACGGTCGTTGACAGGGCCCTCAACCGTGTCCGGCCCATCTCCCGCGCATCCGCCCTCACGCCTTCTCCTCCCTCCCAGAAACATGATAGGGTCCCCCTTGTCCTCACTTATCACCCCACCAGCCTCCGCATTCAAAGGATCATCCTCCGCCATTTCCGCCAACTCCAGCATGATGCCACCACCAAACACATTTTCCCTTCACCCCCCTTATCGGCATTCCGTAGGGATCACTCCCTCCGGGACACCCTGGTCCACTCCTCCATCATCCCCTACTCCTCAACCCCCTCCAATGGCACCACCCCATGCCCACGCAAAAGATGCAACACCTGCCCCTTCCCTTCCTCTCTCCTCACCGTCCAAGGACCCAAACACTCCTTTCAAGTGAAGCAGCATTTCACTTGCATTTCCCCCAACTTAGTCTACTGCATTCGTTGCTCCCAATGTGGTCTCCTCTACATTGGAGAGACCAAACGTAAACTGGGCGACCGCTTTGCAGA
Source organism: Carcharodon carcharias (assembly GCF_017639515.1). NCBI lineage: Eukaryota > Metazoa > Chordata > Chondrichthyes > Lamniformes > Lamnidae > Carcharodon > Carcharodon carcharias. Next base: position 35,897,986 of record NC_054470.1, read on the forward strand.
ACACCTGCGGTCTGTCTGCAAGAATGACCCAAACCTCCCTGTCGCTTGCCATTTCAACACTCCACCCTGCTCTCTTGCCCACATGTCTGTCCTTGGCTTGCTGCATTGTTCCAGTGAAGCCCAACGCAAACTGGAGGAACAACACCTCATCTTCCGACTAGGGACTTTACAGCCTTCCGGACTGAATATTGAATTCAACAACTTTAGGTCGTAAGCTCCCTCCCCCACCCCCACCCGCTTTCTGTTTCCCCCTTCCCTTTTTTTTCCAATAAATTATAAAGATTTTCCTTTTTATAGCTTTTGAGTTTGCTAATCATTTATTGAAGTAAATTATACCATTACACACAAGACACTTAATGCCAGCATTTTACACTGGTCAAATGAGGAAAGGGGTTGTATTGTCATTAATAATAACACCTAAAACAAAAGTACAGGTATCAGTTAAGTACTCACAGTGGTTGGATAGAGTGAACCACCTTGCAGAATGAATACAGCAACTCCAATAAAGCTGACACTTCAAGCTAGAACTCACAAAGAATGGAGACTCAGGCCATAGTTTTTGCTCTCTGTCTTTGTGAAAGTGGTGGTGAAGAATCAGATCCAGAAGGCCCACTCTGAATCCAGCCTCCGCCATTTTTGCAAGGGGAGGGGGAATGGGGGTGGTTCTAATGTGCACATCATGCTTCACAGAGATTACTGCACATGTTAGAGTGCAGCTGCCTCAGTCAGATCTGATTTTGCCAGTGGGATGTCCAAAAAATGTGCACTTTAGAGCTGGTGGGAGAAGGCCTAAAGCTACTGGCATTATTTGGAGAGGTAGGTTACCCTTTTGGAAAGGTTAGGTACTTTTTCAGATATGGTCCAGGGACACCATATGGAGTGGTCAGGTGCCCTTTGGGAGAGTTAAGATGCCCTTTGGGGTTATTAAAGTTGCATGTGAGTACAAATTGCATAAATTCAAGGCTCTGTCAAGCTCATTGGATCTGTCGAGAGAACTGCCAAAAGAATTGTCAAGCAGTCAAGGCATTTAAATGTCCTGTCTTTCAAATATTAGAAAAAACTGTCTGCAGTATTAAAAAATCAGTGCTTGCTTTTTCACTCTGTCTGTTGACATAAGCCTGAGGGCTTATCATTGCAGGATTAGTGCTGCATGATTGATTTCACAACCTCTCATTTTCACATTGAGGTGCCTGTGAGTTCACAGTTTGATTGACAACTTCAAGTGATTATAAACTGTTTGAAAGTGGGACAATGAATACAAATGCTTGTTTTCATAAAGGACTAAAGGAAGTTAAATGCAATGAATGGGTTTTTATCAATGAGAGTGTTTTTTTGAAATGCTGAATTAATCCATAGACATTTAAGAGCTTCATTTAATCTCAGCATTGGTCCTGAAATCTCCTTATGGTGGATACTGGGTGAATTGGCAAGGTAGGTGTAAGGACAAATGGTGGTTAGTAGGGGGCAAGGGTTGGCAGGAGTTGGCAATAAGTTGGCATAAGGTATATAAAGGGCCATGGGAGTGAGTGGATGACAAGGTTGGCATGGGAGGTATGAAGGGCCATGGGGGCGGATGAGGGGCATGAGGTAGCTTAGTTTGACATTGATCGGACAAGGGGAGTGTGTGGGCGATGAGGGGATGTGAGGGGTGAGGGCCGCTAACTGATGCATATCTTCCATTCGCACATGCACACATAACATCATCCAGGTGTAATGTCGCAGCTACAAACAACATCATGATAAGAACTAATTATGTGCATGCAGCAACACTTTTTCTTTCTACTGTTTTCCTCTTTTTTGCAAATTATCTGCCCTACCCTGCCCTTGAGTGTGTTTTTCCTGTTTGTGGCGGGGCTGGTACAGATACATGGGTCCAGGTATTCCAGATTCTGGATCATCGAAGACCAGACATTACCCCAAGATGCAGTAAAGGATTGGGGGGGGGGGGTGGGGGTGGGGGGGGGGGGTGTCCCGGTCCCAACTCACTGACTCCATGGGAATTGCTCGGGAAGTTTCAACATCCAATGGGCAATTCCCCCACTCCTCAGGACACTCTGAAAAAGTCTCCAACTCTGAGTTAGAGTTGGAGACTTTGGGCAGTTCTGGTTTACTTACCTGAATAGTTGCTCAGGAAATGTTAGACAGAAAGGTCCTAGTCTAACTCCTGGGTAACTATACAACTGATGTCAAAGAAAAGCTTTGAATCTTTTTTCAACAATGCCCAACTGATCCATCAATTCCCCCATCGACCCCCTCCAGCCCCTGAATCCCCCTGACCTGACCTGACAACCCCCCCATCCATCACCCGATGAGATGAGTTTCAAGAATGAACACATTCAGGGCATCAACCTCTGCTGTTCATCCTCATGTTATAGCTTTGGAAGAAACAAAGGCAAAAGGCAGAGATGATTGAATATACTTTTAGTGAACTTTTGTAAACTGTTCACCACTAATTTTTAAGATCTGGATGAACAACACTTCTTAAATTTTCTTTTTCTTTTCTGATCTCTTAACCTTTAGGTCATAGTCAAGTTGAGCACCCTAAGTGCTAACTTGCACTCAGCCAGCTACAGACAGCTGAAAGCTAAAAGATGCAATGCTGGCCCCAAAATGGAGATCAGCAACTTGGCAGCATGAGGATGCCAAATATGCAGTGTACTGGAGCTTTCGAAGTTAGAAGGCCAATTAGAGACTCTCTAGAATTGAAGAAGCAGCAGGCTGTCTTTTCAGGTATGTGAGAGAGTGAGAACACCCCAAGATGGAGGCACCCTCTCTCTAACAAGAATAAATGCCCTTAGTAGTCAGGCCACCATTGTAGAGGGGGATCTTACACTGTCCCCTGAAACCTCTGACCAAAAAATTCCATAACATGTCTTTAACAAACTCAATTGGCTACTCGTCGCTTGCGACCTGAGGGGGGGTTGTGGTGGTGGGAAACTGGCACACCAGCTGGCCGCACAAACTTTCGTGTCAACCTGTCTCTGTGCTCGCCTCCTTCAGGTGTTAAGAATCTGTGCTCAATGTGTTTAGAAGAAGTGTGAATGGCAGGGTCCTGAAAGCTACCATATGGAAACAAAGAAAAGGAAATAAGAAAGAAACACGAGAGGGAAAAAAGAAAAGAAACAGGAAACAAAATGGAGGCAGAGATTACCATCTGGGAAAATAGAGAGAAGCTATTTCCATTGATTAAGAAGTCTAGATCTAGGGGACGTAACATTCAAACTTGTGCCAGGTCTTTCAAGAATGAGAGTAGGCAACACTTCGATACACAACGGGCTGAATTTATTGGCCACAGCGGCCGTGGCCGGAAAGCTGGTAGCAACCCCACCAGGGCCATTTCCAGGACCCACAACAGGATTAATACTAATTAGGTGGATAACTGTCTGCTGTTGGAGCTCCGAAGATGGAAAGGATTTTTAGCCACCAATGGGGGTGAGCATGGAGGCAGGCAGGTGAAAAAATTTATGTTGCCAGCTAGTATGCCAGCTTCCCAACACCATTCTGCCCAGGCCATTTTCCCGGAGCGCTTCTCCCTACAGCAATAAATCCTTTGTATCCCACTGTCACTGTGCCTTTATAAAAAAACAGTTGCCCCTCGCTTATGTCAAGGTGTGAAACCTGCCGCTTAAGTTTTAACAGATTTTGGTTACAGATCACATGGGCCTGTCTCGAGGCAGAGTTACTGTGATCACCATCTCCCCTATCCAGCACATTCCATTTTCACCTTAAATTAGAGGAGATATTTTAAAACATAACCATCTCGTAGATCTCACATTCAAAACAATGTTTATGAAATACTTTTAGATTCCCTTTTATATTACTCACTAATTTATTCTCATGCATCCTCTTTGCTCCACATTCCTCATTCCACTTCTTTTGTTTTCAGCTTGGTTCTCTGTTGAATTATGAACCTTACTTTACCATAAACCTTTTTCTGTTTTTGATTAATTTCTACATCTTTAACCATGCATGGATCTCCAGCTTTGGATATCCTTCCTATCAACTTGTGGGAATGTGTCTAGTCTGTACCTGAATTAGTTCCTCTTTGAATGTCCATCCCGGTGGTCACTTACTACTTTAATTGCTAAACTTTGATCCCAACCCATCAGGCCAGATCCCTTTTCAAATTACTGAAATTATTCCTCCTCCAGTTGAGTAGTTTCACATTTGATTTTTCTTTGCCCTTTTACATAAATATTCTGAACCTCATGGTATTGTGTCCATAATTAAAATCAAAAGGTGTAACACTGGAAATGTTAACCTGGTTAATTCCCCTTTAAATCGCAAAGAGGAATTTGGGTTCAAGCGTTTGTACATAACATCACCAACAGTAATTTCTACTATTTTTGTGGGGGGATTTCAGTTGGAAGAATCAGCCTCCCAGCTGACTTTTGAAAATCCTGTAGATTTTTCCCGTGCTGCGAGTGGATTGTTTCCTCGTGGATTTAATATTTGGACGAGACTAAGCAGGAAAGTAAAGGAAGAGACTAGCAGGAAAGTAAACCCTTAGGGCTTGACTGATAGAGAGGCAAAGGGTGGAATTCAAGGGGGGGGGGGGGGGGTGGAATCGATCCTGAAAGAGCATACGTCGAAGGAAGAAATGTGCAAACGCCACGGTGAGGGGGAAGTAGTGAGGTTCTTGCTGTAACTTCCAGTGCGCCACTGACACGCAAGGGAGCTCACACCTTGTCCAGTTTTCACGGGTTGCTCATTTGCAGAAGGAACTGTGAGTAGAAAGCAAAGACATTGTGTTGCTCTGTATATAGAATAAATGTAAATCCTGAGCGAGGGGGAGCTGGATATTGAGTGACCTGTGAGTGTCTCAGTAGTGAGTAGCCTGTTGTTATTGGCTGGGCCGCTCCGGTAACCAGGGCAGCTGTGCTTGGTGACGGGGAGAGCTGGGGCTGTTCCTCGGGAGTCGCGGCGCCAGTTCCGGGGTGAGCGCAGCTGCAAACTTACATATTTTATTTTTAAACGCCGCCCTCTGGCTTTTGGGGGGGGGGGGGGGTGGTGCCGGGGGATGTTGCCTTTCTTCTTCACCCCCACCCCCACCCCCACCCCCACCCCCACTCCCCGGGTACAGAGAGCTGTTTGCTCCTGCTGTGGAAAGTGTACTGTTATTGCGGGTTTCACCTTCATCAATGTGCTGGGGTTGCGGTCTGGGTTGATTTGGGCGCAAGGCCGCGGCCCTGGCACCCTGTGTGTGTGTGCCTTTCGTGAGGCACGGAGCCACAACCTCTGCAACCCCCCCCTTAAAGCGACTGGAAGGAGATTTTTAACATTTGACAGGGAGTTTCTCGTGTGGTAAGATCACCGAGCGTGAGGTTTTTTTTTAAAAAAAAATCAAATGCATAAATAATATGCAATTTGGTTTAAATTCAGGTAGGGTTGTAAAACGGAATGAAATAACTCGTGAAGGGGAGAGCAATCCCTGCCGCTGGTATTTGTCTTGAAAGGATGTGTGGTTGTTGGGAGAATCCTGTGCTGCTGACTCTCTCCAGCCCAGCTGGCGTTGCTGTGTTTGTACTGGTGAGGAATCACCAACCAGTCCCTTGCAAAGATTGGGTGTCGCTGACTTTGTGCAGGGTTACAATAGACGTGATTTTTTTTCCCCCCGTTGTTCTTGCATTGTTTTGAGGGTACGAACATAATTCTTTAACTATGCATCATGAGAAATGCTGCCGATTGCTCTATTCCGGTGTATAGTACAGTTCAAACAACAACCATAACCGTAACGCAACAACCATATTTTTTTTAAATTTTGAGGAACGCCCATGGTTCTTTTATTTGGGTTTGAAGGAGGGGGAGGGGGGGGGGGTGGGGGGGGAGACAAGTTTTGGTGTAAGAGAGTCATTTTAACTTTTTTTGCACAGGGCAGGGATGCACTTCATGTGGACAGGAACCAGGGAGGGTCGCCCTGATAGATGCTGAAATTGGTCACCTTTACAGGGCTGATTGTGTGCCGGGATGCAGTAACCAGTTACCATGACCGTGTTCAAGCAGCAAAATGTGGACGATTACTACGAAATTGGCGAGGATCTGGGGAGGTGAGTGTTTGGAATTTAACTGCACGGATATTCGGATCAAGGAATCTTGTGTGTGAGACGAGTGTGGTTGGAACAATGGATAGGAACGTTTCCATTTAGTGTCTTCTGTCAGGTAATGGATCCATTTTGTCCGGGGGTGAAGGTGTGTGGCCGAAATTATGCCTAGTTTAATTCCCTTTCAACTGACACGTGTAAACAGAAGCCAGATGCAGATTTAATAAATCTGCTTGCAAAATGCATTATGTTGTACTTATGATAGTGGCAATTGCTTTGGTTTGATAATGGCCAACTAGGTGTGCTACGTTTGGCTTGCAGTTTTATCATAGTTCTCATTCAGTTAATTTTATTTCATCGTCCTGATAATGCAATGGAGATGATAGTTATACTGATCTAATTTATTTGTAGGTAGGTTTCTCTTGGAAGGACCTAATTAACTTTGAATATAGTTGGGTTAAATGTTTCTTCTATCCATGTTATGGGGTTGAGAGTTCTGTACAGGTATTTGGAAGATTTATGGGGTTTGGCCAAATGTTGGTTATTTAGGAACATATAACTTGAACAGAAATAGTATGTAATAATACATGTAGTAAAGCTAATATGTTATAAAAATGCCCACAAGAAAAGTGAGTTTTTAAGAGCAGGCTGATGCAGAAGGTTACCTTGGTAGCACCCTACCTAAACTGTGTATTCCAGGATCAGCCTGGATTGCAAATGTAACTCCTATGTTTTTTTTGCCCCATGGCAAATCCTTCTCCCCTGCCTCCTCCAACATCAGCTATGAGGAGCTTATGGACTTCTTTGTTACTGAGATTGACACTGTTCGATTAGCTGCCTTTGCTGATCCCCTCTGTTTCACTTCCCCTCAGATTGTCCTCTTCCCTACCCTGAATTCATGTTTTTCCCTAGTTTTTCACTTATATTCCCCTCTTGCCCTCTTCAAGCTTATCTTGTCTGGAAAACCCACTTTCCAATCCCTGGACCCTATTTCCACCAAAATGCTGAGCATGCAATTTCCCTTCCTGTTTACTGTGTTAGCTGATGTTGGTAATAATTCTCTCTCCTCAGGCACTCTCTCCATCCTTCAAATCTGTCATCATCATTCCTGACCTGAAAAAGCCAATCTTCAATCCTTCCATCCTTGCAAACTATCATTCCATCTCCAATCCCCCTTTCCTTTCAAGCTCTTGAATGTGTTGTTGCCTCCCTAATCCATGCTCATCTTTCCACAACTCCATGTTTGGATCCCTCCTGACAGGTTTCCACCCCTGCCACGGTACTGAAACAGCTCTTATCAAAGCCACAAATGGCACCCTATGTGATTCTAATGAAGGTAAAGTTTCCCTCCTCAACCTTCATGACCTGTCTGCAACCTTTGACATGGTTGACCACACCATCCTCCTCCAATGTGCCTGCACTGTCATCCAGCTGGTTGGACTGCTCTCACATGGTTTCATTCTAATTTATTCAGTGTAGCTAGAGAATCAATTCAATGGCTTCTTTTCCTGCTCCCACACTGTTACCTCTAGTGTCCCCAGCTGTGAAGACCCTAAGCTCTGAAATTACCTCCATAAAGCTCTCCAACTCTTGTTCTCTCTCTCTCTTTTGAGATACTTCCTAAAATCAAGCTTTTGATCATCTGCCCTAATATCTTCCTATGTGGCTCGGTGTCAGCTTTTGTTTGGTAACGCTCCTGTGAAATACTTTAGAACATTTTACTAAGTTAAAATTACTTTTATAAATACAAATTTTTGTTATAGTATGTGTGCTGTAGCTTGTCAATATGTTAGTATTGTGTTTGTTTAGTTCACTGATTTATGTGGACACATGAAATGCATGTTGTTTCACAGCTAATGAAGATGATGTTTTGCATTCGTTATGATTTAGATATCTTGCACTGGTTAGGATTACTGCAATTGCAGTTTTTATCTATAGCTCAGGTCGCTCTAACTGTAAAGTGAAGCCTATATTTGGAAATCTTGTGCAAAATACAATGGCTTCGGCTCTCTTAAGCCCAGCAGCCTGCAAGGAGTCAGTTCAGTAATGTGTGTAATATGTCTAATCTATTGGACAGCTTACATTTTATTGCACTGCATCAGTTAATTCAAATTGGAATCCCTGTTTGAAACAGTGTCAGGTCTTGTACTGCAAAGCTTTTTTCCTTTAAAACAAAGAGCTTTCAAGTTTTTTTTGGAAAGTATTTATGTGTTGCTCCCATTGGTTCAACTAATGCGATCTAGCCTTTACTAAATGCAGTAGTAAATTGGATTTGAACCAGGCACTTGTCTGGTTTCTTAATGCTGAGCTCTTCTGACAGATAGCAGTGGGGCTCATGTTCACCCTTGTTAAAATACTCATTCAAAATCTGTGCTCAATTCATTTTGTATTTAATATATTAATATAAGGAATAATGCGTGGCTGGGAAAGTGTCACATTTTTAAACCGATTTCAGATTTTAATCTTGAGAAAATTATCACACTTCCCTTTTCAGTTGGCCCCCTGTAGCTGATTTGCCTCAGGAGTTCATTTTGTTGTTGTGGTATGCTCCAGAGCAGGTTTCACATATTGTGGTGGCTTCCTACGCACTGCATAACCTTTCCCTTCAGTTCTGGAACTGAGGCCCTGGTGGAATAAGGCAAACATGGTGCGGCAGAATAAGCTACCAGTAGGAAGAGTTCAAATTGGTGGAGGCAGCTGTCAGGGGAATACATTGATCATCCTGAACATTCTGAAGAGAATGACACCCCCTCCTGCCTACACTACCCTTGCAACATATTCAGCTTTGCAGTTCTGCATCATGCAACAAGCAATTTTTTATTACTAGTCCAACAAAAAAAAGATGGAGCCAGGTTTATTGTATTACCATTCATCCCAATACTTTTAGCTGAGTTATAGGCAAAATGCCTTTAAAGCTTTTATTGTAAACATAATCTGAAGGTGACATTTTGTGTTATGGGTTTACAGTGAATTGTTACACACTTTACTGGGAGGTTAATTTTCATTTAAAGTATTGCTCTTTATAAAAACAGGGCACTGGCATCATGTGATTTTGCTATGGTTTACCCACACTGAGTTTTTGACCTCAACCATGTTCTGGTCGAGAGGGATAGAGTAATGGCAAAGCCTCTCCATGTAAGGAGGGAGAGTTACTGGGTACTTCCTAGTGGTGGATCACTGATCAAAAGCACCTTTGAACTGCCTACTTTCCCTCTTGGCCAAAAAAGATGTAGGATGAGGACAGAGTAAAAAGCAGAAGGAGAAATAAACATCCTTTTAGTTTAAAAAAAAACAATTTATTGAGTGTGTAAATAAATGCTTCCATACTTGGGTTACAGTGACCCAGATTGTAGACTTGATTTTCCATTTAACACAAAATACCATATTTTCTCCATCCCATAAAAGCAAATAAATATGATTGAAATTCTGTGATAGTCATGCATAATCTAATTACTGAATAAATGCGTCTTTATTTCAGCGCATTAGTTTCTGCTTCATGTTTGTGGAGTCAGACAAACTGGCTTTACGTGTAAGCCATGGCACAGTCGATCGTAGTCTCACCTCTGTATCAGAAGCTTACGCATTCAAGTGACATACGAGAGACTCGAGCGTACAAATCTAGGTTGATACCCCAATGCAGTACAGAGGGAATGCTGCCATGTTGGAGGTGCCATCTTTTGGATGAGACATTGTCAGGTGGATGTTTATAGCTACCATGGCATTATGTCGAAGAAGAGTAGGGAAGTTATTCCTGTGATCCTGGCTAGTATTTATTCCTCAATCGACATCACAAAAATAGATTATCTAGTCATGTTCACATTACTGTTTGTCAGAAATTGTGTGCGTAAATTGCGTGTCCTATGTCACAACAGTAACTGGACTTCAAAAGTATTTAATTGGCTGAGAAGCGCTATGGGATGTCCTGTGGTCATGATGCATGCTATATAAATGCAAGTCTTATTTCTTCTCTGCCACATAGAAAAATATCCACTTGGAAAGTTATAGGAGAGTTGCCATTGCTGGTGAATCAATTTCCTAACATATGGTGTCTTCAGGAGAGTAAAGGAGGGATGAGGAGTAAATTGGAAGAGAAGAAAGATTTATATTTTAGTAGTCCAGACTAAAATGATGCACAAGAAAAGTGTGCAAAAGTAGACCTTATGAACTTGAAGCACATTCCTCTTGGGGAATGATTTTAGGTCAGACACCTGATTCCCTTTAGTGGATGAGTCCTTTAAAGTGAATAGTCACTGATCTCCTGAACACCAATGCTTTAGTTAAAGATTTGGTGGGCGCTGGGGATTAGATTTTCCTGGAATAAAAACAGAAACTGTTGGAGAAACTCAGCTGGCCTGGCAGCATCTGTGGGGAGAGAAACAAAGTTAACACTTTGAGTCCAAAACAACTCCACTTTGGACTTGACTCTGTTTCCCTCTCTCCACAGATGCTGCTAGACCTGCTAAGTTTTTTGAGTACTTTTTTATTTCAGATTTCCTGTATCTGCAGTGTTTCACTTTTAGATTTTCTTGGACTTGCTTCTAACCATCTTGAATCACCTGGATACGGTAGAGGGAAATTGTGTGTGGGAAGTTGCACACCGTTTTTGAGGTGCTCTCATTGTTCCTATATTTGATGCACTGAAGGAAACTAAACATGTCCAGGTACAGAACCAGGAAAATTCACAATTGGGCTATTTTATTTTCACCTTTTTTGGATGAGCTGTGAAATTATGCTTAGTATGGGCACATCTGGCTCTATCCTAACCTATCTAACAATCTATAGTTTCAACATTCAGTTTAATTCCTGAAACATTCTACTTGGGCGATGAGTGAAAAAAAAAGTGTTGCTGCTTATTTAAAAGCATGTTACAAGCAAAATTTGGTTGGAAACCTAGTTCATGTCAATTTGTTTTTATCTTTGAGTAATGGGAATAGATTGAAGCTCATTCAGTCTGGGTTAACGGATCAGGGAAATCAGATGGTGCAGTATTATTGTGACCTCTATGCTCTGACCTATGTGAAGTTTCCTGGGATTAATTCAATTCTGAGCTCATAAATTACATTTCAGTACATAATGCTGATGATTAGTTTCACTGATTTCCTTAAACAGGATTTTGCAATTCTTTTAAGCAGAAAAAGTAACGTTACATCCTTTTTGGAATGGATTTGATTCCCTTTGGATACCAGTCTTTCGCCCGAACTTACTTGTGCTTTATTTTTCCATTGCTGAGGGGCTGTCCTGACATGAAGATGGTTATGGGTTTTAGCCTATCCTGCAGTTAAACCAAGACCCTCCTCAAGAGAATATAAACGATGATTTTACCTTGATGTAGTGGCCAATATTTAACCCTTAAGCAACATCACTCAAACAGATTATCTGGCCACTTATCTCATTGGTGTTTGTGGGACCTTGCTGTATGCAAATTGCCTGTTGCATTTTCCTTAATTACAACATTGCTTACAGTTCAAAAGCAATTCATTGATTGTGACACACTGTGGCTCTTTATAAATGCCAGATCATTTTGTTTCTTCATAATTTCCACTGCTTAATTGGGTGATTTCTGTCAGAGTAACATGTTTTTTATACCCAGGAATTTTTTTCATAGACTTCAAAATTCAAAACTCAGGAATACAGAAAGTAATGTTCTGCGTTGGCCAAACAACTGAAAAGTAGGAAACTGTAATATGAGCCAAAGCTACTTTGTGAAATTCATTGTGAATTTCTATCTTTTGGTTGTGATCTTGAATTAAAGAAATCTTTAATATAGCTAGGTCTTGAATTCTAGAAAATAATTAACTACAGTTCTGTAAAATTCATACCTTTTTGGTAATTCTCTTCCCACCCCACCATTTTACCAAAAGAGAGAAATTGTTAAACCAAAAATGCTATTAAGTGCAAAGATGAATGAAATATTAATTGCTGGTCCTCCCATATGTGTTCCAGGTAATGGCCACCCATTTACATTCCAGTGACGTCTCAAGAATTTTTGAACCTTGAAATTAGTCAAACATATGTTTTTGGATGACAAAGCTATTGTTGCTAGCATTGTATTCCATAACTATTTCAAGTGCCTGTTTTTACACCTGCCAGATAGCTTTTCAGATATTATTTCATTTGCCTATTTTCACCTTTTCCAGCCGTGACAGAGTTAGTGACTATTTTTGCTGGAAGGCGGTGGGAGGAGAAAACTGAGTGCATTCTGGTAGCCCTATCTACTTTTCTCCTACCCACTCCCTTTCCTATTCCCCTCTCATCTATGACCTAGGTTATGCTCAGGCAAATTCTGTTGCCCACTGCAAGGAGAGCACATGAATGAGGACAGAACAGGGATTAAAACTGAGTTTCTTCACTGAGCCTTCAGAAGATCTCACTATAACATTCTTTTAAAAAGAATTGTAGTGATCCTTGTGGATGTTTTAGCAAATTGTTGGTCTAAGTATCTGCTTTTCAATGAGAGTTTCAAACACCCTAATTACCATAGTATTCTGTAGTAATTGTATAATTAATCTGGCTAAGGGACATATGGAGTAGGATGCATTGTTAGCAGATGAGCACTGATTCAGACTGGAGGGTCACCAATTTGTAACCTAGTTATTACTCATTTAAAGTTGGTAGCTTGATTGAATGGAGGTTTTGCCAGCTCAGTTAGTCATCCAGATAATTATTTTGCTAGAACAAGAACCCAGATTCTGGATAAGACAAAGTTAACTGGGTTAAACAAAACTAAATTTTGACTCCAATATTTTTTTTTGGTTAATGAATACTTCAGGTAATTGAAGTTACGGTATATATAAATATTCATGCTTGTACAGTGGATTACAGTGTGCATTATGAAAATTATCTCCAGTGCTTCCATTAAAAAAATAAACCTGTGATCTGCTGGTCATTTCATTTAAGATGCTCCAACAGTTGGATCAAACAGATGGGACTCCCATAATGGTGTAGTACAGAACCCAGAGAGCAGTGGAGGCAGGGTCGTTGAATATTTTCAAGCCTGAATTAGATAGGTTCTTGATTGACAAGTGAGTCAAAGGGTATAGGAGGTTGGAAGGAGAGCGGAGATGATCCTATTAAATGGTGGAGCAAGTTCGAGAGGCTGAATGGCCTATTCCTGCTCCTAATTCATATTTTCATGTCTGTTAACTGATGTCCAGTCCGATGCTCTGGTTGGTGTTAACATTCCAGAGCTAGAGAGAGGAAAAATCCACTGTTTCCTGCTTAAAGTTGTAAATCTGTTATGAATGAGCTGGAGTTCAAATTGCACTTGATGGTGGTACATCCTGGGATTGAATGACTTATCCTGTCTAAACTTGCTTCTGAAAAAATGTTCACTGGACAAAGTAATGGAAGGCTGCTAGCACCTCTGAAACCATACTCTGCAATGATTAGTGCCTTCAGGAGAGTATTAAGCTGTAGGGCTGGAGAAATTCTGCCAGTAGACTGTTTCCTAAGTGCTTTAAATTCAGAAACACAACACCTTTGAGTTATTTTTGCTAAATCTTAATTATTTAGCTTGGCACTCCATACTTAAGTTCCCTTGCAATCCTGAAAATAAAAGGATATTTCGTGTTGAATATCATAGAATGGTTACAGCACAGAAGGAAGGCATTCATTGTCGTGTGTGTGCTAGCTCTCTGCCTTCACTGCTCTAATTTTTAATTCCTGCAATTTGAAGTCAAAACTGACAAAAATAAAAGATTTTACATTTATACTGCTGTCATGAGCAAAGTTCTGTGTTTTCTTACTGTCTATGATCAGTCTGATTTGTATGTGAGTTGTGTGTATTTTCTTACCCTCAGCTATCGCCCCAATTTAAATATTTTCAGCAGCAAGCTTTTTGTGAGTTTTTAAATATTATCCCACATTTGCCCTGGAGGTTTAAAACGTGAAGTCTTGCTCTTGCTCACTTCTCTCTCTCTCTCCGCCCCCCTCTCTCTCTCACGTACACGTGCACACACACGCAATCACTCACATGAAGATTAGATACACAGGAAGGAAAAAGGTAGCAAGATCCCACAAACAATAATGGTAAATGACCAGTTAAACTGTTGTTGCGGTGATGGAGGAATAACTTGAAAACCTTAAACGTTGCCTTGCAATATTTTATTTATATCTATACATACAAATAGGGCCTCGGTTTAATGTCTTATTTGAAAGACAGCACCTCAGACGTTGAAATATCAGCCTAGATTAAATGTTGAATTCCTGGAGTCGGACTTGACCTTTCAAAATTTTGACTCTGAGGCAGAGTACTATCATGAAACGGACAATTCATCAATAAAACAAGGTTAAACAATCTATATTACGAAAGCAACAGCTTAATTAATATAGTGCCTTTAACATGATAACGTCCCCAAGGTGCTTCATAGGAACATTATAAAACAAAATAGGACTCCAAGCCACAAAAGGAGATATTAAGTCAAATGCCAAAAGCTTTGTCGAAGACGAAAGTTTTAAGGAGTATTTCACTTCCTTCTAATCTTTGTCCACCACTTCCTCTGTAATATATTTTGTTCTGCATTACACATTGGTTTATTATTCGACTTTCAGTTATAGGAAAGATGTAGACCACATTGGGCTTCTAAATGTCTGAAACTTTTAAATCTTTTGCTTTTAGTTTTGTTTTATTTCTAATTAGTTTCTCAAAGTACCTATACATTTATGAAGCCAAGTGTAGTCCCGACCAGTTAAACCTTCCACGTTTAGCATGGGCTCCACCCACATTGGACAGATGGCACTAACCATTTGCCAGTAGAATAGAATTCAATTTAAAAGGTGCCTCTTGTAATGTTATTCAGTACACCTACTATTTTTGGCACCTCTAAGTACCTGCTCATTTTTAAGGCTCTGCTGATACCGGTGAAAATTAAAACTGCTTGAAGGTTCCATCAGATGTTTGTACTTGTACTGTACTAATTAATCCAAAATGGTGTGTTGATTTTGACTAAGGTCTGGTGTTCAAGAAGCTTCAGTCAGCTGTTTGCACCTTGTTAACAGGTAATTACCGTGGTGATGAAATTGTGGATGTAACTGTCAATAAATCAAGGAAGCAGTTGCTGAAAATGTTTTTTTCAAAAAAGCAAATAATGTGTTGGTCACCTTTTTGGTTTTAGTGTCACAGCATATAACAGATAAATCATATTAGCACCAACACCACTATGAACAGTGGGCACTGTACGTTTAAGTGCATGATGCCTGTGAGTGGAATGCAAAAGAATCCAGGTTTTTTGACATAACTACTGGAAGTAGTGAAGGTTAAGCATTTGGAGCACTTCATTTGATTTTGGGTTCTGGGAGTTAGTCAGGCCTGAGGCTGGGGAGGAGGAGACGTATATGAACATACGAAATTGGAGCAGAAATAGGCCATTCAGCCCCTTGAGCCTGCTTCACCATTCAATAAGATCATGGTTGAACTGTTTGTGTTTTGAATTCCACATTCCCATCTACTTCCGAGAACCTTAGATTCTCTTACCTAACAAGAATCTATCTACCTCTACCTTAAAAATATTCAATGACCCTGCCTCCACCACCTTCGGAGTCGCACAACCCCCTGAGAGAAAAATTTCTCCTCATCTCTTTCCTAAATTTTAAAACAGTGCCCCCCTAGTTTTGGACACGCCCACAAGATGAAACATAATTTCCGTACCCACCTTGTCAATACCGTTCAGGATCTTATATACATCAAGTCACCCCTCACCCTTCTAAACAAACCCACCCTGTCCAAACTTTCCTCATAAGATACCACGCTGATTCCAGGCATCGACCTAGTAAACCTCCTCTGAACCACCTTCGACACATTTACATCCTTTAAATAAGGAGACCAGAACAGCACACAATTTTTGAGATGTGGTCTCACCAATGACCTGTATAACTGAAACATAACATCTTTTTATGTTCAATTCCTCTTGTAATAAAGGATAGCATTCCAATAGCCATCTTAATTACTTGCTGTATCTGCATATTAACTTTTTGTGACTCATGCATTAGAACACCTAGATCCCTCTGCATCTCGGAATTCTGCAGCCATTCTCCGTTTAAGTAATACTCTGCTTTATTCTTCCTGTATTTTCCTATGTTAAACTCCATCTGCCAGATTTTTGCCCATTCACTCAACCTATCTATATCCGTCTGCAACATCCTTATGTGCTCTTCACAACATACTTTTCTACCTTCCTTTGTATCATCTGCAAATTTAGCTACCATGCCTTCACTCCCTTCATCTAAGTCATTGATACAAATTGTAAAAAATGTTGAGGTCCCAGCACAGGCCCATGCGGGACTCACTCGTCATGTCTTGCCAATCAGAAAAAGACTCATATGCATACTGTTTTCTGCTGGCCAGCCAATCTTCTATCCATGCTAATATGTTACCCCCTACACTCACTCTAGGTTACAAACCCTTTATTTCAATAGCTCTTCCACCATTCCATCCAACTCACTCATAGCAGCCTGTGCATCTTGTAAGGCAGTGTTGTTTAGTGTATCAAGGTTCATTTAACAGCCTCTTCACTTCTGAAGAAAGATATTTCTTGCCATCTGACAAAATTTGTTCACTGCTCCAAATGGTTCTTGCCATGGTAGAATACGTGATCAGATTTGAGAGAGATCCTGTCTTCTACGCTAAGCAAATTCTGCTTCTACCTAAACTTACTGGTGCTGATCAAATCTGAAGTGACTGAGGCTATGTGTTAATCAAAAAAAAATCAGATTTTGGTCGTGGTGGTGGAGGCGTGGAAGACTTCCATTTTCCAGGAATGTAGCTGAGAAAAGTGAGTAGACCTCATGGAGTGGACCACCCTTTCACCACTGGCCCCCCCCCCCCAACTCACAAAGCACTGGTCCACAGCTCTCTGCTCCCAGTGGCTCTGATGCAACCAACGGCTATTGCCATAGCCTGCTGTCTGAGATGGTGGGAGTAGTGGTTTTGATAAAAACCTGATTGTCAAAGACTGTAAAGTGACTAATAGAAAGATGACGCACTGTACCTTGAACTTGTGTTGAGCATCTGTTTGAAACAGTGTAGGAAGCCCAAGTCAGAGAGGTTAGAGTGAGTGTGGGATAGAGAATTCAAGTGGTAGGTGACCAGAAGCTCAGGGTTAAGTTTGTGGATTGGAGGTGTTTGGGCAATCACTTTGCCTATTTGTGTTTGGCCTCCCCAATGGAGAGGATACCATATGGAGTAATGAATGCAGTGTGCAAAGTTGAAAGAAATATGAGTAAATTATTGTTTCATCTGTAAAGTGTGTTTGGGGCCTTGGACTGGGAAAGTGCAAGAAGTAGTAAATGGATTGTATTAGCCATGAAAGACTCAGAACCCACAAATTTGAGGTTCCTTCTATAATGATTAACACGTGGCTACTTTACTGTTTATGCTGAAATATTTTCAGAGTTCTTAACAGCACCTATCATATGGGAAGTATAAATTTTCATGACAGTGTTTCAGCTTCCTACTGATCTCCATTATAGCTTATATCATAGTCATCCAAAACCTTATCCATAGATTCAACTGATAAGGACAAAAGTGTAAAATTGCCTTATTAGAACTTTTTTTTGCATGTGTAGACCAAATTCGGGCCTTGTAGGCAGTGGGTAGCATTCCTGCCTCTTGAGCTAGAAGCTCCAGCTTCGAGTCTCACTCCAGGATTTGATGGCTGCAGAAGGTGCACTCATAATGTGGCTAAACATGTTAATTATCAACGTGTAAATCCTTCCTATGGCAGGCAGTAAAAGCAGGAGAGTCTCCTGGTCAGCCGTCCTTTGATGTGGAATGGCATCCCTCAAGCTAAAGCCTCTGGTGACATACTAGTGACCTGTTCCAGGAAAAACTAGCTATGGAAACAGATGTAAGCATGTGCTTCGTCTGCCTCTGGGCATTGGAAGAGAATCAAAAAGAAATAGAAGACCACATTCCATGCAAACCAGTAAAGCTAGGTTGGTAATAATGGAGCCATTATATCAGTGCATCTGTCTGTATCTGCTGTTGAGAATTGCCACTCAAAAATATTTGGAAACTCAAAGTGTGAACTAATAATGCCACGATGAAAGAAACCAAGCATCTGGGGGCCTGAATGAATAGGGCAAATAACTGTATCTCCTTAATCAGATTGAAGATTTGTGAAATTAACAGCGCAAGTACTGAAATGGAGGTTTGAATTAAATTGGGTGAATTCATTGCCAATCAGGTATGTAAAAAGAAATAGAGTGAAAATTTGGTTTGAGAAGGACAACAAAGGCAAGTTTAAAAAATGTTTTACTTTTCTATCATCATTAGAACGTTACTTAGACTGGAATGGACAATATTTAACTTTCTGTGGAAAGTTTAGTTGACATCTACCTACAGGATTTCAATGCTGGGTCAGAGAATGAAGCTAAGAATGAAGTAGCTCAAACTCAAAAATGACCTTTGTATTTTTGAGTTTAACTGTGTATCTGCCCTTTGCCTAAAATTGCTGTAGCACAATGATCTTCGCTACTTTTCAAACAAGGGCCACTTCAGCAAAAAGCCTGCAACATGAGAGCCACATCGACTACTTCACAGAATTATCATTGTTTACTACTCCTCCATGATGTAATGTTGCAGAGTGCTACATGTAACTAAAACAAAATCACATATTATACTTAAATAAATACACATAAATAATTAAAAAATACAGCATTTATAAATTAATAACCAGGAAAAGAGAAGGAATTAAAAATGCACCAATGCAAGTAAACTCTTTTTAAAAGCTGAATAATATAAAACTGACTTAAATTACAATATTTTACATTGCTCAATTCCTATATTGGTAGATGAAATAACTTCTATATTTTTAAACTTGTTTAAAAATAAAATTAAACTTTCCACTTGATTTATCTCCTGCCTGCCATCAATCCTGCATCCTGAACCTCCTGATCCTCATGGTTGCTGCAGATCCTCCTCCTTCCATACCCTCACTATTGTGGTCTCTTTCCCCCCTCCCCAACCTTGGAGTTGTGGCCTCTTCCTCTGACCCACCCTCTCACAGAGCCTCCCACTCCCTGACTCACCCTGGAAAGGGAGAGTCGGGGAGCCACACTTAGTGAGGATGGGAGCTGCCAGTGGCTCGTGGATCTTGCAATGAAGTACACTGCTATAGCATTTCCGCATAAATAACAGTGAACGCATTAGCCTAACTGTTATTTTGAAAGCAAAATCTAGGATGTATAAATCCCCATGCATTATGCAACTATTTTAGAAGTTCATAAAGAGTTTTGTAGATTGTAATTCAGTACATTATGTTGGTGAGTATATTAGGTTGTTAGATTTAAACTATGTTTATCCTTCCTTCGGATAATGGTGTTACCTAGCACCTCTGTACTTTCTTTGATCTTTGAAGATTAAAAGTGGGTGAGGTTTCCTTTCATGCTTAGTTGTTTTCTAAGAGTGGCGATGAGGGTAAGGGAGCAATAGTTTTCAACTATTTGAATTTATAGAAATTAGAAACACAATACATATGTGATTATAACTTAATCCAATTTTAAAATGGTCCTTTTTTAGCAAGAACAATTCAATGAAATTACTTGTTATTGGTAAAGGGAATAGCTTTATTTCAACTGTAATCCTAATGATATGTGGATTTTGCCTGATTTTGTATTTGTTCTGAATGAATATTGAAACTAATAAACTAATACAAGTAACAAGCAAAATACTGCAGATGCTAGAAACCAATTAAAAATAGCAAATGCTGGAAATACTCAGCAGATCAGGCAGCATCTGTGGAGAGAGAGAGAGAATTCATGTTTCAAGTCGGTGACTTTTGGCCTATCTTCGGATGAAAGGTTAAGAACCTGAAACATTAACTTTGTGGCGCATATTGCACCTGAATTGACTTGCTCGGTCCTTCATGTGAATATTGACAATCTGGTCAAATAGCCTGTTAGCGCTTGCTGTTGAATCTGACCCATGAAGAGTGATCATTTGGGTGGGATTCTTAAGAGTGACTAGTATCTATGTTACCACAATCTATTGAAAATTGATGGCCCTCAATGGAAGAGGAAGAAAATTAAATGAAACTCTTCAATTAATATTTTATTTTCTAGGTATTTTGCCATTTCTACATGAAAAGTATAAAATTAATGCTTGTTTAGCCTGCGAGAGATGCAAGTTTTATTGACTAAGGTGGCTGAGTTATGTGGGAATAATAGGTTACCCATGTTGAATAAACAGCACTGGACTGGTTAATAGAATTAAGATATTGAGAGTTATTGAAATATTTCTGTTTCAAAATTGAATTATAGATAACACTGGGTTAGAAACTGGTTATTAGCTTTCCATAACAGTTGTAATGTATTTTTAAAGTTCTGGAACTTTCTCAGTAGTAATGTTGCATCTCTCTCCTTGGAACTTTACAAACATGAATCTTTCTTTGAATTGATGCTAGAAGAATTTGTTAAATTTAACTTCCATTTTGTTTTGATAAACCTTTGTTCTGTAGAAATTCAAATAGACATCAGGGATGAGGAATACAGATTCCTCATTTCAGATGTTTTTGTTATAAAGGCCTGAGCAATAAAAGTGAAGAATTAACCATGTTGTCATGTGAGGAGAGAAAATAGTTTCAGATTTGCAAATTCCTTGCACTGTGACCCTTTTTGTGGAAGTTAATACGGATTTTGTATATTTTAAAAATAATTATTCATATTATGTGGGCATCAGTACAAAGCCAGCATTTATTGCCCATCTGTAAGTGATCTTGAGAATGTGATGATGAGCTACTACCTAGAACAGCCCACCTGGTGGAGGTGCACCCACAATGTAGGGAGTTCCAGGATTTTGGCCAAGCAATAATGAAGGAATGCCAATATATGCCCAGATCTGGATCATGTGTAATTTGTAGGGAAACCTGAAATTAATGATGCATCTTTGTACCTGCTCCGCTTGTCCTTCTAGGTAGTGAAGGTGCTGTCAAAGATACTGGTGAGTTGTTGCAGTACACACTTAAATCACGGTTTGCTGGTGGTGGCAAGAGTGGATGATTAAGGTGGTGTATAGGCTATTGATCAAAGCGCACTGCTTTCTCCTGGATGGTGTCGAGCTTCTTTAATGTTGTTGGACGGAGAGTATTCCTTGACTTGTGTCTTTTGGATGGTGGAAAGGCTTAGGGGAGTCAGGTGGTGCATCTCCAGCTGCAAAATGCACATCCTCTGACCTACTGTTGTAGTCACTGCATTTATCTAGCTGCTCCAGTTAATTTTCTGGCTATTATTGCTGGAGGGTTCAGTGATGGTGATGCCATTGAATATTGTGAGGAGGTTGGACCCTCTCTCTTGTTGGAAGTGACCGCTACCTAGTACTTGGGCAGTGTGCATGTCATTTGTCACTTATTAGTTCCAGCCTGGATATTGTTCATGTTTTGCTGCATGTAGAAACAAGCTACTTTATTATTTGAGGAAATGTGAATGGACTGAATAGTTTGAGAGTACATTAGGCTTGGCTTTAAATTGTGACGTTGATCCCATCTTGGTGTGTAATTGTGGTCAGTCTTCTTTGCTTTTATGATCTTGCTGTACGATTAAAAGTAGGTGAGGCTTCCTCACCCATTTCCTTTTGTGTTTCACAGCATTCTCAGCTTTAGAAAAGCTTAAATCATTTGAATAAATTATGCAAAAAACAAAGAGATTATGGTAGAACTTTATAAATCCCTAGTCAGTTCTCAGGTGGAGTATTGCGTGCAACTTTAGGCACCACACTTCAGGAAAGATGTGAAGGCCTTGATGTACAGAGGGGATTTACCAGGAAGTTACCAGGGGTGAGGAGAGGCTGAAAAAGTTAGGACAGTTCTCCTTGGAACAGAGAAGGCTGAGGGCTTCAAGATAAGTTTTGATTGAAGCAGATGGAGAAAACTCCCCCCCCCCACCCCCCCTTGGCGAGTGGGTCAAAAACCAGAGGTATAGATTTTTTTTTTCCCCAGTGATTTTAAATCAATGAGGGAGATGAGGAAAAATTACATATTATTACATAGACTGGTCTGTTTATGTGCTATAAATACTGAGTTGTCAGAATCTGGAACACTCTGCCTTGTAAAGGTGGTAGAAGCTGATTCCATGAATTTTAAAAGGGAGTTGGAGAGGTACTTGATTATGAGGAACTACAAGGTTGCAGATAAAACGAAGCAATGTGAGACTGAGCACACCTTAGAACTGGCATAGGCACATTGTACCAAATAGTCGCCTTCTGTGCTGTAAATTTTGACTAATAGCAATGCTAGAATTAGTAGTCATTAAAGGTTTACAAAGCACACTTCCAAAGTAATGGCCCTTTCAACAATTATTATAGTCAGTAGCTCTGCTGATTACCTTAAGGCAACTGGACTATGTGCAGATCAGGATGATCCCAGTTCAAACAGTGTTCAATATTGCGGGCTAATCTCAGCTGGGAAAGAGCTATGAATACTGTAAGTAGCCTTTGTGTCCTGTATTTTGTTGGTATGGGGAGGAGAATTGGCCAGGGCTCCACCCATGGCTTTTACTGAAAGTATCCACGTGTAGACATTGACTGAAGATAGGACTGGGTGTGGCTGAGAGATGCTACCCTGCCAAGACTTGCTGTCTAGTGTCATGCATGAAGAACAGCCATTTGGGTGAAGTGGGCTGCCAACACATACAGATTACACCCTAGCAGGGTCAATGGGTTAAGGAGTGAAAAATCTTGACCAGGCGGAATTAACTTTTTTTCACCAACTCTCACCCATCCCATTGTCAAATGTGTAGTTAAAGTAGAAAGTTTATTTCATAAACTGCTGTGGTCTTTCTGATGTGTGGAACCTTTCAGTACAAAAGAAATCCATTTGGTTCATTAATCTAGTGACAATGTAAAACTTATTCAGTTATGGGGACAGCTAGTTCTGGAGCACACCTTCAATACTATTGCAAAGAATGTTATTGGAGCAGCATTCATCCAGGCAAGTGAGGGTATTCCATCATGCTCTTGACTTGAGACTTATAGACTGCGGACAGATTTTGGGGAGTCGGGAGGTGAATTAGTTGCTGCAGAATTCCCAGCTCCTCCTCCTCTTGTAGCTGCAGTATTTATATGGCTAGTCCAGATAAGCTTCTGGCCAGTGGTAATCCCAGGATGTTGCTGGTTGGATGGTTGACTGCCAAAGGACTGTGGTTAGATCCTCTTGTTAGGGATGGTCATTGCTTGGCACTTGTGTGGCACACGTCATTTATCAATGGTGTCCAGATCTGGCTGAATGCGGGCACCGCTTAATTTTCGGAGGAGTTGCACATGGAACTGAACAGTGCAATCGCTGATGGTTGCACCGCTGATGGTTGCACAATGTTCAGCACTATTCACAACTCCTCAGATACTGAAGTAGTCTGTGTCTATACGCAGCAAGACCTGGACGGTATTCAGGCTTGGGCTGATGTGAACGTTAATTGCTACTTAAGTGCCAGGCAATGACCATCTCCAACAAGAGAGACCCTAACCATCTCCCTTGACATACAATGGCATTACCATATCTGAATCCCCCATTATCAACATCCTGGGGGTTACCATTGATCAGAAACTGAACTGGACCCACTCTGTTTAAATATTTGTGTCATTCTTGCAACACTTAGGTTTGCCTCCCTAAACCTTATCCATACCCTTCATTATTCCTCTGCCTTCCTACTCCTCAGCTACCATCCCAGGCTTCAATTACTTTTGGGTAAGCCCACGGTTATCATCTGTGCTTTGGTATTCTCCAGAGTGCCAATTGAGAAACTCATCACTGCCACCTAATGAGCAGCAACTCCGCTTGTCCTGTTCCTTCTCAATCACCAACTTTCCTGATCAGTATGCTCACTGAAAGATCGTTTTGGCAAAAGGAAATAACAGTTCTGTTTTAGTCGTGTCAGCATCACAGACTAATATCTGTACTCCACCAACATTTATTTGGGTAGCGCTCACTAAACCAGGCTTGACCTGCTGAGATACTGGCCCTGATAATGAAAATAGTCTAAAGATGGGTCTTGAGGATTTCAAATGATCGAGCTGTGACTATTTCCTTTGGCAGCTTGTTCCATTGTGGGATTATCCTTGAGAAGAAGGATTGTTGATACACTGTCTTGGGAACAAATGGTCTTTGTAGTTTGTGTGGATATCTACCATGTGTTTTGTCATTGAGGAGGACACCGGGTGCTTGTTTCTCTCAATTTCCACCAGCCCATTCTGTAAATGGTCAGTCTATTGTTTTTCCCTCATTTGCTGTAATGATTTCCATTCTGTGATGTATTTGTATTTAAGCAGTACAGATTTTGTGGAAAAAGATGCCAGCCTGTGATATGGGGGTGTAAATTGTACGTAAATTCACTGCCATACCCTAGGTGACAACATCATGAAAGAGAATGCAGCTCCTTTTCAAACAAAATTCTTTTGTGAAGCATATTTTTTTTTTGAAGCGCTTGCATTTTAAGAACAGGCTTTAACGTCATCTTGTTTTTTATATAAACTGCCTATATGAAATTAGATTTGTGGAAGTGATACTTTATTACCAATAGAACAGATGGCCTTCTGTTCTATACTTGATTATTTTTGTTTGTCATCAAACTTTTCATTTAACTCATTTTTTTGCATTGACCACTTCCTTCAACCTCATGTTCTTAATTTGAGTTAATTTGGACATGGCTTATGGCAGCATTGAACTTGACCCAATAGCACCAATTATTGCTCTCTGCAAAACAGGATACCCCCCCACTCCCCGCCATCCCTGCTTTCCCTACCCCTACAAAGCTCAACATAAGCTCGAGGAGCAGCATCACATATTTCTATTGGTGACTTCACAGCCTTCCCGATTTTAACATGGAGTTTATAATTACACTCTCATTTTCTCTCAGACATTCTGTAACCATTTACACCTCAATTGAACCCGCCTAATGATTATACGTTTGCTCCACTATCGCCTCCTTTTGGATCACCATTCCTTTTAGTAATTTAATCACTCCTGCCCTCCATCCTATCACAGACCTTACGCTGCCCCGCCCCCTCCATCACCAGCATCTTCCACTTCTGACAAAAAGTTATTAACCTAAATGTTACCTCTTCCTTTGCACAGATGCAGCCTGGCCTACTCATTGTTTCCAGCATTTTCTGCTTTTAATTCTCTGTTTCATCATCATCTGTGGCACTTTGATTTTAGTTCCTGAGTTAGAAGAATGAGTGGTGATCTCATTGAAACATAAAATTCTTATAAGGCTCGAGAGGGTAAATGCAGGAAGGATGTTTCCCCTCATTGGGGAGGGGAGTGTCCAGAACCAGGGGACATAGTCTCAGAATAGTTTACATTCAGGACTGAGATGAGGAGGAATTTCTTCCCTCAGTGGTGAATCTATGAAAATGTCTACCCTAGAGAGCTGTGGTGGTTGAGTCATTTGAGTATGTTCAAGACACAGAGAGTGCAGGAAAATGGCGTTGAGGTAGAAGATCAGCTATTCTCTATTTGAATGGTCTCGAGGGGCTGAATTGTGTTCTCCTGCTCCTATTTACTATGTTCCTATACCTGATCAGCCAAAGGTATACAATAGCTTCTTTCAGATTCCCTTGGCTTTTGAGTACTATTTTTTTAATTAAAAAATTCAGTACTGGAGCTCAAAAAATACCTTTGGACCACAGTCCCAACCTCCCGAATCTATCCTCGTAGCTGAAGTTTTTCATCCCTGGAACCATTCTTGTAAACCTCTTTACATTCTCTCCAATGCGATCCTTCCCATAATGTGGCACTCAGAACTGTACACACTACTGCAGCTGAGGTCTAACGAGTGTCTTATAGAAATTCAGCATCGACTCCCTGCTCTTGTACTCTATGTCCCTATTAATAAAGCCCAGGATACTATATGCTTTATAAACTGCTCTCTCCACCTGTCCTGCCACTTTCAATGATTTATGCACATATATACCCAGGTCTTTCTGCTCCTCCACCCCCTTCAGAATTTCATCCCTTGTTTTATATAGTCTGTCCATGTTCTTCCTACCAAAATGCATCACCTCACACTCCTCCACATTGAACTTCATCTGCCACCAATCTGCCCACTCCACCAACTTGCCTATGTCTTCTTTAAGTCACACACCGTCCTCCTCGCAGTTCACAACACTAAAGCTTTGTATCATTCCCCAAACTTTTTGAAATTGTCCCCTGCACACCAAGATCTAGATCATTCATATATATCAGGAAAAGCAAGGGTCCCATTAATGACATAAAAACAAAAAAACTGCGGATGCTGGAAATCCAAAACAAAAACAGAATTACCTGGAAAAACTCAGCAGGTCTGGCAGCATCGGCGGAGAAGAAAAGAGTTGACGTTTCGAGTCCTCATGACCCTTCGACAGAACTTGAGTTCGAGTCCAAGAAAGAGTTGAAAGATAAGCTGGTTTAAGGTGTGTGTGGGGGCGGGGGGGGGGGCGCGGAGAGAGAGAAGTGGAGGGGGGGTTGTGGTTGTAGGGACAAACAAGCAGTGATAGAAGCAGATCATCAAAAGATGTCAACAACA
Source organism: Carcharodon carcharias (assembly GCF_017639515.1). Taxonomy (NCBI): domain Eukaryota; kingdom Metazoa; phylum Chordata; class Chondrichthyes; order Lamniformes; family Lamnidae; genus Carcharodon; species Carcharodon carcharias. Next base: position 35,924,517 of record NC_054470.1, read on the forward strand.
GTAGAACAAAAGAACACATAGGTGTTAAAGTTGGTGATATTATCTAAACGAATGTGCTAATTAAGAATGGATAGTAGGGCACTCAAGGTATAGCTCTAGTGGGGGTGGGGAGAGCATAAAAGATTTTAAAAATATTTTAAAATAATGGAAATAGGTGGAAAAAGAAAAACTTTATAATTTATTGGAAAAAAAAGGAAGGGGGAAACAGAAAGGGGGTGGGGATGGGGGAGGGAGCTCACGACCTAAAGTTGTTGAATTCAATATTCAGTCCGGAAGGCTGTAAAGTGCCTAGTCGGAAGATGAGGTGTTGTTCCTCCAGTTTGCGTTGGGCTTCACTGGAACAATGCAGCAAGCCAAGGACAGACATGTGGGCAAGAGAGCAGGGTGGAGTGTTAAAATGGCAAGCGACAGGGAGGTTTGGGTCATTCTTGCGGACAGACCGCAGGTGTTCTGCAAAGCGGTCACCCAGCTTACGTTTGGTCTCTCCAATGTAGAGGAGACCAGTCGTGAGCTCCCTCCCCCATCCCCACCCCCTTTCTGTTTCCCCTTTTTTTTCCAATAAATTATATAGGTTTTTCTTTTTCCACCTATTTCCATTATTTTAAAATATTTTTAAAATCTTTTATGCTCTCCCCACCCCCACTAGAGCTATACCTTGAGTGCCCTACCATCCATTCTTAATTAGCACATTCGTTTAGATAATATCACCAACTTTAACACCTATGTGTTCTTTTGTTCTATTGTTGTTGACATCTTTTGATGATCTGCTTCTATCACTGCTTGTTTGTCCCTACAACCACAACCCTCCCTCCACTTCTCTCTCTCTCTCTCTCTCTCTCTATCTCTCTTTCCCCCCCCCCCCCCCACATACCTTAAACCAGCTTATATTTCAACTCTTTCTTGGACTCGAACTCAAGTTCTGTCGAAGGGTCATGAGGACTCGAAACGTCAACTCTTTTCTTCTCCGCCGATGCTGCCAGACCTGCTGAGTTTTTCCAGGTAATTCTGTTTTTGTGCCATTAATGACCCCTGGGAACTTGACTACAAACCTTCCTCCAGTCCAAAAAATATCCATTGACCATTACTCTCTGCTTCCTATTTTCAGCCAATTTTGTATCCACATTGCTACTGTCCCTTTATTCCATGAGCTATAACTTTTCTCACAAGTCTGTTGTGTGGCATATACACATCAACAGCATTACCCTCATCGACCTTTTCTGTTACCACTTCAAAAAAACTCCAAGTTAATTATACACGATTTCCCCTTTAGAAATCCATGTTAGTTCTTCCTTATAAACCCATATTTTTCCATGTGGCTACTAATTCTATTCCAAATAATTGTTTCTAGAATCTTGCCCACCACTGAAGACCCTTATTTGATTCTATGCTTAGACAGTACATAAAACACAATGCGGAAAACTGGATTCTGGAAATCTGAAATTAAAAACAGAAATCCTCAGCAGTGGAGGGAGCATCTGCAGAGAAAGAAGCTAAAGTCAACCTTTCAGGTTGTTGCCCTTTTGTCAAGAACTGTTTTTATTTCCATAGATGCTACTTGACCTGCTGAGTATTTCTAACCTTTTATGTTTTTATTATATAAAATGTTTATATCAAGCATTTTTTGTGAAAATATATTGTGCTACAGAGTTCAGATTTAACACTGTCCTACTTGTGAATTTTGCTCAGCTTTGAATTTCAGTAGCCAACAAGCACAACACGTACAGCCTGTTATTGTGATTTGGTATTATAAACAGTTCAAAACAAATTGTATGTCTTATTACTATTCAAGATAAACTAGTGAGTGTTGAGCAATCATATATCCACCTGCATAAAACCTCAATCTATAGTATTTGTCTTTGTAACTGTTACATTCGCCTTTCACATGTTTATGCGTACGGATGAAAGCCCACGCAGATTGATTGTCACTGAGGGTCATTGATTCTGTGTTCAGGAATCAAGCATTGCAAACGATTTGAGACTTTCACTCCTTTGTGGATGAGTGTTGTGGTTTAATTTAGTAAAGTAATGAAGCTTAGTAAATTCCTGAAACTGGAACAAATGTGGGATTTGTGTAATCATATGTAATATGATGGTACATGCTGCTATGAAAAAGGCACCGTTGACTAGGCTTCTCTGTTCATGTGCCTTATATTTCTCATTTATATCTGTCAGTTGGAGGCTAATATGTATGTAATGTTGGCACCAAACCAATTTGCAATAATGATCACGGAGAGCAAGTTTTGCATTCCACATGCATAGAGGCACCCCGGTATTTGGGGTAAGTTTCATGCTGCAGTAGTTTAAGTTTTTGTGTAAATTGCTGAATTGTGACTGATTTTTTTTCTCTCATACACATTTTTATTGTGATATAGAATGAACACTGGCATTTCTGTGAAGAATAAAGCAAGTTCAAGTCCTGAAGAAACAGTTGGCTTTTGTTAACATCAGATTTGGGATGCAAGAGGCAAATTGGGCTGTTCCTTCGTGTCACAGTTTCAAGTTGGCAATAGTATTTATAGAATACAAGTGATTTATGGCCCTTTAAGTTAGGGATACAACATAACTGTCTGTGTGTGGCAAGGACCCTCCTGACTTATGTCTTATTCTCTGGTTTGAAATAATCACACTTCTAGACACAAAATGCTGGAGCTTTCTCAATTGTATTTTCACAGCTGGCACCATGTACTGCTGGCTGATACATTGTTGCTCAGCACCTGATTGTAGTACAGTAGTGAGTGATGTAGCACTCTGGATATACATTTATACATACACATTACAATATAGTTCTTAAATCATACTGGAATAATATAACACTGACATTATGTTTTGTTAGCAGTGGATCAGCTCATACATGTGTTTTGTAGGGTTCAGTAGTTTTGTTTTCTGGTTTCATAAAATCTTCTCCTTAAGGTGCATGAAGAAATAAAGCACTTGTCCTTGGATATTGTTGTTCTGCTGTTGACAGCACTCTAGGATAAACTGGGGCTCTGCATCATGTTATACTTCTGGAAAAAAAAACAAAAGGTTCAGGGAGTTTGTGATCTTAATGTAATAGAAGTGGGTATGGGCCATTGAACCCTTCAAACCTGCTCTGTCGTTCAATATCATGGCTGATCTAACGCAACTCCACCTTGCCACAACCCTTGATTCCAAGTATCCAAAAATCTAGCAATTTCTGTCTTGAATGTGCTCAAAGAATGAACATTCATAGCCCTCTGGAGTAGAAAGTTCCAAAGATTCTTGACCCTTTGAATGAAGAAATTTTCCTCGTCTCAGTCCTAAAATGCTCAAGCCCTTATTCTCAGGCTGTGACCCCTAGTTCTACACTCCCCAGCTATGGAAACATCCTCTCTGCATGTACTTTGTCAAGCCCCTTAAGAATTTTATGAGTTTTAATCGGATCATCTCTTATTCTTCTAAACTCAAAGCAATTCCTCGTAGGCAAAATCTTCTCATTCGGAAATCAGTCTTGTGAGCCTTTGTTGCACCCCCTTAGGGTAACGAGACTACTCTAGGTGTGGTCTCACCAAGACCCTACAGAATTGCAGTAAAATGTCTTTGCTCTTACACTCTCAATCCATTTGTGATAAGAACCAATGCATCATTTGCTTTCCTAATTGTTTGCTTTACTTGCATGTGACACTTAGGTCCATCTGAATGTCCACATTTCCCACTCACACAAATTAAAAAATATTTTGCTTTTCTATTTTCCTACCAAAGTGGATTACTTCACATGTCTCCACATTCCTGCCCACTCACTTAATCTGCCTTATCCCTTTGCAGACTGTGTATCACCCTCGCTGCTTACTTTCCCCACCTAGCTTTATATTGTGAGCAAACTTGGGATACCTTGCACTCGGTACCCTCATCTAAATCATTAATATAGATTGTAAGTACTTGAGGCCCAAGTATTGATCTTTATGGTACCTTGCTAGTTATAGTCTGCCAACCTTAAAATGACCCACTTATTTCTACTGTTTTCTGACCATAAACCAGTACTCAGTCCATGCTTATATATTATCCCCCAAGCCCATGAGCCCTAATTTTGTGTAATAACCTCTTGTGTTTGCTTTTTGAAAATCCAATTATACTACATTCATTGGTTTCTCCTAGTTTTTCCCCCCTTGCTAGTTAAAACTTCAGAAAACAGATTTGTCAAACATAATTTTCCTTTCACAAATCCATGTTGACACTGCCTAAACATATGATTTTCTATGTGCATGGCTACTGCCTAAATAATAGATTATATGCTGTACAGCACTTTTCCTATGGCTGATGTCAGGCAAATTGGAGCAGGGTCTTTGAGCTAGCAGCATCCTCAAATTCCCAAGTCCTGTATGGCACATAGCCTTGTGGGTTGTTTACTGTAATGTCTCAAACGTACACACTTCTACCTAGGACAAAAGAAAACTTAAGGCTTTCACTAGCGTAAGACTGAATCCTATGGCTCGCACTTCATTTCAACAGCCCAATGTCATAATAAAATTGAATGCCATTCTCTTCATGATGCTAGTATTCAAAATTTGATCTTGAGTCGACATGATTTTTTTAAAAAAAGAATCTTTTTTGATGTACATTGTACTTTGGTACAGCTGACTTGTAACAAACCGTCATAATCAAGATGGGGTGACACACCTAATTTTATTGGCACCAAATCCTAAAGCTCTGGAGCAGAATGACTTTATTTTTGTTTTTTTAAGCCTGCCTTTGTAGACAGCACATGACAAACTCACTTTATGCAATAACCAATTACTGCCTTTGATTTTAATTTACTGTCATTTTTTTACTTATTGTGTTTGCTTGTTTCTTTTAGTAACAAAGGTGTAGCATCACAGATTGAAATAAGCACTGCAGCTTATTTGTAGAATCTTGCTAACTTCTAAAATACTAATTTAGTAATCTAGTTTTCTAACTCACAGTTTTTATATAAAATTCACTTGGAGAAGGGATCCAGGCTTAGTACTGCTCCCCAAATCTCCTGAGGTACAGTACAAATGGGGCACTGTTAACCTAATTACGGATCAGATACCACGCCTTCTCAAAATATAGACATCTTGACCTCCTTCTGAGGGCCCACCATCACATATGCTAATTTTCAACCAATTCAGTTCATTTTACATGTTGTCAAAAAATGGGTCAGTGGAATGGATGTAGCAAAGGCAATGATCTCCAACAATATCCCTGATGTATTTCTGAAGACTTGTGCTCCGGAAACAGCTGCGCTTCTAGCCAAGCTGTTCTCGTATATCTACGACACTGGCATCTGCCCAACAAAATGGGCAATTGTCCAAGTATATCCTGTTCACAAAAAGCAATATAAATCTAAGTCAACCAATTACTGACTTCTTAAGTCTATTCTTAACCATTAGTAAAGTGATGGAAGGTGTTGCTGACAGTGGCGAATAGGTGATTGGTATATACATGCCAATCTTAAGTCTTGATTCTGTCAGGACCATTAAAATCCAGATCTCATTACAACCTTGGTTAAACATGGCCAAAGGAGGTGAATTTGTGAAGTGAGGTGAGAATGACTGCTCTTGACATCAAGGCAGCAGTTGACTAAGTTTTGCATCAAGGAGCTCTGCTAAAATTGAAATCAATGGCAATAGGAAGTTGGCGGGGGGGAAACCTTCCACTGGTTGGGGTCATACCTAGCGCACAGGAAGATGGTTGTAGTTGTTGGAGGCCGATTGTCTTAGTCCCAGAGCATCGCTGTAGGAGTTCCTCACGGGCAGTTTCCTGCGTCCAACCAATTTCAGCTGCTTCATCGATGGCCTTCCCTCCATCATAATGTTAGAAGTAGGCATGTTTGCTGATGATTTCACAGCGATGATTGCATAAAAGTAAATTCTGTAAAAAGGTAAACTTGCCTTTCTCGGCCTGTCCGCAGCTTTTGACATGGTTGATCACACCATCTGCTTCCAACGCCTCTCCATCGTCACCCACCTGGGTGGGACTGCACTCGGCTGGTTCCATTCTTATGTCTAATGGTAGCCACAGAATCACCAATATTGGCTACTGTTCCTTCTCTACCATCCTTGGTCCCCTCCTATTTCTCAGCTATATGCTGCCCTAGTCAATATCATCCAAAAACGCAGCATCAATTTCCACATGTGTGCTGGCAACGCCCAGTTCTACCTTACCCCACCACCTTGCGCAACTTCTCCACTGTCTCTAGATTGTCAGATTGCTTGCCCAACATCCAGTACTGGACCTGGAAAATTCTCTCCAATAAATATTGGGAAGACAGAGATCTTCATTACAAAACAACCTGTTCTCTAGTCACTGGTTCCATTCCTCTCTGTGACAACTGAGTCTGAACTAGATTGTTCACAACCTTGATGTCATACTTGACCCTGAGATGAGCTTCTGACCACATATCAGTGCCATTACTTAAGAATGCTTTTTTTTCTACCTCCAAAGCATCACCTGATCAGATATCAGCTCATCTGCTACTGAAACCGTTATTCATGCCTTAGTTATATTTCGACCTGACTGTTCTAATGCACTCCTAGCAGGCCTCCCATGTTCTACACCACAAACTTGATGTTATCCAAAACTGTGCCTGTGTCCTTGCTCACAGAAGGCCCTGTTTACCCATCACCCCTGTACTCGCTGACCTACATTGTCTCTTGGTTAAGCAACAGGCAGTTAAGAATTGGCAATAAATGCTGGCCTTACCAGCAACGTCCAAGTCTCCTTTTAATGCTGGTCAACTACTAGCCCATCTTGTGTGGAAAGCAATAGATGGTTGGCAGCAGAAGGGGGTCAGAGCTCGAGGCTGTTGGCCAGTACCAGGACAAGTCTGCTGGCAGGAAGATGAGTCCAAGAGGAGGAGTGTTGTGAGGGTCTCTCAGCTCTGGGAAGGGGTTTTGTAGAAAGCTTGGGGCAGCAAAATATTCCAACTAGAGGAACCCAGAGAAGAACACTCAGCCCCATTAAGGGGCCTTGAAGGGTGCTGCTGGATTACCTATAGCTTTTCTTGGCTGTGCAGCCATGGTAGAAGCTCTGATTCAGAGCAAGTTAAAATGGCATCTACATTTATTCATGGAGACTGGTGAAATCCTCACCCACCATTAAAATTAGAGGTGTTAAAATGGGAAGCAGTGGGAAATGGAGCTACTTCATTTTTACTGCTCTCCCATTCTTTTTCTGCTGATCAAGGAGAGTTGAAATTTCCCCTTTTTTGTTTTGTGTTTTTGCAATATTCTAGGTTGATCATCACCTCTGCCAGCCTGTTACTTATACAAGATTGTCTGTGACACAGAACTAATTGTTCTGCACCAATAGTTCTTATTACATTTGCCCTATTTTAAAACCTGTTCTCTAAGCTGATCTTTATACTAAGAATGGATAAACTTCCCTAAGTTTGCACACAAACTATTAGAAAGATACAGAATAGAAAGGCCATTTGCACCTGAGCTGATTCTGAAAGAGTTCTCAATTAGTCCCTTGATCTTTTGAAAGTTTTCCTTTTCAAATAATTATCCACTTCCTCTTTTCTAAAAAGTTATTATGGATTCTGTTTACACTTTGGTTTCTGTTGGGCATATTGCACTTCTTAACAACTCTGCATTTTAAGAAAAATCCTGATCTTTTCACTGAAATTATCAATTTAGCAATCCACATTCTCTAGGTTCTGCACATAAAAAGTCTTTGTCTGCACTATCATCTTAGCAAATCTCTTCTATGCCCTCTTAAGATCCTGATCTCCTAATTGTTCGGTCTATTTTCACTAATTGTTATTTCCTTTTGAGCATTGGATTTAGAATGGTTTTGTAGCATTTATCTGTTCACTTATTTTGATTTACTGGTGTACTGAACGCTAGTTTTGGCTTGTTTCCATAGATCATAGCACTGATCAGCCTTACTCTACTTTATCCCTGGTAATTCTATTAGAGTGTATACTATTCTATTAGCTGTTATTGTTGAACAAAAAGTTTGAAAGCTCCCTCCATGTAGTAAATACTATGGTTCTAATATGGTGGCTATTTTGCATCCTATGTAACTTTGTCAAGGTCTACCTGCATTCAGTAAAACTAAGCACTGGTGGACCTTTTTGGGGCATCAATCACTGGACATTCTCACCTTGATATGCCAGTAGGATTTATTCAAAGTTTGTTTTTCCTTCTGCTCATGAGTTAGTGATTCGGTATTGAGGATTTAATAGATCCTTTGGCATAGAGTGGGTCTAGTTGCTTTGCATTGTTCAGTTCCTATTGCTTAATGGATAAAGGTTTCTTACTTAAGCCTACAAGAGACTCGGAGGTGAACATGCCATTTTGGCCTCTTGTGCTTTCAGCTGGTAGTTATTATCCAGGTTCCTTTATTCAAAAAGTTAGAAACTCAATCCATTTTGTTGCATTAACTCTTGGTTTGTCCGTGTGCTTGGAATGGTGGTAGTGAACACACTGAGTGATTTCAGAACGCTTTCTCTCCACAATTTCAGTGGTTCATGGATGCTGCTGCCTCATGTGGCACAGGATCCCATATACTCCAAACTGGCAATACTCTTTGCTGACTCCCTGTTCTCTGTAGTTGCTGATGTTCCTTACTAACACTTCATTTTAAGAAGTGAATTTCCAGTGCTCCTTCCCTGACTGTTGTTCAGTTCACAAGCCAGATCTTCCCATTTCATCTCTGCTGGATTTTCTGATTATGGATTTCATGAACTGGAACTTATTAGTTCTTTTCAGTGCTTTATTTGCTAGCTTTGATCTTTATCCACCAATAGCAGCATGAAAGACAAACTTTCTAAACTTGTATGCTGTGGAATTCATGCCAGAATAGGATTATTGGTTATACTTAATTAGCAGTGTTTGCTCAGAAGTAAGGAAGTTTTGAAGTAGAAGTTGTTATACGAGACTTGTAAACAGCTGTTTTGGAACTATTTTGAAAATATACAAGTTCACAAAAGAATGACCATTCCTCTAAGAAAATGACAATACTTACAATGTAATATTAAAAAAATTGCAGTTTTGATCATTATTCAGCAAATGCTCCAAGGGAGAGAAGGACAGTGGAATTCATTTTGGATTGCTTCAACAAAGAACCATCATAGACATATGGACCAAATGGCCTCTTTCTATAGAATACTTTACAAAGACCTCAAGGTAGCCATTTAGTGCTTATAGGTAAAAGGATGGCAACCTTTGCACTGTAGAATGTGTAACTATATTTAATGCATCACAATTGTAACTTGAAGGTCAGTTTTACTTTTGCTATTTAGTTTCATTGAGCCTGTGAAATACCTAATGTGATTTTTTTTCTCCTCCCACCCCCTCACCATTCTCCCCTCGCCGTACGCCCTCGCCATTCGCCCCTCAACATTCTTTCTCCACCCCACCCCCCCCCAAATTTGGCACCCCCATACAAGTTATTTTAGCTCACAATTTATCCCAGAGGCAGGATATTTTTTTGCTGTCTCAGGAGAGAGCATGTTTGCCACCTTTTGTTATCCTGCCTTTGCATTGTCTTGAGTAAAAAACATTAATCATTCACTGTCATCTCTACTTTGAATTATAACTGAGGATGTCATGAGGCCAAAAAATTCACTTCACTAGCAATTTTTTTTTCAAAAAAATCATATCTACAATGATGTTGCAATGGAGAAGAGTATATTGCAGCAATAAATTTTAAAGATTTAATATTAGTATTTTCTTCTGTGAGGATTGGAGAGATGAAGATAGATCTTGTTACATTTGATGATTCCATTGGGTAATGGGGAGTTAAATTTTGGCTGATCTGCAGTCCAAGAATGCATGGTTTGGGATGAGTGGGTAGTTTAAAAAAAAATTAAATTTGACATTGCAGCTGCTCCACCTTCAACTGCACTCACTTCCACGTTTAATGGGAGCATATGTGCTCAAGTTGTGACCTTAGTTCGTAAGCCAGAGTTGTAGAAGGAGGCCGTTCAACCCATCAAGTCCATGATGACGCTCTCCGTAGAGTAATTCAATTAATTCCATTCCCCCATCCCTATTCATTGTAGCCCTGAAAGTTTATTTCCCTTAAGCGCCTATCCAATTTTTCATTTTGAAATCATTCGTAGTGCAGGCAGGTGGATACTGGTCGCAGCAATTAATATCCTTATGAGACAGTGTTTTTTACCTTGAATCTTTCTTGGGTTTGAATTTGGCATGTTCGCCATGGGGCTCCTGTGGCTCAATGAGGTGAGATTGAGACACTGTTCAAAAGAGAATTTAAACCTGTGCAGTTGCCCCATCCGAATAAAAGCTCAGGTATTGCAGGTGGTGTCTCAGTTCCCCTGACAAACATTTGGCAGAGAATTCTTATGTTCCAGCTTTTACTTACGTTTCAAACTGACAAGACCAGGGTGAGAGATGTGTTTGAATGTATTTCATAATACATCAAAAGAGGAAGACCATTACCGTCCACGCAAGTGATGATGTGCTATGGTGGGATCTGCACATGTACACAAGGGAGGTGCACAGGAGAAAGGACCAAGATCACAGGCACTACCCACACCGCAGGGTTTACACACAGAAGCTCAGCTTCTCTGAGCCCTTGGAAGAGCAGTGTTTCTGCAGGCAGAGTTTATCATGTCAGATAATGGTAGTCATTTGCAGCATCTGGAACAGAGGTTCTCAACCAAGGGTTCATGGGTAAATTTTAGGGAGGGTCTGTGAGTTGGTTAGCCCTAGCAGTAGTCTCTGATGTATATTAAGACCTAGTGCACTAGTCTGAGCTATAAAATGGCTGCGCATGCACAGGTTGGCACCATTATCGCATGGCTGGAAAAGTATCTTTGTATATCACAGTTCTTTTTTATTGTTTCTACCTTCACAGCTTTTGACTATTAAATAAGATAGTAGGGATTATAAATTCTTGAATTTGGAGTTGGGGGAGGGTTGGAAAATCTGAGTTATTATGGCTTGAGTCAAGGTAGTGTGTACATTTGGAAGGAAAGAAACAGTTTTGTCCTTGTTTAACTCCACTGAAGGGGTGGCTGTTTGTTTGAGATGAGGAGGGGGTGCCCACCACATGGCTTTGTGGGATGGTGGGGGGTGCCTGGGGAGTTGTAAAAAGAGACTTTCTGACAAGGCCATAACCCACGTTGGGTTTTGGCATTGAGGCAATAATAACTGGAATCTGTGTAATTCTCCCCTTAAGTGTCTTCAGTTGGAGTTAACAAAATAGATGAAGGCATTATTACAGTTTTCCTCATACGTCGAACTCTTGAGTTTTATATTCACAGCCATGTGCTTCTCTGATGGATGAACAGGCTTAGTCTGTGTCCTTCGAATACTGCTGGCTATTTTTTTGAAGAGATTGGGAGGAGGGAAGATGGGTTGGGAGGGGCTACTTTCGTCGCTAAAGGATTTATGGCAAAGGGGTTGGGTGGGTAAAGCTATTCAGGGTACTCTATTTCTCCATTTCTCTCCTGCCACTCACCAGTCGTGTCACTGGCTTTAACCATAGTTTTGGTGTTTGGTATCAAAGTACTCATTGTGTTTTTTATTAACACGGGAGGGAGAACCTCAGGAACAAAAAGAGAATCATAGAGAATCTCATTCTTTCTGAGGGTGCACCATCACAGGTTGTAGTGACGCACATCAGCACAGATACTCTGACCTCAGTGAGTCCACTTAGACAATAGTTGTATTTTCACCTAGTGAGTCACAATTCATAAAGGATTGCAAGCAAACATTAGTGACAGGGATAGCTGGGGAGAATCTAAGACTGGGTGGAACACTTTCGAAACTCTGGTCAGCTGAACACATACTGAACCTTGGGGGGAAAAGGCAAATGCTACAGATACATCAGCAGCTTAGCCAGGTACTGAAAGAAGGACATAACTTTCTGCAATAAGAGACAATGTGGAAGAGTCCAACTTGAGGACTGGTGGATAGGTGACACAAAATACTGTGTTAATAGCTGTCATGGATAGAGTGGCTGCCTCCATGGAGCTTCAAGCATGGCTGTCAAATGAGTCCATGCAGGCAATGACTGGCCATGCAAATTTTGGATGTTGATTTGTTGGCCACCTTTAAGGAGGTTGACAGGCTGATAGCCTTACAATTCATTACTGATTTCACCAATCTGTTCATAGCGATACTGTCTGATCAGCTGAAAATTTTCCAAGGCGTTCAGTCACTCTATCCTTAAAAACTCCAGTAATTTCCCAAATACAGGTATTAGGCTAACTGGTCTATAATTCCCTGGCTTCCCTATTTCACCTTACTTTAAATAGTAAGATCTTTTGGAAGATCCATAGTTGGAGCACCTATAATGTTCTCGCCTACTATCTTTAAAACCCTGGAATGAAATACGTTTAGTCTGGGGAATCATCACTCTTTAGTGCCAATATTTCTTCGTTACTGTTAATTTTGCTTATGTTACTTTTGGTGAGTCCTTGTGCCCGATTCAATGTTAGCTTCCTTGGGATTTCCGGTATGCTGACCTCTTACTCCACTGTAAATACTGATGCTGAGTATTTATTCAATATTTCCACTATTTCCTTATTTTCATTGACAATATCAACATTGTCTGTTTTTACATTTGTACATTGCCCTTTTGAACAGGGTTGAGATCGCACATCATGCTGGTGCACATTATGCCCACTGCGCAGCTTGGAGACACAAAAGCTGGAAGTCACATATCGTTGCTGCCAAGTCTGTTGCAATCACAGATTCTGACATGTTGAGTTGACATTCAGGTTTCACCCATGCAGCTTCACCATCACCTGCTCTGAAGCAGTCTGCAGAATAATACCAGAGCCCTTGTATTTACTTTACAATGCTTGATGGTATTGCACAATCTGTATTTTACTGCTCAATAGACGAGACTTTATCCACAAGAGACATTTTGTTTATTGCCCTTGGAAGTGGAAGGTAACTCTGCTACTTCTCTAATCTTTTTCCTTTGTGACAGTAGAAGGAAATTGCCACATGGTTTTGATGATAGCAGGCACAGAGAACTGCAGCAATATTTAATTTATTTGAGGGAGCCTGACCAGCTAAGAAGCATGCTGCATATATATCAAAATGTATTTAAAGCCATAACAAACCAGAAATAGCCTGTGTTCAATTCTCTGCATAGTAAATTTCAGATAGGCACCAATTTGAGTGCTATAATTAGCCTGACCTCTGGACTAGTGATAATGTCCCCTTGGTGTAGAATTATAGGTAGAAAAGAAGCAATAAGCTGCAAATAATCAGCTGGAACAAAGAAACAGGGAAAGGGAAAAGATGAGTTGTAATGGAAGCAGAACTGTACACGTAGTTGCTTTGGGTTTTTGTACTTTACATATAACAGCAAAGTAATTCTCACTCTAGTTTAACAAAGGGAAATTCTCCATCACTAGAACAAAACCAATGAATGCAAAAAGAAAAGCCAAATAGTGTCATGTTAGAATCACAGAATTGTTTCAGTGTAGAAGGAGGCCATTCAACTCATCGTGCCTGCACCAGCTCTCTGAATAAGCATTTCACCCGGTGCCATTCTCCTGCCTTCTTCCTGTAACCCTGCACACTGCTTATTTTCAAATAATCATCTAATTCCCCCTTGAAAGCCTTGTTTGAACCAGCCTCCCCACACACTGTCAGGCAGTGCATTCCAGACCCTAACCATTCACTGTTGCGAAAAAGTTTTTTTCTCATATTGCTATTGCTTCTTTTACCAATTACCTTAAATCTGTGCCCTTTAGTTGCACCCTTTGTCTTTTATTTCCTCCCCTTCCTATCAAAATGAATCACTTCACGCGAGTTCAAATCCCACCATGGCAACTGGGGGAGTTTAATTTCAATTTATTCATAAATTTGGATTAAAAAGTTAGTGTAAGTTATAATGATCGTGAAACTACCAGATTGTTGTAAAAATGCATCTGGTTCTCTAATGTGATCCTGGAGCTAATATTGTATTCAATTGGATGTGAAGTTGAAATACATCACACATCCCAAATATCTTTCTTGGTGATTTGTCCAACACGGACCACAGGGGATCTCTGAATAGGTTGTCAGGTCTCTTATTCCATGATATGGGTGCCACTTGCTATTGCTTAGTCTGGAAGATGAAGTTTCCAGTTTGAATCTTTCAATCCAATAAGAGAATTTGCAATTTTACCTTTTTAGTTACTCGCTTGCTGACCTTAAAAGTATTGGATGAAAACTAGATGTCCAGATACACACACTGTTTGCTTCCTTCCTGACCAATGGGCAGTAACTTTAGTAATTCCCTGCCCTTTGTCACAAATGAATATAGGCAATCTAATGCTTTTTTAGTGGTTGAATCAAAAAAGTATTTTTCAGTTTCATTTTGGGCCATGCTAGAGATTTGCCTTGCTACTTTCAATCTATTCTGATATGAAATACACAGGAAAGGTATCCCATTTTTAACTAGAAACAACTAGGCTCCCTGATGGCTTAGTGGATGTATAGTGTGGAACTGTGCTTGGATCAGGCATATCTCTGATCTGTGCTGATTCAGTTGATCTCAACCAGCTTTGGGGACGTGACAGTTGGCTTCAGCATCCCCGAGCTAGGAACAGGGAAAAAAAAACAGCCATTTCCTTCTCCAATCATGATCAGTGATTTCTGCTGAGAAGTGCCAAGAGCAGGTATCAGGTAGAGACAGAATTGAGCTTGGTCCCTTGTGGATGAATAGCTTGTGAACACTCAGTAGGTTTGTATGTGGGGAATCAAAAGATTGCTAGGATTCATTCAATCCTTTATTGAATTCCTGATCTCAATGATACTGTACAGAGAGGCTTCAAGCAGAGAATGTTCAGGATGGAAGAAACTGGAATGGCTGCCTCCACTTAGCAATTTTTGGTTATACTTCTTGTCACCAAGTCAAAAATTGACAGGACAGTTGGTGTGCTTCTAAGCTGCTAACGTCATAGCCACAAGAGCTGCATGGCCTGGAAAATGTAAGCTATGCAAAAAATCCAACACAAATATTTTCCTTTTTTATGTATTATTTCAAAGTAGTGTGGTATAACTGATCTCAGGTGAGAAAAGTCAGTCTCCTGTTTGATATAAAATGTATCACAAAAGATTAAAATAATGGCATGTTGCTTATCGACTAAGATTACCCATCATTTACTGTGAATGTGTGACAAATAAAGCTTATAACGTTTGTAACAAACAACATCAGTTATATTTTATGTTGCTGACTTGATTGTTAGAACATTCAAGCAATCTATCAAAAGTGTGCTTGCTTGTATATAAGATCAAGATTTGCATTCCAAATAATACAGCTCCTTTAACATATTGTTTCAGTTTTAAACCTCATTGGTATCTGCCAATTCCAAGTTGTAAACTTAAGTGTTATGATATCCCTATACTTCCACCAAGGCAGGTAGGAATATTGTATTTATCCTGCGATTAATGATGAAAAGGAATGCTTGGATCTGAAATGACTGGATTTTCAGGGGATGGAGCAAGTATTTATAGACTTGGGTTCTGTCTTCACTGAATTCCAGTTTGTGACCTGCATAGTATACTACATCTATACATCTTGCATTTTTCTGTACTTGTATTTTCAATTTATAAAACTGCTTCTATACAACTGTAGAAGTGGGTAAGAGATGATGGCTTTGTTTACAAAGTAAAAAGAAAGGAGACTATATACTTGATACACGTACATAAAACACTTCTAGAGGTAGGACTCAATTTTTATTCTAATAATTTTAGTTTCACAGTTCTTGTTATGTTATTTTTGATATGATCAGGCTGTAGCCTATTGGCTTGATTGACAGATTGGCCAGAAACTAACTACTGTACCTTGCAATTTGTAGTTGACCACAGAATAATGGCTGCCATTGATAACTGCCTGCACAGAATGTGATTGATTTCATAAGGTGGTACTTTAACAATTTGCTTCCAACATCAAATAGCATACTGATTCAACTCAAACAATCTACATTTGAAAGAAAGATGGGATTTTTGTGTATTCATCTGTCAGTGACTGCTTTTTGGCTTTTTCTGCAGCTTAGGATAGTTGAGTTGTTTGAAGGTTTTCATGATGAGAGCAGTAACACCGAGGAAGGCAAATTTATGGTTACATCATGTAGAAGTTTGCTCTGTAAAGAGCTGTTGTTACCTTAAAAGGTTCCTTGGAAGAACTGATAGGCCTCAATGTTTCAGGCACTGTACTCTGCCCATCATCTGGAGGAATGACTGGATCAGGTGAAAGAGGTAGTTTTATATGGGAATGGGAAAGGATGGAAAAATGGGTGGAATTTTTTCGCTGATTGGTCAGGCTATTATGTTATAAATAGACCAGTTCATGTTAATTCTTGCTGCTGATTGGTCATTACACCATTAACATTCTTGCAGATAAAAGCAAAAAACTGCAGAATCTGGAAAAAAAGCAAAAAACTGTGGACGCTGGAATTAACATTCTTGCTGCTGATTGATCAACTGTGTATATGGATGGTAGTGTATTTCTTGAGTAAGGATAGTCAGATGGCACTGATGAGAAGGCCGCTGTCTTGGGGGACGGTGTGGTGTTAGTAGATCTTGAGGGCTTCCCTGACTTGACTTGTATGCCAGTTTGTGATGTACGAGAAGTTTAGAGTTGGGTGTGGCGATTATTAAGCTGAGTGTGTTTGCCGATAGTTGACTTGTCCTATTCACTGTGTTTGAAGTAGGTTTGGTGCTCTTTGAGCCTAGTATGTAGGCTGCGGTCTGTTTCCCCAATATAGATGAGTCCTCAATCTCATGGTATGTTGTAAATTCCTGGTTTATTGCATGATGGTTTCTTGTCTCCGCAGGTATCAGGGATGAAAGTGGCCAAAGGCAAAGACTCCGAACGTTTTTGGTGACAAGGAATCATGTATACATTATAGCGCAAAGCGACAAAGTCACTCCAGTGTGAGGGGCCGGGAAATGATAACACTTTTTTTATAATCTGTGTTGAAATACAAATGCTTCCAGGACATTGCAGATGGGTGGAATTATTAGACTGCAAGTTGGTAGAAACATTAGTTTTTCTTTGGTTTACCTTCTATTGTCATCTAGACTGTGTAACAGTGCATTTGCATAAAATCACCAAAGTGACCTCAGCATTCTGGCTTTTCATGCAGTTAGTATATGTAATAGAGCAGGTTTGTTGAATCTTTTCATAAACGAGGCCACATATCAATTTTTTTCTCAATTTTGGAAAGATAAGGTTTGGCATTAATGATCAATTTCAGAAAAAAAAGTTAAGGTATGAGGAAATAACTTGCTGAGCAAAAATAGAGGAATGTCAAAGCAATAAATTGATTTTTATAAAATGAGTAATTAATAAAGATGACCATTAGATTGTGAGAGGGTGGGTGTGTGTCCGGCTTACTCCAGTGTCAGGGTTCTCGCTCACCCTTGCCCCACACACTCTCACCCACTCAGCAGCAGCAAACATGAGAGAAAAATGGCCTGTGATTGGAGGAACAGGAGCAGCTCCTTGCAGAATCCTCCCCACCATTCCGCTTACTGGCATTTTGAAAACTGGGTCCACAGGCCAGGATAGAGAGGTCTAAGAGGCCAGATCTGGCCCACAGGCTAGGGGTTAGACAAGGCTGTAATAGGATGAATTCCATACTAGCAAAAGAACATGAGCTTGCTGGATTATGCATATCATAGGGAGGGAAGTTTTCATTAAGGGAGCAAGGTGTCATCGCTGATGAGCTGAGGTTGTCATCTGAAAAGTATCTGTTCATCAACTGTGAAGAAAAGGTAATTCAGCCTGAGTCATTCAAAACAGTTAACATGAGGAGTTCAGGATACCATTCTTCCTTAGATCCTTGGTATTTTCTCTCAAATTTGGATTCCAAATATAATTCCCAATTTACAATAATAAATTAAGATCTGATTCATCTCAAATTCTAACCATCTGATGGGATGAAACACAAATCAGACAGGCATGAGAAGCTGTTTATATAAGCTAGTAACAAACCAAACGAATTTGTCCATGGTGATCATTTCTCTTATTTGGCATTGCCTCCACATCCACAGGTTTATTTGCTTAAACGTAGCAGTCAAGATCCCAAAGGCTTAGCAAACAATCTACTAGTCCCACAAGTCAGGAATTTCCCAGCTTCAGTTGCTTACCTCTGTTGAACTGACAGAACTAAGCTGCAACCAAGGATCAACACATTCAAGTGTCAGTTTGATGTAACACGGTGGGAATGAGGGCAGTCATACTTTCCAACAGTGTATTATCCCTCACGTACAATTTTAAATATCACTAGGCCAATCATAGCCCCATACTCAAAAGACACTGCATGGAATCCCCTTAAACCGGGAGAAGGGTCCCTAGCTGTTGCCATTATAATCCCAGGCTGGGTTCCCACTCGAACATACAGCTTTGTACATCCAGTGTGATGATCTGCTCAGGACACACCCTACTCTGGTACAGGGCCCCCACCCCACCCCACTCTGGCTTTCGGGCTGCCCTTTGACTTCTCTTTCTTTTCTTATTCAGCTTCTTGTCTTCAGCATTCCAAAGGAGTTCAGATGGGTTGGATTGGCCGTTGAGCATCTGGTCCAAGTGTTTGGCGACGGTGCTGCCAAAGGCCTGCTGCATGGAGACAGCAGGACCAGCCACAATAACAGCTCCTTGAACCCCGATCACAGGTTCCCTACCTCCTACCTTGCTGCTCCTCTAATTATAGGTCCTGTCTCTGGATGACCAGTAAGAGCAGGGTGGGAGAGCTGGAGCAGTGAGTGGGGAAGAGACTGAAGGATCAGCGAGAGGGAGGGTCAGGGAGCAGGACTGGCCACACCAAAATGATGCCAATTGTGTCACATGACCCAGTGTGAAACAACACTAAAACAAAACTCCCAACTTTAAACGCAAATAATGGCCACATTAATTGACCATCATTAAATTAAAACAACTTAAGATAGGGCACCTTAAAGCAAGGACTTAGTGTATTTATGGCATTAGGGTTAGAAATTGCTTAGAATCACATCCAGCCGCCCCTTACCTGTTCATTTCAAACATTAGGTCTTGCTAAGGCTAGATATTTTGAAGTATATTACATCATCCCAACATACAATTTCCACTACAGAATAGATCCATGTTCTTCCTTGATTTTTGTTTTTTTCTTAGTGTCATTAACAGCCCTTTAGTTTGTAAATTGTTGCTTTGAATTGAAAATGTCAAGACCTGATCACTTTCAACCTGTGGACATTGAATTAAATTTTTCATTTCTCTTAAAACAATTTTATTTTAAATAAAGCAGCCCTTGGCGGCCTGCACAGTGTGTCTTGGCCATTAATTTAGGGCTCAATTTAAAATAAATCTCCACTCTCATTCTCAGGAGCTCCATGCTCTTCTCTGTGCAACTGATATTGAATACTTTTCACTACTTTTGTGACTTGCTTTCAAAACATCATTACATCATCGTTAAGTTCAGTAAAGAAAGCTATTTTCACTGTCTTGTTTTGGCTTTGTCTTGGGGTGAGGTAATCTGATCAGTGCCAAAAATGGTGTTCCTAAGTCAGAAAAGAACTTCTATTCTGCTCGCTTGCCTCATCTTCAGATTAATTTTATGAAATGTTGGGTACATTTTTTCTTTGAACATTCTCAACCTTTACCCTATAAGGACAAACATTTTTTTAAAAATCCACTCATTTTACCCACTTCTGGATGCCAAGAACTGTTTTCAAGGCAAGGCTTGGCAGCAGTGGACATATGCTGACCATCTTCTGTGAGCCTGTGCTTTTGGGAATTGGGTTCACCACATTGCTTGCTGGGATGAGGTTGTGTCCTATGATGAGAGACTGAGAAAACTGGACTTGTAATCTCCGGAGTGTGGAAGAATGAGAGGTGATCTCATTGAAACATACAAAGGGTTTGACAAGGTAGATACTTAGAGGTTGTGTCCCCTGGCTGGAAATCTAAAACATGGGGGCACAGTTTCAGGATAAGGGGGCAATCATTTAGGACTGAGATGAGGAGAAATTTCTTCATTCAAAGGGTTTTGAATCTTTGGAATTCTCTGCCCCAGAAGATTGTGGATAGGATTGCCAACTGTGGCTGCACATATCCCAGGAAACATCAGCGAAAGTGATGTCACAGAAAGCTCCCGGAAATGACAGCACAGAAAGCTGCCGGTGTTCTGCAAGTGGGTGAAACTAGTCCCCCTGTTGGGAGAAATCAAGGAGGAGACAATAATCTTAAAGTTAGAGCTATAGCCACTAAACAGGCATTCCACTGCAGTCTGCTAGTTTCAGATGGTCAGCTTTTACACCGAGCCAGCAAACTAATAGGGCTTCTTGGCAACAACGCCCCTGTTAAACTGATCCTGTGTAGCTGCACAGCAGCCTGGAATGTACCGTGAGGGCCTTGTTCCGTGTTAAATACAGACTGTCAGCAGCTGTGCTAGGATATTAAAAGATACCACACATTGAAGAAATTGGATGCAGACAACGACAAAATTTGGGATGCAAGCAGGCTGTCATCGAGTCTCCATCAGGCCTCATCCAGGCATCAACCCCTTTAAAGACGACTTGTGATTGTTGACACCTCAAGCAAAGCACTAAAGGCACAAGCCTCACATCCAATGTCCACTATTTTCATTAAAGATGGCACAGACCAAACACTGAAGAGAGCTTCCCCTGCTACCCCAGTCTCTTCATTATGCTGCCCCCCCCCCCCCCCCAGCGTTTCCCCTGCTCCCTTTGCCCCTGATGTTACTAGCAAACATGGAAGCAGGCACGTTACAATTTCCTGGAATGATTTCTTTAGCCATTGGGTGATTTGATGCCGATTCTGGTAGAGTCCCAGCCATTCTGGGAGGGTTGGCAACTCTAGTTGTGGATGCACTATCACTGAATATATTTAAGGCTGAAATAGGATTTTGGGGAATCGAGGGATTTGAAGAGGGGGTAGAAAAGTGGACTTGAGGCCCAAGATGAGTCATGGTCATGGTAGAGCAGGCTCAAGGGGCTGTCTGACCTACAGCTGCTCCTATTTCTTTTGATCTTATGAGTTATGCCAGTCAAGAAGACAAGTTAGTGCTGGGGAATAGAAACACTTTCTACTTTTTGGTATCAAATGCTGTTAAGGTCAGACTAAGTGTAAGTTGCAGGGTGAATTGGCAGTGTAGCACAATTCAAAACACAGGGCACCTCATTGTGTCACTTCCAATTTTTACATTCACCCATCGGTCCCTGAGTAAGACTGACAGTTGTACTACTTGCTGTCTGTGTTGTCGACCTGCATTCATCAAGGATCTAGGTTGAGATGTCTGAATTGAAGGTTCCTAAATTAGAGCTTTTCATCTTGGCAATCTGGGCTGAATTTGAACCCAGGTTTTAGATGTATTGGGAAAATACTGGGAAACAGTTGTTGTCAACAATTCTTGTTTGCCCTTGAACATCTCTGAATAGCTGCTGGAATAATACTCCCTTGAATTTCTGATTGGAATTTCATCTCCAAACAGAATCAAAAGCAGAGAATAGATATTACCTATTAAGTTGATAGCAGAAATTATTCTACCTTGTCAGAAAGTGAAAGGACATTATCACAGAAGCTCTCTGTTCTGAGAAATAGAGAGGAAAAAAACTGCACCTCCCAGCTGTAAGTGAAAATGTTTGTGTGCACAACAACTATGAGAAAACATACTTTCTCTTCAACTTTTAAAAACGGTTATTTACATCAAAAGTAAAATCTAATATTTCTTCTACTTCAATAATTTGCCTTCAAAATCTGGTTCATTTTAATTTTCAAATGTACAGAAATTGTTCTCTGCAATCAAGGGATAAATATAGTTCAAGTATGTTGACTGCATAGCTTGTCATTAATCAAATATTGTAACTGTCTAGAGCCAGGGGTTAACTGTAGTTCAGTACTGAACAGGGTGGATTTTCTACTTCAGTAATAGCTGCAAACAATGTGCATGTGAACTTTCGCTAATATTTAATGACATTGCATAGCCAAATTGATAGGCAATTCCTTTTGTTAATTTGTTTTTGTTACCCTACAGCATTCTTTGACCTTCCTACTCTCCTGCCACTGTCTCCCTCTTACAGCTACAACTTACCCCATGCCTCCCTTGGCATCTTCCAAAGAGCCTGAGGCACTCATCACTGCCTCCTTATGAGCAGCAACCCCAAGTGCCTCCATCCTACTCTCCTGCCAAACTTCCTGCCCATCTTGCCTGTTGTGGGCTAATTTTGCCAGTCTCCTTCCTGTCCCACTCACTCCTTTCAGTATTGACACTCTGGATTCTGCTAGCTGTTCAGCTATTCCCTCCCCATCTCTTTACAACCCTTGCCATTCATGAGTCATTTGTGGATTCTTACACCGACTTAATGGCCTTGATTGAAATCAGGCTGAGAGGTGTTGCCACCTTCCCACCTGGCTTCCACCACTTGTCCCAAATCTCAGCATGATCTGTCTTCTTGCTTACTCCTCTGGCACTTCTGCTTTGAGCTTCTCACTTTCTTTCACCCCTCTCATCTCTCATTTACAATTCTCATTCCCTACCATCCGCCCAAGTACCATTTTAAAAGAAAAAAGTTTTCTCACCGAGGTATTTTCACTGCTTCCCTCCCTCAGCCTCTGCATCAAACAATGTCTCATCTCAGTGATTTTAATTTTTATCTCGGAGCATGATGAATTCTCTCCTTTTGAGTTCACTGTCTTCTTACCCTCCCTTAATCTCCCTCCATATAGTTCCTCAGCCCACGTTCATGGCCAACCCTCCCATCTTATGTTTTTGTGTGGTCTTGATACTCCTATTATGTCAGTCACAGATAAGACCATTTTTGTTTACTTGTTTATATTGCTGTCCACCCACATGCTGCTCAGGCTGCATAGAAGTTGGCTTCTTTAAATTGCTGCACATGTACAGTGGTGCAAAAAAATTTAAAGTGCCCACGCATTTAAAAGGATCAGCCTCACACAAGAGGAGGAAAATTAGAGGGTGCATTAGTCTAGCCGTGGGGGGGACAAACTCCCAATTTACTTAACTGCAGTTTCAAAATCCCAAAGGTCCAGCTTTTGGCCCTCTGTTCATCAAGGCATTTCTGCTGCTATCTGTCCAACCACATCCTCACCTCCACCTTTGATGCCCTAACCCCATTAAAACCATTATGCCCCCTCACCCTGGCTATTCCCCCTTGCACTCATTTTAGCATTTGAGGTGTGCTGACTTGAAGGATATTACAGAAAACTATCTTGCTGGACCCCATAAAGCACTATTGGGTCTGTTCATGTCTGGCAAAACGGTTCACTATTCCAGGTTCATCTTGAAATGCAAAGGTAACCCCTGATTCCGTACTGCATAACCTTTTTCTCCCATCTCACCCAACAAATTTAAGGAGCTCATGACTTCCTGTTTCACTGTGTTTGAGATCAATGGGTCAGCTGCCTCTGCCACTTCCCTTCCTTCCAGTAGCCTACAGGGCTGAACTTCCTGTATGGCTACCCCCACCTTAGCACTGGACTTACATTTTTCTCTGGCTTCCTTCCTGTCTCCCATCTCCGAGCCATCTTATCCATGAGACCCGCTCCTTCTCCCTCAAACCTATTTGCACTGTTCTGCTAACAACCCAACTTTTGCCCTGGCTCCCATTTTAGTTGATATTATTAACAGTTCTCTCTCCTCTCGTGCAGTCATCCTCTCCTTCAAATTGACTATTATCACACCCTCCTCAAAAAAAGCTCCACACTTGCTAACGACTGCCCCATCTTCAAGCTCCCTTTCCTCCCAAACCAAACCCATCTTTCCCAGAACTCCATGTTTGAATCCTTCCAATTTGGTTTCCCCTGCTGCCATTGTACCAAAGCGGTGCCTATCAAAGTCGCAAATGATATCTTGTGTGACTGTGACAAAGGTAAATTACCCTCTTTGTCCTTCTCAACTTGGCTGCAGCCATTGACACGGTTGACTACATCACCCTCCTCTAAATGACGCTTCACTTTCGCCCAGCTGGGTGCAGATGTACTCTTCTTGATCCATTCTTGGCTATCCCCTCACAGCCAGCAAATAGCCTGTTATGGCTTCTCATCCTGCTCCCATGCCATTACACCTGGTGCTCCCTAAGGATCTATCAAGAGGGAAATATCTCAGGGTGAAAGTCACCCCCTGAGTCATTCTGTCCCTTCCTTATAGCTACAGCAGCATTGAAAGTAACACATGGGACAGGAGCTATTAAAGGAGAAAATCCTTTCCAAATTAACCTAGTTTATTAGGATGAAGGGATCTAAAGCTTTGAATGGAATAAAATCTCAGTTTAAATCAAATTCTGAAACTAGCTTTATAGCAAAAAAATTCAGCAATCACAAAGTGAGCCTTAAACATGAAAGTGGACAACTCGGTGAAATCATCAAATGAGCAGTTGACTTGGACAGTCCAGAAAGATCCCTGGCTCAACCCTTGGGTCATTACAGCTGAGGAAACAATATTAGGTGGAAACGCCACAGAAGAAATCATGGCAAATATTGAACCCCAATATTTTATTGAAGTTGTAGCAGTGAAAGTCGAGAGAGATCACTTTCTCACACTTATCATCCCGCCCCTCCCTTACCCCATCACCCCTCCCCAGTAATAATTAGGTGACTGACTGTCAGATCATTCTCGCATCTCCCTAAGTTCACAGTTTCAAAGTTGCAAGAAAAATCTTGCCCAGCTGGTTTAGGCAATGTTGTGTTGTAATAATTCTATGATTCTACTCTATGGGCCCATCAGTGAATGGAAATAATTGTAGAGGAGCATTGTTGTACAGAGGGAGGAGGAGGAACTTTCTAGATTACTTGTTAGGGCTAGCAGGAAAAAGGGGCAGGGTTGCTAGTCAATGTTCGTACATAGAATCGTAAAATGATACAGCACAGGAAGAGGTCATTTGGCCCATCGCACCTCTGCCAGCTCTTTGATATATAAAGCTACCTAATTGGTTCTGCTCCCCTGCTCTTCCCCCTAGAGTTGTAATTTATTTCCCTTCAATTATTGACTCAATTTGCTTCTGCTGAGTCCACCATCCTTTGAGGCACCGCATTCCAGATCTCTCAAACTCACTGTGTTTAAAAAGAAAAAGTTTCCTCGTGTCTCCTGGTTCTTTTGCCAGTCACCTTAAATCTGTGTTCTCTAGTTACTGACCCTTTCTGACATCGGAAACCCTTTTTAATTTGCTGTCAAAACTGTACATGATTTTGAATGTCTCAAATCTGTTCTTAACCTCTTTATTCTAAGGAAAGTTTCTCTAGCCTCTCCACATAACTGAAGTCTTTCATCCCTGGTACCATTCAAGTAAATCTCTCTTTGGCCTGTATTTCAGGCTTTGACATCCTTTCTAAATTGTAGTGCACAAAATTGAACATAATCTATTTAAGGCCTAATCAGTGTTTTATAAAGGCTCAGTATCAATTACATGATTTTGCACTCTATGTCAGAGGTCTGAAGCCTCTAGGGATCCACATGGTGTCAAGGACCCATCAGAAAGCATCAATTAAAATATGTTGTTTCATCTGCTGCCTCAATCTACCACCTTCGTGACCAATAAGCTGTTCCCAGCTTGTACTTCTGGGTTAACAAGGCCAATTGGTTTGTTCAGTGTTTTCATCGTTTTGGAAGGGCAGTGCAAAGCTAATCAGCGTAGTGAAAACTGGTGGGGTCACAACAGGGGATGTCGTTGTACTCCAGACATGGTGGGGCTTAATGATCCACTACCGAGTGATGCACCAGCACTGGGCTAACAGAGAGTTTATTGAGGTTATCACCATTAGCATCAAAACAAAAATTGCAGATTTCCTCAATTCATTTAGTAAGGAGCAACAGCCAGTGAATCATAAGTAACTAGCAATAATTATAGAGTTGCCAAAGGAGAGCTTCCTCTTTCCACCCACACACTCTAGAGGGTGCCAGTAATGCTGAGGTTTAAGGCCTGGTTCAGGTCATGCCTTGTGTTAGTTTGTCTCTGACTTGATGGTAGTGGAAAAACAAATTGCACTTAATTTCCAATTATTAATTAATGAGAGTAAGGTCTCCCTGTTGCAGGTCTCTGCTCCTGCACCCGTCTTTAACATTGTACCATGCAGTTACATTGCCTTTCCTCATTTTTAAAGGAATCTCTTTATACTTCTCAGTTAAATTTCATCTTCCATGTAACTGTCATTTCCCTCGTCTATGTGCCCCTGAGGTCTGTTATTATCTACGTTGCTTACTACATTTCTGAATTTCGTATCATCTGCAAACTTCGAAATTATATCCTGTATACCCAAGTCTAGGGAGTATCACCCTCCAGTCTGAAAAACAACCATTTACTATTACTCTGCTTTTTGCGCTTTGACCAATTTTGAATCCATATTGCCTGCCTTTATTGAATTACTACTGATCATTTTACAAGCATAGAACAAGTGTCTTATAGCAGACCAAGCATTGGTTGATCAATAGATCCATCAACTAGTAAATATTTTCAACAACAACTTGCTTAGCATCCTTAATGTAATGAACTGTTCCAAGGCACTTCATGAGCATTACAAAACAAAATATGACAACCAAGCACATAAGGATAGATTGGGTCAGATGACCAAAAGCTTGGTCAAAGAAGGAGGTTTTAAGGACTGTCTATGAATCAGGAAACGGAAGTGGGAAGGAAGTCAGGAATATTACAGTCACCAGAGAAATGGTATCAATTAAATTGTTGGAGCTGAGAGCTGACAGGAGCCCGGGTCCTGATGGACTTCATCCTAGGGTCTTAAAAAAAAAGTATCCAGTGTGATAGTTGATTCATTGGTTTTAATTTTCCAAAACTCCCTAGATTCAGGGAAGGTCCCATTAGATTGTAAGATAGCAAATGTAACTCCATTATTCAAAAAGGGAGGGAGACAAAGCAGGAAATTACAGGCCAGTTAGCTTAACATCTGTTGTAGGGAAAATGTTAGACACTATTATTAAAGAAGCTCTGGCAAGGCACCTTGTATAAGCTCAAGGTCATCAGACAGTCAACATGGTTTTGTGAAAGGGCAATAGTGTTTAACCAACTTCTTGGAGTTCTTTGAGGAAGTAACATGTGCTGTGGATAAAGGGGAACCAGTGAATGTACTGTACTTAGATTTCCAGAAGGCATTTGATAAAGTCAAAGGTTACTGTGGAAATTAAAAGCTCATGGTACGGGGTTATCATATTGGCATGGATAGAAGATTGGCTGGCTAACAGAAAGCAGAGAGTCAGCATAAATGGGTCTTTTTCAGGTCGGCAAGATGTAATGAGTGGTGTGCCACAGGGATCAGTGCTGGGACCTCAACTGTTCACAATTTATATAAATGACTTGGATGAAGGGATGGTTGTCAAATTTGCTGATTACACAAAGGTAGGAAAGCAAGTTATGAAGAGGATATTAGGAGGCTACAAAAAGATATAGATCGGTTATGTGAGTGGGCAAAGATCTGGCAAATGGAGTATAATGTGGGAAAATGTGAAATTACCCATTTTGGCAGGAAGAATAAAGCACATTTAAATGGTGAGAGATTACAGAGCTCTGAAGTGCAGAGGGATCTGGATGTCTTGTGGATAAGTTTAGAACTAGGAGTCAGTGTTTAAAAGTATGGGGTCTCCCATTTAAAACAGAGATGAGGTGAAATTTTTTCACTCTGAGTCGTGAGTCTTTGGGACACTCTCTTCCTGAAAAGGTGGTGGAAGCAGAGTCTGAATATTTTTAAGGCGGGGTGGATAGATTTTTGGTAATCAAGAGGATGATAGGTTATCGGAGGAAGGTGGGATGCAGATTTCAGGTTACTATTAGATCAGCCATGATCTTATTAAATGGGGAGCAGGCTGAAGGGAATGAATGGTCTAGCCTTCCCTGTTCATGTGTCTTAAAGGAGGAAAGTGAAGCAGAGAGCTTTAGGGAAGGAATTCCAGGACTTGGGGCCCAAGGCAATTGAAGGCGCAGCCACCATTGGTGGAGCAATTATAATTGGGAATACACACGAGGTCAGAATTAGAGGGGTGCAGATATTTCAGAGCGTTGTAGTGCTGGAGAAGATTACAGTGATGGGGAGGGGCAAGGCCATGGAGGGATTTGAAAACAATGATGAGAATTTTAAAATCAAGACATTGTTTGACGAGGTGCCAGTGTAGGTTAATGAGGTGATAAGGGAACCGGACTTGGTGCAAGGCTAGACACAGGCTGCAGAGTTTTGGACGGCCTCAAGTTTCTGGGGTGGGTGGTGGGAGGGTTGGTGGAATGTGGCAGACTGTCCAGGAATGCATTGGAATAAAAACAGAAAATGCTGGAAGAACTCAGCAGGTCTGACAGCATCTGTAGAGAAAGAAAAACAGAGTTAACACTTCGAGTCCAATATGACTTTTCTTCAGAACTGTGATAGGTTTTATGCTGTTGAAAAAAGGGGAGGGCAAGTTAGAACCAAAAGGGAAGGTGTGGGTTAGGTTTGATGATGGGAGAGATTAAATAACAAAGATGGCATGGACCAAAAGGCAAAGGGAGTGGTGATGGTAGTATTAAAGACATAAAGCATTGGTCCAGAGTAGGTGTTATTAGCAGAATAAATGTCAGTGCTGTCTCAAAATGATTGTAACATGTTTAAGTAAAATTTTATGTATTGTGTACCTGGCAATCCAGTATTTACAAAGTACAAATGTAGCTCATTGAAATACAATTCATGCTTAAACATTACTTGGCAGTGTGGGTGAGGGGGTGGTAAGTAGATATTACAGGTAATGAAACTCAAATTTGAATAGTGGCTTTTATTTATGGTTTGTTTGTTTCTTCAGTCACTTTGTAAGTACATGCTTAATATGTACAAATCATTGAGGAGTGATTGATTATACCTGGGTATATAGTTCACACACTATAATTAGTGTCTCTGCCTATTCCTCTATTCATCTCATCTTAGGAGCCCTGGGGACAGGTTTGGCATTTTCATTTTTGGTGTATACACTGTACACTGACACTGGAAAACGTGGTTTTAAATAAACTTAACCTACACCCAATTTAATCCTAATAGTGGACAGCTTCTCTGTAGAGGTTTATTTAACTATAGTTAATTAAAGATTTTTTTCCTTGGTGCTTTATATTTACAGCCCAAAATTATTTGACCTGATCTGATGAACTATTAAAGGTAATTGGCTAATCCAGCAGATTTATGAACCCCATACAATTTAATGTTTGTTTCTCTACAAGCTCTTTTAAGTATAGTCTTCATCTCCGTCACCAAAAAAACTGTCAGACTATCTCTCTTGTACTTTCTATCTCATTACTTCTGTAAGTCTGCCCTTACTGTTTCACCTGGAGTATATATCCCATTATACTTGTGAAAACACCTGGGGTACAAGGGAACCCAAAAATATGCCATGGAGAGAAATGTAATGGATCTAATATAAGTTAACAAAGATAGTAATGGAGAAAGTATTGGGACTTCAGTTAGATAAATCACTGGTATGTGCTGGGTTATTTGGGGTATTGTTAAGGGGCCTTCACTTTCCACTCTAGTGTATTAAAAGGACCAGGTGAGGAAATTGCAGATGCATTAGTCATAATTTTTAAAATTTCTCTAGATTCAGGAACTGAACCTTTAGATTGGAAAATTCCAAATGTTGCCCTATTACTTGAGGGAGGGAGAAGCCAAAAAACAACAAGCTAACATCAATTGTGGGGAACGATACTGGAAGCTATCATCAGAGGCATTGATTTACCACTTTGACAAGTATGAGCTAATCAGAGCGAACCAGCATGGGTTATGTCGTAGGTCATGTTTAACTAGTCTCGTTGGATTTTTTGAAGAATTGACTAACACGATGGATAGGGGAATGTCTATGGATGTTGACTTCCAGAAGGCAAGTTCTGCACAAGAAATTATTAGCAAAAGTAAATGCATGTGAAATTGCTGGTAACCTTGCGTGATAATTGATTTGGAGGTGCGAGACAGCATAGGGATAAGGGGAATGTTCTATGTTTCCCTATAATCTGAACTGGCATCTCCGCTTTATGCCATGTATATTAATGCCTAGGATAAAAGAATAGAGACTTGTATATCCAGGTTTGCAGATGACTAAATTAGGAGGCATAGTATGTTGTTTAGATGAGAGCAAGAAGCAACAAAGGGCCATTGACAGACTAATTGAGTAGGCAAATTTATGATAGATAAGGTTCAAAATTGGGAAATTGGAGTTCATTCATTTGGATTTGAGAAAGACAGATCAGAATATGTTGACATAAAGGAGCTGGGGGTAGGCCTTAACTGATGATGTAAAACTAGTGCTAGCAAGTTAACAATGCATTTACATCTCTCTCGATTTTAATTTCCACCAACTTCCAACTTGGGTTAGGTTGTAATGTATGTAGTGTAAATTGGGTTTGACCTGGATTGATAATCTAACCCTAATTAGAACTGGTTATTTGGGAACTAGTGTGACACATAGTGAGGGGAAATTTGGGAGTAGTGGAGGACATTGAGGCAGAGTAGAAAGGGTTTCAAAACCAGAATAAGGAGGGAACATTGTGGAGCCTAAGCCTCAAAACTGGAGAATGTATAGTAAGTAGACCCTGCAATCTAGAGCAAGGAAGGAAATGGAGTGAGTTGTCAGCACTGAAACAGGAGCTGAAAGAGATATAGATGAATCCATTGAGGTGATCCATTCATTAATTGCATTACGAATTCTCCTTTGTATATTCATTTGGTGCCATAGCTTTTGATGATTCAAATTATTTATATCCTGGGCTATTTGTTTTTTTCCACCTGGTGTGAGGTTGCGGTGGGGGGAGCATGGGGCACTGGAAAAATGATAGTGGGCCAGGATCAGGTGGACCAGCAAAATTCTTTGAACAGTTTCTGATGGACAAGTGATTGATTTCAGGAGAGGTGGAGATGGAAATTGGGTATGAAGCTGTGAATGACGACAAATGGTATCCAAGTGAAAATGAACAGCAGGCAGTAAAGAAGTCAAATGGTATGTTGGCCTTCATTGTGAGAGGATTCGAGTACAGAAGCAGGGATGCCTTGCTGCAATTATACAATGTCTAGGTGAGACCACACCTAGAATATTGTGTGCAGTTTTGGTCTCTTTATTTGAGGAAGGATGTTCTTGCTGTAGAGGGAGCGCAGCGAAGGTTTACCAGACTGATTCCTGGGATGGCGGGACTGACATATGAGGAGAGATTGAGTTGGTTAGGATTATATTCGCTGGTACTCAGAAGAATGAGGGGGGATCTCATAGAAACCTATAAAATTCTAACAGGACTAAACAGGGTAGATGCAGGAAAGATGTTCCCAATGGTGGGGGAGCCCAGAACCAGGGGTCACAGTCTGAGGATACGGGATAGACCATTTAGGATTGAAATGAGAAATTTCTTTACCCAGAGTGGAGAGCCTGTGGAATTCGCTACCACAGAAAGTAATTGAGTCCAAAACATTGTATGTTTTCAAGAAGGAGTTAGATATAGCTCTTGGGGCAAAAGGGATCAAAGGATATGGGGAGGAAGCGGAAGCAGGCTTTTGAGTTGGATGATCAGCCAGGATAATGAATGGCGGAGCAGGTTCGAAGGGCCGAATGGCCTATTCCTCCCATTTTCTATGTTTCTATATAAAAGAAATATAAAGGCTATAAACCTTGATGCACTTGCCCTTGGTTTATTTCTAGTGAGAATTCTGATGAGACCATGTGTAAAATCCATGACCGTATTACAAGCTTATCAGGCTAGACTAGAAATTCTGAATGGCAATTACTCTTTGTGCAATACGAAACCTGAAATATTGCAACTTGTAAACCCTCTCAATATTTAAATTAAAAATTGCCAACTTAATATTCATGGTGTTCGTATCAATGCTTACCTAAAAGCAAGATATCAGTTGAAGGATTCTTTACTGAGTGGTCAAAATTCTGGCTATTAATATTAAATAGAATATACAGCACAGAAACAAGCCATTCGGCCCAACTGGTCCATGCTAGAGTTTATGCTTCACACGGGTCTCCTCCCACCCCTCTTCGTCTAAATTTTTTGAGCATAACCTTCTTTTCCGTTTTCCTTCATGTATTTACCCAGCACTCTCTAAATGCATCTATATTATGGTGGCATTTGTGGTGGCAAGTCGCACGTTCTAGCCATTCTCTCGACAGAGAGAAGGTTCTCCTAAATTCCTTATTGGATTTACTAATGACTATCTTATATTTATGGCCATTACTTTTGAACTCCCCCACAAGTGGAGCCACCCTTTCTCTGTTTACCTATCAAAACCCTTTCACAATTTTAAAAACCTCTCTACAATCATCCCTCACTCTTCTCTTTTCTCGAGAATCAGATATATTCCATCTACTTTCCCTTCTCACCCAAGGTCATCCTTGATGTGTATTATTTAGCAGTAAGCATGTTGAGCGCTGGAAGAGCTTCAGTGATTAAATGATTTAATTTTGTAGTGCATGTTTTTGTTCTCTGTCATACCTTGAGATTTACAGCATTGTTTTTGGGCAATTCGAATATTTTTGTCGGTGATAGTTTCTTTTCAAGTTGGGAGAAGAGTGAATAAATGTGCTGCAAAAGACCAGTTGCAGTTGGCTCAAATTGAATTTGTCCAACCTTTTCTTGTGGTGTGGCCACATTTCAATTGTTGTTCCGCTCAGGGTACCGATAAGCAAATTTTGGAAAGAGAAGGTTTGGTGCGACATTAAGCGTGAATTTCAAAAAAAAAAGGTTGACGTAAGATTAGAAGCAGCTTGCTGAACAAAAACAAATTTAACAGCAACAAATGGATAATTAAAAAATGATTACGAAATAAAGATGACCATTCAAGTGTGAAAGGTCTCAGGGTGCTGACTCCCCCTCACCCATGGTGAGTGTGTCTGTTGGTGTGTGGGGGTGAAGGTGAATGAGAACCCTGCAATTGGGAGTGGGCCAGAAATGCACTGTCCCTTGCTTATCCTCTCTCCTCTCCACCCCTCGACCTCTCCCCCCACTCTACCTCTCTCCCCCCACTCTACCTCTCCCCCCCCCCTTCTACCTCTCCCCCCCCCCCTACCTCTCCCCCCCCCCCTACCTCACTCCCCCCCTTCTACCTCACTCCCCCCCCTTCTACCTCACTCCCCCCCTCTACCTCTCTCCCCCCCTCTACCTCTCTCCCCCCCTCTACCTCTCTCCCCCTCTCTACCTCTCTCCCCCCCTCTACCTCTCTCCCCCTCCCCCTGTACCTCTCTCCCCCCCCTTCTACCTCTTCCCCCCCCTTCTACCTCTTCCCCCCCTTCTACCTCTTCCCCCCCCTTCTACCTCTTCCCCCCCCTTCTACCTCTTCCCCCCCTCTCTACCTCTCCCCCCCCTCTCTACCTCTCCCCCCCCTCTCTACCTCTCCCCCCCCTCTCTACCTCTCCCCCCCCTCTCTACCTCTCCCCCCCCTCTCTACCTCTCCCCCCCCTCTCTACCTCTCCCCCCCCTCTCTACCTCTCCCCCCCCTCTCTACCTCTCCCCCCCCTCTCTAACCTCTCCCCCCCCCTCTCTACCTCTCCCCCCCCCTCTCTACCTCTCCCCCCCCCCTCTCTACCTCTCCCCCCCCCTCTCTACCTCTCCCCCCCCCTCTCTACCTCTCCCCCCCCCTCTCTACCTCTCCCCCCCTCTCTACCTCTCCACCCCTCTCTACTCTCCCCCCCCTCTCTACTCTCTCTCCCCCCCCTCTACCTCTCCCCCCCCCTCTCTACCTCTCCCCCCCCTCTCTACCTCTCCCCCCCCCTCTCTACCTCTCCCCCCCGCTCTACCTCTCCCCCCCCCTCTCTACCTCTCCCCCCCCCCTCTCTACCTCTCCCCCCCCCTCGTCTACCTCTCCCCCCCCTCTCTACCTCTCCCCCCCCCTCTCTACCTCCCCCCCCCCTCTCTACC